>NC_134482.1:17233151-17515391 GCF_964194025.1 Convolutriloba macropyga
GAGAGAGAGTGAGAGAGAGAGAGAGAGAGAGAGAGAGAGACAGAGAAGGAGAGAGAGAGAGAGGGAGAGAGAGAGGGAGAGAGAGAGAGAGAGAGAGAGACAGAGAAGGAGAGGAGAGAGAGAGGGAGAGAGAGGGAGAGAGAGAGAGAGAGAGAGAGAAGAGGGAGAGAGAGAGAGAGAGAGGGAGAGAGAGAGAGAGAGGAAATTTTCGGGTCCTTCAGATTATAGCCCCCCATGAAAATATAGCCCCCACAATATGGTATAATTAATCTTGTGGGGGCTCTAATGGGGGGGGGGGTATAATGGGAACGACCCAAATTTTCTTTGTCCTTTTCTGATATCTATGGTTTAATTCGAACAAAATCAGTCAAAATATTCTTTCAAATCCTATATGTTCAAAAAAATTCACATGTTCGGTGAACAAAATATAAATCACTTAGTCACATCAATCGATTTTAAGAAGTCAGTTTTTGTGGCAATTGTATTATCTTTTAGGGTTTTAAAGTAAATTCATTACTGTTTGCCTAGATCTCTCCTGACTGGGTGATTGGTCACTGATATCCGCGCCAAAAAGTTTAGCAGAAACGTGGATAATAATAAAGTACTTTACCACTTTTCCGTGATTTGTCTCTATTATGACCCCTAATCTACTCCAACTTTAATCAAATTAATGTACAAGGATTGATCTCCGTAGCAAGAATATCAACAAGGAAGCTCGCTTGTTCTGAGCGTGGCTCAGAAAGTCCCACATTTGCATTTAAAAAAGCATAACAACGTTTGTTTCGGCACCAAACATAGCTTTCATCAAGCTGCCACGAAAAAAAAACTAAAGCTGAACTTTGTAAAAAAAAACAAAAAGGAAAAAAGAGTTTTCTCAGGAACCAGAAAACCTGAGTGGAACTTACTTACTTGAACTTGAATTCTGATAACTATTATAAAAAATTTTCTTAAGACGTGTTGTACCTAAAGACAAACCTTTAAGTTTGAACTCTTTTACAATATTGACAATTTTGAGTGAGACTCATTGGTCTTTTTCTATAAGTCGTTTCGAAATTACAGATTTTATAAGCAATTCAAAAGTCAAATTGATGAATTCTGATTCAAAGTTAGCTGTTTTCATACTCTCTAACTTTCTCAGCAAAAACATATAAGTCGAAAACATTAGTAAATGTAGCGTGGCTGTAGAAGTTACAAAGTTTCAATCAAACAGAAATGTTTTATCTAGATAATCAAAAACGAACACAAATATCAATAAGAAACAGCGGTTCCAAGTCACATGTATTCATTGAGGATCTTCTCGTAGTATTTTAAGCTATTGATAGCCAAAAAACTTTGTTACTGAAATGCATAAAGCTTGAAAATGAAGCAATTTTTTAAAATTAATAATCATAATTACTTCCATTATGTGGCTAACATTTTCAACGGCGCAGAATTGTTCCCATTTTCGTTATTTTTTTAACTTCACCTAAACGGTGTTTTGTTAAAAGAGAAAATATATAGCATTTAGAAGCCTAAAAGAAAATAGGCAGTTGTATAAACCAGCGGTAAGGGAGCGTGAAACCAAGCATTCTTTTTGAGAATATCATAAACGGAGAATTCCTGGAGAACAATTCAAGCAAAAACATTGCCGTCCTGTTCGATTTTTTGACTAAGACATGTTTTGTTAACAATGAAGCAAACAGAATTACACAATTGAGAAAAAGGATTAATTACACTATTTGCATCCTGCTGTTTTGAAGTAAACAAAAGTCATGCTAAAACACAGAGCAAGCCAACAACCCTAATGACGCATCGACTTCCGATGATATAATGTTTTCAACAGAAAAAACTTTGGAGAGCTGAAATATGGAAAAATTAACAAATTTGATTTGATTTTCCAAAACAGGCAGCGTTTAATTTTTTCCAAATAGTGCTAATTTTGATAGAAAAACAAAAACAAAACAGAAAAGCAAAACAATGCCTATGAGACAAAAATATAAAACAAAAAGTAGCAGTAAAAATTCGCGATTTAAATAATGAACAGCTCAGATTTCTTCATCACATGTTGAGAGATGTTTTCTATGTTTCATTTTATTAGTTAAAGAAGACTTGTTAAATCAACTTTTAAAAAAAATTTGGGCTCTAGCTTTTTTTTCAACACTCCGGAAACAAATATATTATTATTACTTGAGCATCAAACCTATAAAAATTAAAACTCTAAAATATATTACACAGCTCATAAGCAACGTACAAAAAAGGTAAAAAAGACGATAAACTATTTCTTAATTGTCTTTTCTTTCTGACGAAAACTGCAAACCAAATGTTTATCGATAGAATTAAAAATTTACTTTTTTTAGCTATATTTGTAAATCTGATTTCCCAAAAAGAAAATTTTAAGATATTAAAAACATAGAGACTGAAAAATTGAAATTGCAATGATTTTAAATTGGTTTTCATTGAAATTAAAAACGCGTCAACAACCAGAAGGAATTAAAAGCAAAATAGAGAGAAAACAAATCTGAACAAGATTAAAAAGCAAATTGCTCTGTTTTGAAGAAACTTTTGTTACAGAGCAGTTAATCTCCATAAATATTATCAACCAACAGCACGACAGATACCCGGGAAGACAGCATTTTGATAATATATACAGGAGAACTAGAATTGAAGGAATATCGACAATTGTTTTGAAAAAATTAATTTCGAAATAAAAAAGTTTATCAGAATCGTAAAAATTGAATCACAACAATTAACGCTAAGTTTTCACAGAATTCAATTGTTGCTCATTAAAAATAATCTAGACGAAATCTTATTTTGAAAAAGGGTAACACTTAAAGCACGGCAAGTCATCAAAAATTCAAGAAAGTCTAATTTCTTTCTTCTCGTTTGCGTCTTTAAACCCTTTTTTTATACCTCTGCTGCGTCAGTTTAGTTTTTCGTTCAGCTACTTGATGTGCTCTGTCAAAATTGATTTCCAAGTAACCTCAATTTTATCAAAAATTATGAAGAGTTCTTTAACAAAAAGAGTGCACCCAAAATCAATCTAATTTATTTAAAATTTGAATTCAGTAATAGGTTACTGGTTTATTTCTTATAGTGGCAACTCTCATAATGCTAAAATTGTTCATTTAAAACGGTTCTTACGTTCAGGTCTTTCCATTCAGTCCTTAAACTCTGCGCTCTACTCTTTTTTTCAAAGGAATGCTATCGCATGCAATGACGCAGAGAATTTTTTTTTATCTTGGCCTTGAAACAACTAAAATTCGTTTTTTAATGGCACTTTTGAACATTTCAACAATATTTGTAATTAAACTGCCCATATCTCAGCTGAGACGCTTGGAAGCAAATCAGTCACGCAACTCAATGGTTGATTGACAGCATTATCATCGATATTACCCAAAGGAAAAAAAAGAAGTCGTTGTGCAGAAACAATGTCCGTACTTAAGATTCAGTGTCAATCATAACTGACTCCGAACGATTTCAGAGAAATTTCAACATTTATAACGCAAAACGTAAGATTAATATTTCTAAACGTCTTCAAGTGTAAAACAGGTGTTTTTTCAAGAAAATTTTATGACGGTTATCGTGCAAGATCTTGCAAGATTCTTGCAAGATATTCTTCCGGATCTTGCATCTTGCAAGATAAACGTTATTTGCAAGATTCATGCAGGATCTTGCAAGATAAACGTTATTTGCAAGAATCTTGCAAGATCTTACATGATAACCGTTGGAGTTCGTCTGGGGTAATGATTCAGAACGATTTCAGAGAAATTTCATCATTTATTACTGCTCAGAAGAATTTCAGAATCAACTGTGATGTGATTTCTAAATTTATGTGAATCAGGGCAAAATTAAGAGAAAATATTCAGTATTCTTCTGAATCAGAAGATAATTTAGAATGAATCACCAAATTAGCTCTGAATCAGACAAATTCAGTTCAAAATGTGACCTGA
Organism: Convolutriloba macropyga; assembly: GCF_964194025.1. Taxonomy (NCBI): domain Eukaryota; kingdom Metazoa; phylum Xenacoelomorpha; order Acoela; family Convolutidae; genus Convolutriloba; species Convolutriloba macropyga. The sequence goes on from NC_134482.1 coordinate 17,237,081, forward strand.
ATTAGACTCTTACACAGTACTGAATTCGACTCACGGTTAGGTACCGGTGGGCCCTTGATTAAATTTCTCCGCGTTCTTAATATTTTTTAATATTTTTGATGACAAAAACTGCCAGCGTTGCTTTGATGAATGAGCTCATATCATGACAGAGATAAGGTTTTAAATTCGTTCAAGTCCCATTTGATTTTTTTTATTATTATAAGTATACATTCAGCAAAATGTATTTTTTGATTTTTTAAAGCAAGTTTTCGAAACAACTTTTACAAGTTTTTGGAACTTTTTTCAATTTAACTTTCTTTCTTTTAACATCGTTGTTTTAACTTTTTTCTTTTAACTTTCGTCAATTTATTTCTACTTTTTTGAATCTGAAACTTTAAAATCAGCAATGACCCGTTTTCAATTAATTTTAAGCTCAATTTCAGCTCAGTAAAAAGCAGCTAATAATTGTGAAGCTATTCTTTGTACGTTCTAAAGAACTAACTAACTTGAAAGTACGTCGACTTATTGTGCTTTATGATAACTAATTACAAGTCTTTTGTATTAATAATAGTTCATGAACGAGCAAAAACGAAACATTAAAGTTCTTGTTTTGAAAACGAAAGAAAAGGCAAGAATGGTTCACGTTAGTAATCAGAAATGTAGAATTCAACAAAGTACTCGAACTTTAACTTGTTTTACAATTCGCTTTCAAGGGAACAAATTAGAGAAAAATAAATAAAAATTAATTCAATATACAAAACTAATACGTACGATATTTAATAGTTTTCAACGGAATTTTATAATAGTAGTAGAACTTATTTTCTTTTTACTCACTATAATTATTGGCAATTCGGAGCTGCTTTCGAACGCAAATTAAACTTGATCTAAAACTAGTCTGAACTTACGAACTTACTCAAGAATGAGTTCAAGAACCGATCGCGATAAAGACGCTCTTCTACCCGAAAAAGAACCTTTTTTACCACCGTATGGGTCACTAAATGACCCAGAATTACCCGAAAACGACGGAAATTTGTCCACCGAAAAGGAGCTTATTTTGGTTTGTTTAGAAGATCGCGCTTATACTCCAACAGAAGTGATAGTCGAAATTGGTTTCGGAAAATCTCAAATATTGATGTTGACAGTTCTGTTTTTTGCTTGGTTCAGCGAAATTGGAGAATTGAGTATGATGCCAATTTTATCAACTCGATTGTATGTCGAACTCGACCTTACGCCCGAACTTCAGTCGGCGCTAAGTGCCGCAACTTTCGGGGGTTTTGCGGTCGGGTATTTGTTTTGGGGTTTCGTGGCTGACAAAATTGGGCGAAAGTGGACGCTGATTTTGAGCAATAGTTGGCTGTTGTTCTGGGCTGCTTTGTCGGCTGTTAGCCCAAATATTTACTGGCTCATTTCATTTCGGCTGCTTTATTCTCTTGCAGGGGGTGAGTTTAATTTCACAGCGTGCTAATTTAAATTTGAATATTTGGTTTCCTTGCATGTATTGAATTCATTCCCAGGTGGAAATGTTATTTTTTTCCCCAAAAAGTCAGTGAACATATCAATTAATTGATAATTTTCTATGGATTTTATTTTAATTGTTCCTCAATGAAAACAAACGTGACCGCAGTATGGTTTCGCTCAATGATCAAAGGATTTGAAACCCGGGCAAATCTAGCGAGCAATATGTCAAAAAATAACTCATACCATCTTTTTTTCTTGAAAGTTTTCAAAAAATTTTGTCCACGATTTTCAATAAATTCGCAAAAACCAAAAGAGTGAAACTAAAAGCTCAATTCTAACAATGATTGTCTCAATAAAAGTTTAATTAAAAGAGCGACAAAGTTTATTAATATTTCTAGATGTTATCACAATTGATAAAAGTGCACCCAAAAAACAAAAAAAATAATATCAGCATTTTTCAAGAGGTTTTAGTGTAAATTCAGCTTCGTTTATGCATCGTTCGCGTTTTCAACCCAGATTCGGGATAAATTTTTGCAGCCAATTTTATACAAGTCGAAGCCCCGGATTGTGTGCACCTCAATAGACTAGACTTGTAAATAATGCGGAGATTTTTTTTTCTATAACTGTGAAGATTTGACCAAGTATGATCAAGCTAATCTTGTTCACACCCTATCTTGATGTTTTCATGTCGATCATGCTTCAAATTCGTGCTGTGATTAATTGTGTTAAGATCCTTCAAGATCGGTTGCATTTGAATAGCAATTGACAGCTTTGTCTTGTGAAAGTGGAAAAACAACTTCAAAGCATACAAGTCCGAACAAAATAATTGAACTCTACCTCAATAAAAAACTTAGTTTTTTTGTGTCTGTCACTTGATTGATATAAAACAAAGGTTACATGGTTTCATTAGTAAAAAGGTCGAGATTCTCAAAATGATTGTCATCTAACACGAATTTAGGCAAAAATTTAAAATTCAACAGAGTAAATATATCAATCATATTGATCAATTAGAAATTGAGTATTTTCTCTTCTAAAACTGGTAGATAATGATCTTTCATAATTTCCACCTTTCCATGACCTATTTTATATTGCATAACTTTGATTTCGCTATGCCCAACTAATACCGTTCTTCTGATACAATTCCCTGACGTTTTTCCGATACAATTCCGATACCCTTCCTGTTCTGTGGGAACTTGAATTTGACAAAACTAAGCAACTAAAAATAGCGCGATCAACTGCGCGCGCGGAAAATTGTTGAGATTTATTGCTAAACCTTAACGCTGTGAATTTTGCTAACTTTGTGATCATTTGAGAAACATTTACAATATTTTTTATTAAGACAAAAATAGATAATTCACCAAGAGCAGGACAAAATGCAGCACAAATAGTTTATACCTGGACCTTCAGATTAAAGGATCTCAGCGCTGAATCATGATATTACAAGTCCGTGATTTTACTCTGAGCAGTACTATGTTAATGTCATTTTTTAAACTAATCATAGTTCAGGACAAAAAAGGATACTCTGAATTTATTTTGAACTTAATCTGTATACAGTCTGAGCTTCATATGCACAGGTCATTTTTACATTCTGCTCAGTCTGAAATTCTGCTGAAAATGCTCTTTACATTCTGAGAAATAATAAGACCCACGGCTGAAAAAAACATGATGGCAAAATTAAATGCGAAAACAGTGCTATTTTCATTCTCAACGTTGCACAAATTACTGCCTGTATGGAAACTAAGACAGAAATTATACTTCATAAATACTTTTAAATACTTTACAATATACTTTTTTATTTTTTTTGAAAAAAAATAGCTAATTGGCAGCTTAGCTTTTTTTGTTACTAAAAGGAAGAATTCATTGAGCTAAAACAAATTGCAAGAAACACCAATATAAGAAAAAAAGCAGAAATATCAGTTTCCTCACCGCCAATCAATTACTGTGTTTAGGTATTTCTTACATGGTAATCCCATTTTATTACGAATTCCTCGCCCCAAATGACCGAATTTATGGATTTGTTTCTGGATGTGGTGTCGGTGCCTCCGCTGGACGCTTGCTCCCCGTTGTGCTGGCCTTCCCATTTTTCCTTGACGACGAGGCTGGAACTTGGAGGTTCTATTTAGTATCTCTCGCAACGCCAGGAATTATTTTGATTACTTTGGCTCTGTTATTTCTCGAAGAATCGCCCAGATTTTTACTAAACAAGGGTAAACATGACGAGACACGTGACCTTTTGCAAAGAATGGCAAGCAAAAACGGGCGAAAAATTCCGGAGGATTTGGAATTAATTCCAGACTACGAAAGCGGTGACTCACAATTGGAAAAGACATTCTGGGAGAAAACCAAAAATGTTTTCAGGGATAGAAGAATGCTGCATGCGTTTTTGTGTATTCTAGCCATGGCTTCCGTTTCTCGATTTCTGTCAAATTCTCAAGTTTTTGTCAAGACCGAAATTCTTTTCAAAGAGGGCGAAGTTGATAAATATTGCACAGGAACAACTTCGAATGATTATTTACTTCAAAAAGACGATTATTTACTTCTACTTTATTACCAGTTAAGCGATCTGGTTATTATAACTGGTCTTTATTTAGTTCTAAAATTTGACATTTCGAGCCAAATTTCAAATATGGTCGCGTTCGGAATTTCTTTTGCATCGACGGCTTTTCTTTTTGTATGTCCCAAACTAAACGTTGCTTTGTTTCTTAACATTGTCTTAATGGTTAGTGTAGCCATACCCTCTTTCAAGTATTTCATAGATTTATCGGCAATGTTGCCGACTAAAATTAGAAACAGTTTATTCGGAATAACTAATTTTATTTCGTATTTGTTGTTACCATTCGCCCCTTTCGTTACCCAGTACCTGTCAAAGATATCACAAGATTGGGTAACTGGGGTGACTTTAGCTTTCACGGTTATCGGGTTTGTTGCTGCGTTTCTGACGCCCAGGAAAATCTACCAAAACTGATCGGAATACATTTGGAGGATCTATTCTGTTCCGTTCCCCCCCCCCCCCCAGCTTAGTGAGCAAAAATTTTTATGACCCCCCGGCGCACGTGCTATTTTCTTACATAGAAACGTGCTATATAACAACATATAATTTGTAACTGGGGGTCATAAAAAACACTTTTGGGGGGGGGGGGCAAAACAGAATAGATCTCTCTTGGAGTCTTTCCCCATTATAGCCCTTTCCCCGCCTATTGTCATATAACGTATAACCACCTAGCACCCCCCCCCCCCGGAAAAATTACCGCAACTATACATAATGCGGTTGGCTATAAATTACTAGGGGCTATAATGGGGCTGACTATAATTTCATGGGGGGTATAATTCGAATATCCTAGATTTGTTTGTAAATACTTGTAATCGAGATATGTTTGTACTATTTCAAATAATTCTCCGTTTAGTTATGAATTGATAAAAAACAATGCTGAAAAAGTTTGTCTATTGTAAGTTTGAGCCTAACAGAGCTTTAATAATTTAGTAAAATGAGAAATTGATAATTGGGCTAACGGCGCATCCATAGAGCTAGGAATATTGGCCTAAAGGGGGTTTGGCCGACAACCGTAGTCAAATTCGGAACATTACCTTCTAAGATTTTTCAAAGTTTTTCAAGGTTTTCCGAAATATTACTTTCTGTTGTGCTTTCCAATAAAAAATGCTTAATTTTCGAGTTCTCTTACGAAAAAAAAGAAACACTTGTCTGGTACGATTTTTGTAAGTGTCTCTTCAGATAACCGTTGCAATCTTGCATCCTAGCAGAAAACAGTTTTCGCAAGAATCCTGCAAGATCTTAGCAGATGACCGCCCCAGTTCGTCAATTAAGGGAAGGAAAAAGTGACGAAATTCAGCCGACCTTGAGTTCTGATTGGTCGACCAATTTGATTGCTCAAAATACCGCTAGTGCGTCCGGCAGATTAAAATGGCCCACACTTGTGTTGTAGGCTTCATTTCTCGTTTTTAATTTGCGAGCTTAGCCCCCTGTTGACCAAACCGGTAATCTCCTTAAATCATACTACAACCACGCGCAATAAACACGTTGTGCCAAAATTACTTACACGACCCGATATGCGGGGCATTTCACCAGGACGACGTATCAAATAGGCAACAAAATTTTGTTTAAACACAACATAATAGTTTTTACACATACAAAATTTCAATACCGCTGTGATACCTGATGTATCTTTATTTTATTAATTCCCTTGATGCGGTATATTTTCTATGAAGCCCTAAATTTAGTTCATTTATTTAACCTTCATATTTTGTTCCGTTGTGTCTTGTGATCTGCCGTTAACTTTCTGCTTAGTTTACCGCCTCGTAATCAGACATGTCTGATCACGCATTCACGTTGTTTATGAGTGTTCATATTTCCATAATTTCATTTTCTGTAATTTTGCAATTCAAATCAGATCATCAATTTCTCTTATTGAATCTCGCTCCGCGAGTAAGGGCAAACAAATTAAGTCAGGATTTCGCACCGCGAATCACTAGATAATAATTTCTACGTATATTTGCACTACGAATCACTACTCTAAACAAATAGAGTACGACATGGCGCAGTCAGCAGCCAAACGAACACCCCTTGGAATTGACCCTTTCTGGGACAAACCTACACCGGATCCCCCCTTCGCTGGGAAAAATTGAGAGTACAGTACAAATTGGCACTTCTGGCCAAAGAAAACACCATTTTGGACACGCTACTCGGGCCTAAACCTGAAATGGTAGAACTTCCTCTGAAGCCTATCTACGAAGAGACAATAGTGGGTGCATCCACACAATCAGAAAGGGAGAGGAATGCGCGCAACGTTGGCAGACCTCAAAACAGTCTCCCTACTCTATCTAAGCATCGGGATAGAGGGTCGCCGTATTCTTAATTATAAGAACCCGCACATCATGATTGACACTTTACCCACTGTTGACTTTTGGAGGATCGTGGAGGAAGCATTCATCCGTCCACGTAACATAACATTCGATCGCCATGTTTTCTTAATTACAAAACAACTTCGTGGAGAAACAGTAGAACACTTCTACGGCAAACTAAAGGAATTGGCCGAGAATCGTGATTTTGAGAATAAAGAAGAGACCCTGATACGAGATGTCTTTATCACTAATCTGATGGATCCTGAAATTCAAAAGGAGCTCTTAAAACAAACGGTCGAACCGCGGCAGGCGTTAGAACTAGCAATCAATATTGAACTCGGGATGCGGAGTCAACATCAGGTACAGCAGCACAACAAGATCGCTGTTCCTGCAAATGTTAACGCCGTTCAGTTCTACAATGACCCCCGGAAACCATATTGGCAGAACACGAATAATGTCCCAAAACAAAACAATCGATCGACACTCTATTGCTCAAATCGCGGCGGAATTTGGCTCCCAAATCACCGTGAAAAAGGCATTGCGAAGGGGAAAACATGCAATAACTGCGGGTTACTAAATCACTTTGCGAAGGTCTGCCGTAAACAAAAGAACACGAATACAAAGCCACAGGATCCCAAGAAAAAGATGGTACGTGCTGTAGAAGAAGAGCCACACCCAGAGGACTCTGTTAATTTCCTTCAACCAGCTAAACTCTACAAATCGGACTACAGTAGTGGAGAGGAGGACAATACAGTCGCTATGATTGAAACTGCTGTCGAAAAAGTTGAACCACTCAACATGCCTCTCAAAATCGGCAATGTCAATACCACACTACTCGTGGACTCCGGGAGTGCATGCAGTATACTCAACCACTCACTCGCGTCGCAGGTGGTACAAAGCAGCCCCCGTGCATTCTGGATCAATGAAACAACGCCTCCACAACTACGGACCTTCTCAAACGAACCTATAGCAGTCGAGGGAAAGATTCAAGCCCCAATAACAAGCAAAGGCTGGGCATGTGATTCAGCCACTTTCACAGTCGTAGCTGACGGTTTAAAGTCCTTAATAGGTCTTGATTTGTTTGCTCAACTTGGACTTGCTTTGACTCAATCTACATTTCTGAAAGGTAACCGTGTCAACAACATTGCATCTCCTGAATTTAAAGAACAGATAGCCAAAACTTTTCCTGGTTTGGTATCACGTATTGGACGATCAAAAAGTCATGTAGCAAAATCTAAATGTCACAAAGATTTTCAACCTAGACATCAAAAAGGTAGACGTATCCCTATTGGCCTTCAAGAAAAAGTTAATGCTGAACTTAGGAAATTGCTAGCCGAAAAACACATCATAAAACTTTCTAGTTGTCCCGACGAATATTTCATACCACCCATTGTCGTTAGGGTAAAGAAACACCAAACGATAAAGCTTGCACTGGACTCAAAAGTATTAAACAAAACCATTCACAAGAACAAATATCAGATGCCGAACATTGATACGCTAATTGAATCTATCTCACAACAAGTAAGTGCTCCCGCGCCGCAAAACACAACATATTTCTCGACAATTGATTTGAGATACGCATACAGTCAGTTAAATTTGGATGCTAATACAGCTAATCATTGTAATTTCAATATCATTAGTGGTGATATGACTGGCACTTATAGATTTCAAACAAGATTTTACGGATTTACGGATATGCCAGCTGAATTCCAAAAAGCTATGGATTACACTCTAATTGGCTTACAAAATACATATTGTTTTTTGGACGATATTCTAATAGTTAGCAAAGGCTCTTTGACTGAACAAATTAGACGACGAAAATCTTAGGATAAACCTTCCTAAAAGTCATTTTGGAAAATTAGAAATTGATTGGCTGGGGTATCACATCTCACAATTGGGTATCTCGCCCCTCGAAACTAAAACAGCTGCGATTCTGGCTCTTGAGTCTCCAAAAACTCTAAAGAAACTCCGTTTTTTTAGGATCAGTCTATTATATTGGAAAGTTCATTCCTAATCTTGCTCAAATAAGTCATCTTCTCCGTCCATTACTGAAAAAGTCTTCAAAATTCATCTGGACAGCAGAACATGAGAATTGCTTTATCGAAATTAGGAATCGCATCGCAAACGCAACTGCAAATAGTCACTATAACCCGCAACTCGAAACACGCGTAAAATGTGATGCGTCTCGATCCGGCTTGGGAGCAGCTCTTGAACAGTTAACTGTAGATGGGTGGAAACCAATTGCATTTGCGTCTCGGTTTTTAAATTCTTGCAATGAATGTTATAGCGTAAATGAACTTGAACTTTTTTGGTGTATTTTGGTCTACAAAAAATTTTAAAAATTATCTGTATGGAAAACATTTTAAAGTAATTACGGATCACCGTGCACTCCTTTCGATCATGAAAGAAAATAGATCTAATAAGTCTTATAACAGCAGATTGACCCGCTGGGTCGATCGTCTTCTCCCTTTCCAATTTGACATCTTCCTGGGGCAAAAATGGGTCTGGTCGATTACATTTCCCGAAACTCGTCTCAAAGAGCTAAAAAGGTTTCTGCATACGACGAGGAATTTATCGTTGCAAAACTAAAGCTAATTTCAAAATCCATTAACGCACTAGAATTAAATATCACACATCCTGCATCCCATTTACATCATTTGTTAGCAAACCGCACTCTCGCTTTGCAAAATACATCTAAAATTGAGGCACATGATTTCGTATCGCAAATTAAACCTAAAGTTGAGGCTAGCACTAAATCAATAAATTCAATTAGCACACACGCAACTCGCGTAAACAAACAAGTCTTTAGTAATTCGCTCGCACCGCGAAAACAAGCCTCAAAAAGTATTTGTGAATTAAGCAATTTAAAATATGCAATACCCGCGTCGCAAAGTCCAATTGACAATTATCTCGCTCTGCAAAACACCAACAAAAGTAAACAATTAATCCAAATTAGGAATAAAGTAGCATTCGCTCAGCGCGAGTCTCAAAATTTTCAATCACAAAACCCGCCAATTAAATCACATTCCACAAATATCTCTAAAAGTCATCACCCAAAATTAAAATCAGTGCTTTTTGCCTCTTGCAACTCTACAATTCAGTCGCATCCTTCGCAATCTAAAAACTCAAATTTAAATCACTCATTGCCTGTATTAAAATACAATACAATAACAAATAAAATGCCTTTTAAGCGCAGCGGATCAGCAATCCACAAGTGGAAACGCAACTCGCCCCGCAAGTCAGCGATTGACTTCGCCAAGCAACTCCTGCGCGGCGAATCAACAAGCCGAATGCTCAAGTAATCCTCGCGAAGCAATTCCACCACCCAACGTCACTCAGACATCCCCGACCCACTCATCAAACGCTAGCACTCCACTAACCCAAGTCCGCATGTTCCGACAATCGACTACATAGTGTCGAAAATCTTCAACAAATCGTTAATAGCTTCGTTAACGAGTAAAGATGCCGTATTAAAAGAGGTCAGGGACTGCATCCTGACAAATAATGCGAGCCGCTTAAAAGTTCTCAACCCTTATATTTTTCGTACTGGAGGGACCTCCACGTGCGCTCCGGGTGCGTCTGTATTGACGAGAAAATGGCAACACCGAACGTGTTACGGGAGGCGCTAATCGACGATATCCACGCAAGTCACCCGGGCACTTGGGGAATGATTTGTATGGCCACATAATGCTGGTGGCCCTACATACACCGCGAATTAATCGCTAAAGCCACTGAGTGTAAACCCTGCACGGTAATCGGTAAGAATCTTAAATCTTTTATTCCCGCCAAGCAATTCGATCCTCACATACCATGTGTAGAACCAAATCAAGAAATTCAAATTGAATTCGGGGGTCCAATTTTTGATGAAAAGGGTAATGAAGTGTACTTTCTGGCAGCAATTGATCGTTTCTCTAATTACCCTACTGCATATATTTATGATAAAGGTAATGGACCAAACGTTTTCAAGTTTTTGGACATGTACATTGAAATTCATGGAATTCCAAGATCCATCCGTTTAGATCAAGCAAAATGTTTAGTCGGAGATCAAGTAAAGACTTTTTGTAATAAGAACAATATCGATACTATTGAAGCTCCTGTAAATGACCATCGTGCCATCGGGTTGGTAGAAAGACTGGTTCAAACAGTTAAGAAATGACTCGCATGTATCAAAGAGGAGAAATTGTCTACACGCGACTTTTGCGACTTTCATGTAAAGCATGCATTAAAGATCATAATACACCAATTGCGAATATGTAAACAAAAAACAACAAAGACCTCGCCTTTCGAAGCACATTTTCGAAGAAAGCCTAACACCCCGCTAAGCGTGATTGCAACCAGGCCTAATTTGTTAAACCTAACATATAAGAATATTATAAATCAATATTTAGACAAGGACACAGTGATGCCGGAAGAAATTCTCCCTGACGACAAGTGGATGAATGGATATTGTAGTGATATCGAGGTGGAGATCGGCATGACCCGGGCATCCACAGAAGCGAGGAATAGAGAGAGGGCTAGTACGGACGGACAATCCCGGTTCTTGAAGACAAAGGCAATCCGACCCATTCCCCTGAAGGAACGCGCGGTGGAGCTAAATCTTGCACAAAAAGTGCATGGCAAGAGACGCTCCAAAAAGAATCTTCAGGGACTATATGAGGTAGTTGCTCCGGGATCTCATATTTTAAAAGTAAGTCCTACAACATCCACTATCAAGGAACCCAGGAAACCAATTGTGACGGTACGCATTAGCGATATTGCGAACTTTGGCACTCAGTTGGAACGCCAAACTCCCCTAAAGGCCTATGCAGACCGCAGAGGGCCTCGATCGCGGAAGAAAGGATAGTGGAAGAAATGATACAAAGCCACATCAAAGATTTCACCGGCAACCAAAAAGGAGATAAAAAGATGAAACACAGGAAACGAGAACCGGGCAGCGGGGTCTCGTCGACCAAATCAAACATTTCGCGCGCGATGCGAGGACGAGTTCCAAAAGTGCCAAATTTTCTCGCCATGCGAAATCAGCAACCGACAACTGTAACAACCTCGCATAGCGAACATCACGCATCATCTTCATCCACTACTCCGGCCGCGGCAGCTCAGAACACGCGCACTTCCGATTGTACCCGGAGCAGCCCTTCCTATTTCGGATTCGAAAGTTCTCCACCCAAATCCACTATTCTGCTGCCACCAAAACGACCCCGCCGAGCGGGAGATGTGGAAAATTTTCAACCACCACCCCACCCGAATCAATCGTCGAGTCAGTGCAACATATAGCTGAAAATCAGCCCGAAGAACAGAATATATCTCCTCTCATTGGTCAAGTGTCACCACCCGCCCCTCGGAATCCACCATTAATTGACATTGATACTCCAACGCTCGTACAGTCAATGACAGCACTCGAGGCGGAAAAACAGCTCTCGGATAATGATGAGTGGGATATGTAAACTGTACCAAAACTGCAAAACATTTCATAATTCATTAATCATCTAATTTTTAGTTATGATAACCATCAAATATATCGCTATTATTTACTTAACCGAGGACCTCGTATTAATTTGTAAATATTGTTATTATTTATACTTCAAAAATTGTATTTTACAGTTTTCTTTCTCGATGTAAGGGGTATGTGATACCTGATGTATCTTTATTTTATTAATTCCCTTGATGCAGTATATTTTATAGGAAGCCCTAAATTTAGTTCATTTATTTAACCTTCATATTTTGTTCCGTTCGTGTCTTGTGATCTGCCATTAATTTTCTGCTTAGTTTCCCGCCTCGTGATCAGACATGTCTGATCACGCATTCACGTTGTTTATGAGTGTTCATATTTCCATAATTTCTTTCTCTGTAATTCTGCAATTCAAATCAGTTCATCAAATGCTCTTATTGAATCTCGATCCGCGAGTAAGCGCAAACAAACTAAGTCAAGATTTCACACCGCGAATCACTAGATAGTAATTTCTACGTATACTTGCACTACGAATCACTACTCTAAACAAATAGAGTGCGACAACCCCCTCGATAATACATTCACAGTTGACGACCCGGTGGACGCGCTTTGGTGCGATACCAGGCTCATTATTTCCCGACAACCGACCCATTATAGGAGAATAGCAACCAACAACAACGATTTAAGATCAATAAACAAAATACCAGTGTCGTCCATTTAAACAACTTCTCCCCCATGCAATTGTCAAAGTAATCAGCTCTAATGATGTCAAGGTGTGACTACTGCATCAATTCTGACCCAGATCTCAATCTAACCATGTCAATTCTAGGGTAACCGGACATAGATTGAAAGGTCAATAGATCAAAAACCATTAAATTGCGACAGTAGATCGAAAGTTGTTCTCTATTCCCATTGTCTAAACTTAAGCATCATTTGATAGCTGACATCAGTTACCGCGTTTGGCCATGCCAAAGAAGCCACGGCCATGCCTTAGCGGCCCGTTGGACTTGATATGAATCTATCACAACCGAAGAAAATATCACTACAGAACATGTTATGAGCTGTATTATAAGCGAGCGCTTTTTTCTGATGGCCAACAGGCAATTTAAAGAATTTAATTTTCGATCTATTTTCTCAGTTTTTGCTTTCGATCTGTTGTCCCTCAATCTATTGTCCTAGCACCGAATTCTAGGACTAGCTAAAACAAACTGCAAGAAACACCAATAGAAGAAAAAAGCATAAGTATCAGTTTCCTCATCGCCAAACAATTAGTGTGTTTAGGTATTTCTTACATGGTAATCCCATTTTATTACGAATTCCTCGCCCCAAATGACCAAATTTATGGATTTGTCTCGAGATGTGGTGTCGCTGCCGCCGCTGGACGTTTGCTTCCCGTTCTGCTGGCCTTCCCTTTTTTCCTTGACGACGAGGCTGGAACTTGGAGGTTCTATTTAGTATCTCTCGCAACACCTGGAATTTTATTGATTACTTTGGTTCTGTTATTTCTCGAAGAATCGCCCCGGTTTTTACTAAACAAGTGTAAACATGACGAGACACGTGACCTTTTACAAAGAATGGCAAACAAAAACGGGCGAAAGATTCCGGAAGATTTGGAATTAATTCCAGACTACGAAAGCGGTGACTCACAATTGGAAAAGACTTTCTGGGAGAAAACCAAAAATGTTTTCAGGGATAGAAGAATGCTTCATGCGTTTTTGTGTATTCTAGCCATGGCTTCCGTTTCTCGATTTCTGTCAAATTCGCAAGTTTTTGTCAAAACCGAAAATCTTTTCAAAGAGGGCGAAGTTGATAAATATTGCACAGGAACAACTTCGAATGATTATTTACTTCGAAAAGACGATTATTTACTTTTATTTTTTTACAGTTAAGCGATTTGGTTATTATAATTGGTCTTTATTCAGTTCTAAAATTTGACATTTCGAGCCAAATTTCAAATATGGTCGCGTTCGGAATTTCTTTTGCATCGACGGCTCTTCTTTTTGTATGCCCCAAACTAAATGTTGCTTTGTTTTTAAACATTGTCCTAATGGTTAGTGTAGCCATACCTTCGTTCAAGTATTTCATAGATTTATCGGCAATGTTATCGACTAAAATTCGCAATAGTTTATTCGGAATAACTAATTTTATTTCGTATTTGTTGTTACCATTCGCCCCTTTCGTTACCCAGTACCTGTCAAAGATTTCACAAGATTGGGTTACTGGGGTGACTTTAGCTTTCACGGTTATCGGGTTTGTTGCTGCGTTTCTGACGCCCAGGAAAATTTACCAAAACTGATCGGAATACATTTGGAGGATCTATTCTGCTCCGTCCCCCCCCCCCCAGCTTAGTGAGCATAAATTTTTATGACCCCCCGGAGCAAGTGCTTTTTTCTTACATAGAAACGTGCTATATAACAACATATAATTTGAAACTGGGGGTCATAAAAACACTGGGGGGCAAAACAGAATAGATCCAACTTGGAGTCTTTCCCCATTATAGCCCTTCCCCCCGCCTATTGTCGTATAACGTATAACCACCTAGCACCCCCCCCCCCAGAAAAATTAGAAAAATTACCGTAACTATACATAATGCGGTTGGCTATAAATTACTAGGGGCTATAATGGGGCTGTCTATAATTTCATGGGGAGTATAATTCGAATACCCTAGATTTGTTTGTAAATATTTGTAATCGAGATATGTTTGTACTATTTCAAATAATTCTCCGTTTAGTTATGAATTGAAAAAAAAAAACAATGCTGAAAAAGTTTGTCAATTGTAAGTTTGAGCCTAACAGAGCTTTAATAAATTAGTAAAACGAGAAATTGATAATTGGTCTAAAGGCGCATCCATAGAACTAAAAATATTGGCCTAAAGGGGGTTTGGCCGACAACCGTAGTCAAATTCGGACCATTACCTTCTAAGATTTTTCAAAGTTTTTCAAGGTTTTCCGATATATTAATTTCTGTTTTGTTTTCCAATGAAAAATGCTTAGTTTTCGAGGTCTCTTATGAAAAAAAAGAAACACTTGTCTGGTACGATTTTTGTAAATGTCTCTTCAGATAACCGTTGCAATCTTGCATCCCAGCAGAAAACAGTTTTTCGCAGGAATCCTGCAAGATCTTAGCAGATAACCGCCCCAGTTCGTCAATTAAGGGAACGAAAAAGTGACGAAGTTCAGCCGACCTTGAGTTCTGATTGGTCGACCAATTGGATTGCTCAAAATACCGCTAGTGCGTCCAGCAGATTAAAATGGCCCACACTTGTATTGTAGGCTTCATTTCCAGTTTCCAATTTGCGAGCTTAACCCCCTGTTGACCAAACCGGTAATCTCCTTAGATCATACTATAACCACGCGAAATAAACACGTTGTGTCAAAATAGTTTACACGACCCGATATGCCGGGCATTTCAACAGGACGACGTATCAAATAGGCAACAAAATTTTGTTTAAACAAAACATAAATGTTATTACACAAATAAAATTTCAATACCCCCTCGATAAAACATTCATTGTTGACGACCCGGTGGGCGCGCTTCGTTGCGATACCAGGCTCATTATTTCCCGACAACCGACCCATTATAGGAGCATAGCAACAAACAAGAACGATTTAAGATCAATAAAGAAAATACCACTGTCGTCCATTTAAGCAAATGCTCCCCCATGCAAACGTTAAAGTAATCAGCTCTAAAGAAGTCAAGGTGTGACTACTGCATCAATTCTGACCCAGATCTCAATCTAACCATGTCAATTCTAGGGTAACCGGACATAGATTGAAAGGTCAATAGATCAAAAACCATTAAATTGGGACAGTAGATCGAAAATTATTCTCTATTCCCATTGCCTAAACTTAAGCTTTATTTGATAGCTGACATCAGTTACCGCAATTGGTCATGTCAAAAAAGCCATGGCCACGCCTTAACGGCGGGCTGGACTTGATATGAATCTATCACAACCGAACAAAATTTCACGACAAAACACGTAATGAGCTGTAATATAAACGAACGCTTTTTTCTGATGGCCAACAGGCAATTCAATGAATTTATTTTTCAATCTATTTTCTCAGTTTTTGCTTTCGATCTGTTGTCCCTCAATCTTTTGTCCTAGCACCCGATTCTAGGACTATCTTACCTCAATCTATTGTCCTAGCACCCCATTCTAGGACTTTCTTACCTCGATCTATTGTCCTAGCACCCAATTCTAGGACTTTCTTACAAACTATTTCTATCTTTTTTGCCATCTTTCTGGATTATTTTTTGAAAGCATCCCAATTCACATAAAATTAGAGCAATTTTTAATGTTGAAGCAAAAATCCGTATCTCAAATAACAGAGTAAGAATTAAAAATTCAACTATTTCAAAATAGAATATATTTTTAAAAGAATGTTCTCAGAAATCATAAGAACAAACTGTGTAACTAACGTTGCAATGCCTTGAGTGCAAACTATGCATTTCTTAGGTTTCAACATATTCACCACAGATAACTTATTATCAACTAACTGGTCATCTAATTTCATTTTCATTACAAAAATTGCTATCTTGTAACCGCCACAACCTGCAGAAAAATTTCAAGCTATATTTAAAGGTCTGTAGAAGGACTGTAGAATCTCCATGAAAATAATTTTTAATAACTTGGTAATCCGGAACTGATTTATTTGACAAGGTGTTGAATATTTTTGACTTTCTTTGTTTTTGTGTCTTAAAAAACTGATGATCTAAAGCAGAAAATTAACTAAATTAGGGGAAGAAAGTTGAGAGAGAACAACTTGATGTAAAAAAGGCATAAGCTAATCTTGAGATAGCTTGAAATGAAGCTCTCTTTATATAAGCGTATATAGCGAGAGATATCAAGCCTTGAGGAACAAGAAAATAGATCTTAAGAAATGGCTGAGAAAATTTCGGAATCTGGTTTAGTTTCATTATTCGTACCGTACCTATAACAACATTTGCTCCTGTTTAAAGTCCCTTGATTCAATTGACATTGTAATTAACCATTGATTTTTGAGATTGATGTCTACAATGTAGTAAACGCACTGGTATAACTTTTTTCTGTTATTTTTTGTTATTAGTTGTCGTAATTATTTTTTACTCTTATTTCACTGAATCACAAATAATGTTTCACAAAATGATAAAAATTGGATTGAAAGGGAAAAATTTAAACAGCTGATATGAAAAATGATTATGGGAGAACAATTTGAGGGTTGCTAGAAAGACCCCTTTTTCTGCAATGACTTTTTTGTTCCAATTAGCCTTAAGAGCATACTCTGTGTCCTTTTTCATATGACGAAACTGTTTTTTTTGTTTTGGGTCAGTTGATTCGTAAAACTTTATTTGGAATAACTGATTTTTTTCGTATTTGTTGTTACCATTCGCCCCTTTTCTTACTCAGTACCTGTCAAAGATTTCACAAGATTGGGTTACTGGGGTGACTTTAGCTTTCACGGTTATCGGGCTTGTCGCTGCGTTTTTGACACCCAGGAAAATTTACCAAAACTGATTGGAATACATTTGGCAGATCTATTCTGTCCCCCCCCCCAGCTTAGTGAGCATAAATTTTTATGACCCCCCGCCCACGTGCTATTTTCTTACATAGTAACGTGCTGTATAACAACATATAATTTGTAACTGGGGGTCATAAAAAACACTGGGGGGGCAAAACAGAATAGATCTCTCTTGGAGTCTTTCCCCATTATAGCCCTTCCCCCGCCTATTGTCATATAACGTATAACCACCTAGCCCCCCTCGGAAAAATTACCGGAACAATACATAATGCGGTTGGCTATAAATTACTAGGGGCTATAGTGGGGCTGATTATTATTTCATGGGGGGATATAATTCGAATATCCTAGATTTGTTTGTGAATACTTGTAATCGAGTTATGTTTGTACTATTTCAAATAATTCTCCGTTTAGTTATGAATTGAAAAAAAAAATGCTGAAAAAGTTTGTCTATTGTAAGTTTGAGCCTAACAGAGCTTTAATAATTTAGCAAAATGAGAAATTGATAATTGGGCTAACGGCGCATCCATAGATCTAGGAAAACTGGCCTAAAGAGGGTTTGGCCGATAACCCTAGTCAAATTCAGACCATCACCTTCTAAGATTTTTCAAAGTTTTTAAAGGTTTTCCGATATATTACTTTCTGTTGTGTTTTCCAATGAAAATTGCTTAACTTTCGAGTTCTCTTACGAAGAAAATGAAACACTTGTCTGGTACGATTCTTGTAAGTGTCTCTTCAGATAACCGTTGTAATCTTGCATCCTAACAGAAAACGGTTTTTCGCAAGAATCTTGCAAGATCTTAACAGATAACCGTCCCTGTTCGTCAATTAAGAGAAAGAAAATGTGACGAAATAGAGCCGACCCTGATTTCTGATTGGTTGATCATTTGGATTGGTCAAAATACCGCTAGTGCGTCAAGCAGATTAAGTTGGCCCACACATGTGTTGTAGGCTTCTTTTTAGTTTCTAATTTGCGGGCTTAACCCCCTGTTGACCAAACTGGTAATCTCCTTAAATCATACTATAACCACGCGCAATAAACACGTTGTGTCAAAATTACTTACACGACCCGATATGCCGGGCATTTCAACAGGACGACGTATCAAATAGGCAACAAAATTTTGTTTAAACAAAACATAAATTTTATTACACATATAAAATTTCAATATCCCCTCGATAATATATTCATAGTTGATGACGCGAGTCGAGGTCCCAGGTTTATGTCCAGGCAACAGGTCGTCTGGGGTGGGGAGTAAACACTGACCATTTTATAAATGGTCTGGAAGAATTTTTGTTGTCTGGACAATTTTTGTTAAATCGTTGTCGACCCGGTGGGCGCGCTTCGGTGCGATACCCGGCTCATTATTTCCCGACAACCGACCCATTATAGGAGCAAAGCAACAAACAACAACGATTTAAGATCAATAAACAAAATACCAGTGTCGTCCATTCAAACAACTGCTCCCCCATGCAAACGTCAAAGTAATCAGCTCTAAAGAAGTCAAGGTGTGACTACTGCATCAATTCTGACTCAGATCTCTATCTAACCATGTCAATTCTTGGGTGACCGGACATAGATTGAAAGGTCAATAGATCAAAAACCATTAAATTGGGACAGTAGATCGAAAATTATTCTCTATTCCCATTGCCTAAACTTAAGCATTATTTGATAGCTGACATCAGTTACCGCGTTTGGTCATGCCAAAAAAGCCATGGCCATGCCTTAGCGGCGCGCTCGACTTGATATTAATCTATCACAACTGAACAAAATATCACGACAGAACACGTTATGAGCTGTATTATAAACGAACGCTTTTTTCTGATGGCCAACAGGCAATATAAAGAGTTTAATTTTCGATCTATTTTCCCAGTTTTTGCTTTCGATCTGTTGTCCCTCGATCTATTGTCCTAGCACCCAATTCTCAGACTTTCTTACTTCGATCTATTGTCCTAGCACCCACTTCTAGGATTTTCTAACAAACTATTCTATCTTTTTCACCATCTTTCTGGATTCTTTTTTTGAAAGCTTCCCAATTCACATAAAATTAGAGCAATTATTAATGTTGAAGCAAAAATCCGTATCTCAAATAACAGAGTAAGGATTAAAAATTCAACTATTTCAAACTAGAATATAAATGTTCTCAGAAATCATAAGAACAAACTGTGTAACTAACGTTGCAATGCCTTGGGTGCAAACTATGCATTTCTTAGGTTTCAACATATTCACCACAGATTACTTATTATCAACTAACTGGTCATCTAAATTCATTTTCATTACAAAAAATTGCTGTTTTGTAACAACCACAACCTGGAGAAAAATTTCAAGCTATATTTTAAGGTCTGTAGAAGGAGTGTAGTTTTTCCCTGAAAATAATTTTTAGTTACTTGGTAATCCGGAACTTATTTATTTGGCAAGGTGTTGACTATTTATTTTTTCTTTATTTTTGTGTCTGAAAAACTGATGATCTACAGCAGAAAAGTAATTAAAACAGGGGAAGAAAATTGAGATAGAACAACTTGATGTAAAAAAGGCATAAGATAAGCTCTATTTAAATGAGCTTATATCGCGAGAGATATGAAGCCTTGAGGAACAAGAAAATAGGTCTTAAATAATGGATGAGAAAATTTCGGAATCTTGTTTAGTTTCATTACTCGTACCGTACCTATCACTACATTTGCTCCTGTTTAAAGTCCCGTATTTCATTTGACATTGTAATTAACCATTGACATTTGAGATTGATGTCTACAATGTAGTAAACGCACTGGAATAACTTTTTTCTGTTATTTTTTGTTATTAGTAGTCGTAATTATTTTTTACTCTTATTTCACTGAATCACAAATAATGTTTCACAAAATGATAAAAATTGGATTGAAAGGGAAAAATTTAAACAGCTGATATGAAAAAGGATTATGGGAGAACAATTTGAAGGTTGCTAGAAAGACCCATTTTTCTGCAATGACTTTTTTTGTTCCAATTAGCCTTAAGAGCATATTCTGTGTCCTTTTTCATATGACGAAACTGTTTTTTTTGTTTTGGGTCAGTTGATTCGTAAAACTTTATTTGGAATAACTGATTTCTTTCGTATTTGTTGTTACCATTCGCCCCTTTTGTTACTCAGTACCTGTCAAAGATTTCACAAGATTGGGCTACTGTAGTGACTGTGATACCCAAACATTCATTTATTCTTCAATTTCATTGATGCAGTAAAATTTATATGATGCCTTTAATTTAGTTCATTATTTTAATCTTAATCTTATGATTTTGTTTCAACTGTCTGGTTAGTTTCCCGCTTCGTGATCAGACATGTCTGATCACGCATTCACGTTGTGCCCGAGTGGCTTCAGTTTATTAATTTCATTGTTCTGACTTTCTGCAACTCAATTCAGTTTGCAAAACCTTCTCTTGATTTCCCGCTCCGCAAGTAAGCCAAACAAAAGTGAAAATAGATCTAGCGCCGCGAATAGTCAAATAATATTCTCTCTGTAATCTCGCACCGCAAATCACCACAGCAAAATAACGTACGACATGGCGCATAATAAAGTACGACATGGCGCAGCCAGCAACGAAAAGAACACCCCTTGGAATCGACCCTTTCTGGGACAAACAAAAACCGGATCCACCACTTTGCTGGGAGAAGTGGAGGGTACAATACAAACTGGCACTCTTAGCCAAAGAAAACATCATTTTGGACACGCTACTCGGCCCAAAACCTGAAATGGTAGAGCTACCTCTAGAGCCAATCTACGAAGAGACAATTGTGGGTGCATCTGCACAATCAGAGAGGGAGAGGAACGCGCGCAACGCGCAACAAAAGATGAACTGGCAAAACAAATGCCAACGACTTATTGAGGTAGGCACCATGTGTGGCGACAAACCGTGGTCATTGGCAGACCGAAAAACAGTCTCTCTTCTTTACTTGAGCATCGGAATAGAGGGACGTCGTATCCTTATTTGTAAGAACCCGCATATCATGATAGACACTCTAGCTACTATCGGTTTTTGGAAAATTGTGGAGGAAGCATTCATCCGCCCGCGCAACATAACATTTGACAGACATGTCTTCTTGATCACAAAACAGCTTAGGGGAGAAACTGTTGAGCATTTTTATGGTAAATTAAAAGAACTGGCGGAAAACTGTGACTTTGAAAACAAAGAAGAAACTCTGATACGCGATGTATTCATCACAAATCTGATCGATTCCGAGATCCAGAAAGAACTACTAAAACAAACGGTAGAACTGCGACAGGCGTTGGAACTCGCAATCAATATGGAACTCGGGATGCGAAACCAACATCAAATACAACAGCACAAAAAAATTGTTGGTCCGGCGAATGTCAATGCTGTTCAATTCAACAATAACTCACGAAGACCGTATTGGCAGAACAATAATAATGTTCCAAAACGAAATAATAGATCAACACTCCATTTTTCGAATTGTGGCGGAGTCTCGCTCCCAAATCATCGCGAAAAGTGCATTGCAAAAGGAAAGACATGCAACAATTGCGGGTTATTAAATCACTTTGCAAAGGTCTGCCGTAAACAGCAAAAGAACATCAACGTAAAGCCACAAGAACCCAAGAAAAAGATGGTTCGGGTGGTAGAAGAAGAGCCACACCCAGAGGACTCGGTAAATTTTGTTCAACCGTCACAACTCTATGAATCAGACTACAGCAGCGGTGAAGAGGACAACACAGTCGCAATGATTGAAACCGCAGTGGAGAAAGTTGAACCCCTCAATATGCCTCTCAAGATCGGAAATGTCAATCCAACTCTACTCGTGGACTCCGGGAGTGCATGCAGTATACTTCATCATTCACTCGCGTCGCAAGTGGTACAAAGCAGCCCCGCGCTTTCTGGATTCACGAATCGTCACCACCACAAGTACTGGGGAAGATTCAAGCCCCCGTAACGAGCAAAGGATGGGTATGCGACACAGCAATTTTCACAGTTGTAGCCGACGGTTTAAAGTCCTTAAAAGGTCGTGATTTGTTCGACCAACTTGGACTTGCTGTAACTCAGTCTAAACTTCTTAAAGGTAACAGTGTCAACAACATCGCATCCCCTGAATTTAAAGAGCAGATAGCCTAAAAATTTCCTGGTTTGGTATCACGCATTGGACGATCAAAAAGTCATGTAGCAAAATCTAAATTTCACAAGAATTTCCAACCTAGACATCAAAAAGGTAGGCGAATTCCTATCAATCTTCAAGACAAATTAATACAGAACTTAGAAATTTTTTTTTTGAAAAACACATTAAAAAACTGTCAAGCTGCCCCGATAATTATTTCATCTCACCTATTGTGGTTACAGTTAAAAAAGACCAAACGATAAAGCTTGCACTGGATTCAAAAGTTTTAAATACAGCTATTCACAAGAACAAGTATCAAATGCCAAACATTGATACGCTAATTGAATCAATATCTCAACAAATAAGTGCTCCCGCTTCGCAAAACATAACGTACTTTTCTACGATTGATTTGAAATACGCATATAATCAATTAAATCTGGACATCAACACAGCTAATCATTGTAATTTTTATATTATTAATGGAGAGATGACTGGCACTTACAGATTTCAAACAGGATTTTACGGACTTACAGATATGCCAGCTGAATTTCAAAAAGCTATGGACTACACTCTAATTGGCTTAGAAAATACATATTGCTTTTTGGATGATATTTTGATTGTTAGCAAAGGGTCTCTGAATGATCACAAAAATTATGTAATGAAATGTCTCCAACGTTTAGACGACAAAAATCTTAGGATAAATCTTCCTAAATGCCACTTTGGAAAATTAGAAATAGATTGGCTTGGGTATCATATATCACAAGAAGGTATTTCGCCCCTCGAATCTAAGAGCGCGGCAATTTTGGCTCTCGAAGCACCGAAAACTTTAAAGAAACTCCGTTCATTTTTGGGATCCGTTCATTATATTGGGACATTTATCCCTAATCTAGCCCAAATAAGTTATCCTCTTCGACCGCTACTGCGGAAGTCTTCAAAATTCATCTGGACAACTGAACATGAAAACTGTTTTCAAGAAATCAAGACTCGCATAGCGAACGCTCTGCAAATAGTCATTACAACCCGCAACTCGAAACACGCGTGAAATGCGACGCATCCCGCTCAGGCCTTGGCGCGCTCTCGAACAATTAACTGTAGATGGGTGGAAACCAATTGCATTTGCGTCTCGATTTTTAAATTCCTGTGAAGAGCGTTATAGTGTAATTGAACTTGAACTTTTGGGTGTAGTCTGGTCAACAGAATATTTTAAAAATTATCTGTATGGAAAACAATTTAATGTAATTACCGATCACAGAGCACTTCTCTCGATTATGAAAGAACATAGATCTAATAAATCGTACTATAGTAGATTGACCCGCTGGGTCGATCGTCTTCTCCCTTTTCAATTTGACATTGAAAATCTTCCTGGGGCAAAAATGGGTCTGGTCGATTACATTTCCCGAAACTCGTCTCAAAGAGCTAAAAAGGTTTCTGCATACGACGAGGAATTTATCGTTGCAAAACTAAAGCTAATTTCAAAATCCATTAACGCACTAGAATTAAATATCACACATCCTGCATCCCATTTACATCGTTTGTTAGCAAACCACACTCTCGCTTTGCAAAATACACCTAAAATTGAGGCACATGATTTCGTATCGCAAATTAAACCTAAAGTTGAGACTAGCACTAAATCAATAAATTCAATTAGCACACACACAACTCGCGTAAACGAACATGTCTTTAGTAATTCGCTCGCACCGCGAAAACAAGCCTCAAAAAGTATTTGTGAATTAAGCAATTTAAAATATGCAATACCCGCATCGCAAAACACAACATATTTCTCGACAATTGATTTGAGATACGCGTACAGTCAGTTAAATTTGGATGCTAATACAGCTAATCACTGTAATTTCAATATCATTAGTGGTGATATGACTGGCATTTATAGATTTCAAACAAGATTTTACGGACTTACGGATATGCCAGCTGAATTCCAAAAAGCTATGGATTACACTCTAATTGGCTTACAAAATACATATTGTTTTTTGGACGATATTCTAATAGTTAGCAAAGGCTCTTTGACAGAACACAAAAGTTTTGTAATGAAATGCCTCCAACGATTAGACGACAAAAATCTTAGGATAAACCTTCCTAAAAGTCATTTTGGAAAATTAGAAATTGATTGGCTTGGGTATCACATCTCACAATTGGTTATCTCGGCTCTCGAAACTAAAACAGCTGCGATTCTGGCTCTTGAGGCTCCAAAAACTCTAAAGAAACTCCGTTCTTTTTTAGGATCAGTCCATTATATTGGAAAGTTCATTCCTAATCTTGCTCAAATAAGTCATCCTCTCCGTCCATTACTGAAAAAGTCTTCAAAATTCATCTGGACAGCAGAACATGAGAATTGCTTTATCGAAATTAAGAATCGCATCGCAAACGCAACTGCAAATAGTCACTATAACCCGCAACTCGAAACACGGGTAAAATGTGATGCGTCTCGATCCGGCTTGGGAGCAGCTCTTGAACAATTAACTGTAGATGGGTGGAAACCAATTGCATTTGCGTCTCGGTTTTTAAAATCTTGCGAAGAACGTTATAGCGTAAATGAACTTGAACTTTTTGGTGTATTTTGGTCAACAGAAAATTTTAAAAATTATCTGTATGGAAAACATTTTAAAGTAATTACGGATCACCCTGCACTCATTTGATCATGAAAGAAAATAGATCTAATAAGTCTTATAACAGCAGATTGACCCGCTGGGTCGATCGTCTTCTCCCTTTTCAATTTGACATTGAACATCTTCCTGGGGCAAAAATGGGTCTGGTCGATAACATTTCCCGAAACTCGTCTCAAAGAGCTAAAAAGATTTCTGCATACGACCAGGAATTTATCGTTGCAAAACTAAAGCTAATTTCAAAGTCCATTAACGCACTAGAATTAAATATCACACAACGTGCATCCCACTTACATCATTTGTTAGCAAACCACACTCTCGCTTTGCAAAATACACCTAAAATTGAGGCACATGATTTCGTGTCGCAATTTAAACCTAAAGTTGAGACTGGCACTTAATCAATAAATTCAATTAGCACACACGCAACTCGCGTAAACAAATATGTCTTTAGTAATTCGCTCGCACCGCGAAAACAAGCCTCAAAAGTATTTGTGAATTAGGCAATTTAAAATATGCAATACCCGCGTCGCAAAGTCCAATTGACACTTATCTCGCTCTGCAAAACACCAACAAAAGTAAACAATTAATCCAAACTAGGAATAAAGTAGCATTCGCGCAGCGCGAGTCTCAAAATTTTCAATCACAAAACCCGCCAATTAAATCACATTCCACAAATATCTCTAAAAGTCATCACCCAAAATTAAAATCAGGGCTTTTTGCCTCTTGCAACTCTACAATTTAGTCGCATCCTTCGCAATCTAAAAACTCAAATTTAAATCACTCATTGCCTGTATTAAAATACAATACAATAACAAATAAAATGCCTTCTAAGAAGCGAATAACTCATGTCCGAGTAAACGATGCCTCCCGCGCAGCGGATCAGCAACCCACAAGTGGAAACGCAGCTCGCCCCGCAAGTCAGCGATTGACTTCGCCAAGCAACTCCCGCGCGGCGAATCAACAAGCCGAATCCTCAAGTAATCCTCGCGAAGCAAGTCCACCACCCAACGTCACTCCGACATCCCCGACCCACTCATCAAACGTTAGCACTCCACTAACCCCAAGTCCGCATGTTCCGACAATCGACTACATAGTGTCGAAAATCTTCAACAAATCGTTAATAGCTTCGTTAACGAGTAAAGATGCCGTATTAAAAGAGGTCAGGGACTGCATCCTGACAAATAATGAGAGCCGCTTAAAAGCTCTCAACCCTTATATTTTTTCGTACTGGAGGGACCTCCACGTGCGCTCCGGGAAAATGGCAACACCGAACGTGTTACGGGAGGCGCTAATCGACAATATCCACGCAAATCACCCGGGCACTTGGGGAATGATTTGTATGGCCACACATTGCTGGTGGCCCTACATACACCGCGAATTAATCGCTAAAGCCACTGAGTGTAAACCCTGCACGGTAATCGGTAAGAATCTTAAATCTTTTATTCCCGCCAAGCAATTCGATCCTCACATACCATGTGTAGAACCAAATCAAGAAATTCAAATTGAATTCGGGCGTCCAATTTTTGATGAAAAGGGTAATGAAGTGTACTTTCTGGCAGCAATTGATCGTTTCTCTAATTACCCTACTGCATATATTTATGATAAAGCTAATGGACCAAACGTTTTGAAGTTTTTGGACATGTACATTGAAATTCATGGAATTCCAAGATCCATCCGTTTAGATCAAGCAAAATGTTTAGTCGGAGATCAAGTACAGACTTTTTGTAATAAGAACAATATCGATACTATTGAAGCTCCTGTAAATGACCATCGTGCCATTGGGTTGGTAGAAAGACTGGTTCAAACAGTTAAGAATAGACTCGCATGTATCAAAGAGGAGAAATTGTCTACACGCGACTTTTGCGACTTTCATGTAAAGCATGCATTAAAGATCATAATACACCAATTGCGAATATGTAAACAAAAAACAACAAAGACCTCGCCTTTCGAAGCAAATTTTCGAAGAAAGCCTAACACCCCGCTAAGCGTGATTGCAACTAGGCCTAATTTGTTAAACCTAACATATAAGAATATTATAAATCAATATTTAGACGAGGACACAGTGATGCCGGAAGAAATTCTCCCTGACGACAAGTGGATGAATGGATATTGTAGTGATATCGAGGTGGAGATCGGCATGACCCGGGCATCCACAGAAGCGAGGAATAGAGAGAGGGCTAGTACGGACGGACAATCCCGGTTCTTGAAGACAAAGGCAATCCGACCCATTCCCCTGAAGGAACGCGCGGTGGAGCTAAATCTTGCACAAAAAGTGCATGGCAAGAGACGCTCCAAAAAGAATCTTCAGGGACTATATGAGGTAGTTGCTCCGGGATCTCATATTTTAAAAGTAAGTCCTACAACATCCACTATCAAGGAACCCAGGAAAACAATTGTGACGGTACGCATTAGCGATATTGCGAACTTTGGCACTCAGTTGGAACGCCAAACTCCCCTAAAGGCCTCTGCAGACCGCAGAGGGCCTCGATCCGGCAAAAAGATAGTGGAAGAAATGATACAAAGCCACATCAAAGATTTCACCGGCAAACAAAAAGGAGATAAAAAGATGAAACACAGGAAACGAGAACCGGGCAGCGGGGTCTCGTCGACCAAATCAAACATTTCGTGCGCGATGCGAGGACGAGTTCCAAAAGTGCCAAATTTTCTCGCCATGCGAAATCAGCAACCGACAACTGTAACAACCTCGCATAGCGAACATCACGCATCATCTTCATCCACTACTCCGGCCGCGGCAGCTCAAAACACGCGCACTTCCGATCGTATCCGGAACAGCCCTTCCTATTTCGGATTCGAAAGTTCTCCACCCAACTCCACTATTCTGCTGCCACCAAAACGACCCCGCCGAGCGGGAGATGTGGAAAATTTTCAACCACCACCCGAATCAATCGTCGAGTCAGTGAAACATATAGCTGAAAATCAGCCCGAAGAACAGAATATATATCCTCTCATTGGTCAAGTGTCACCACCCGCCCCTCGGAATCCACCATTAATTGACATTGATACTCCAACGCTCGTACAGTCAATGACAGCACTCGAGGCGGAAAAACAGCACTCGGATAATGATGAGTGGGATATGTAAACTGTACCAAAACTGCAAAACATTTCATAATTCATTAATCATCTAATTTTTAGTTATGATAACCAGCAAATATATCGCTATTATTTACTTATCCGGGGACCTCGTATTAATTTGTAAATATTGTTATTATATATACTTCAAAAATTGTATTTTACAGTTTTCTTTCTCGATGTAAGGGGTATGTGATACCTGATGTATCTTTATTTTATTAATTCCCTTGATGCAGTATATTTTATAGGAAGCCCTAAATTTAGTTCATTTATTTAACCTTCATATTTTGTTCCGTTCGTGTCTTGTGATCTGCCATTAATTTTCTGCTTAGTTTCCCGCCTCGTGATCAGACATGTCTGATCACGCATTCACGTTGTTTATGAGTGTTCATATTTCCATAATTTCTTTCTCTGTAATTCTGCAATTCAAATCAGTTCATCAAATGCTCTTATTGAATCTCGCTCCGCGAGTAAGCGCAAACAAACTAAGTCAAGATTTCACACCGAGAATCACTAGATAGTAATTTCTACGTATACTTGCACTACGAATCACTACTCTAAACAAATAGAGTACGACAACCCCCTCGATAATACATTCACAGTTGACGACCCGGTGGACGCGCTTCGGTGCGATACCAGGCTCATTATTTCCCGACAACCGACCCATTATAGGAGCATAGCAACTAACAACAACGATTTAAGATCAATAAACAAAATACCAGTGTCGTCCATTTAAACAACTTCTCCCCCATGCAATTGTCAAAGTAATCAGCTCTAATGAAGTCAAGGTGTGACTACTGCATCAATTCTGACCCAGATCTCAATCTAACCACGTCAATTCTAGGGTAACCGGACATAGATTGAAAGTTCAATAGATCAAAAACCATTAAATTGCGACAGTAGATCGAAAGTTGTTCTCTATTCCCATTGCCTAAACTTAAGCATTATTTGATAGCTGACATCAGTTACCGCGTTTGGCTATGCCAAAGAAGCCACGGCCATGCCTTAGCGGCCCGTTGGACTTGATATGAATCTATCACAACCGAAGAAAATATCACGACAGAACATGTTATGGGCTGTATTATAAGCGAGCGCTTTTTTCTGATGGCCAACAGGCAATTTAAAGAATTTAATTTTCGATCTATTTTCTCAGTTTTTGCTTTCGATCTGTTGTCCCTCAATCTATTGTCCTAGCACCGAATTCTAGGACTAGCTAAAACAAACTGCAAGAAACACCAATAGAAGAAAAAAGCATAAATATCAGTTTCCTCATCGCCAAACAATTACTGTGTTTAGGTATTTCTTACATGGTAATCCCATTTTATTACGAATTCCTCGACCCAAATGACCAAATTTATGGATTTTTCTCGGGATGTGGTGTCGGTGCCGCCGCTGGACGTTTGCTTCCCGTTCTGCTGGCCTTCCCTTTTTTCCTTGACGACGAGGCTGGAACTTGGAGGTTCTATTTAGTATCTCTCACAACACCTGGAATTATATTGATTACTTTGGTTCTGTTATTTCTCGAAGAATCGCCCCGGTTTTTACTAAACAAGGGTAAACATGACGAGACCTTTTACAAAGAATGGCAAACAAAAACGGGCGAAAGATTCCGGAAGATTTGGAATTAATTCCAGACTACGAAAGCGGTGACTCACAATTGGAAAAGACTTTCTGGGAGAAAACCAAAAATGTTTTCAGGGATAGACGAATGCTTCATGCGTTTTTGTGTATTCTAGCCAGGGCTTCAGTTTCTCGATTTCTGTCAAATTCCCAAGTTTTTGTCAAAACCGAAATTTTTTTCAAAGAGGGCGAAGTTGATAAATATTGCACAGGAACAACTTCGAATGATTATTTACTTCAAAAAGACGATTATTTACTTTTACTTTTTTACAGTTAAGCGATTTGGTTATTATAATTGGTCTTTATTTAGTTCTAAAATTTGACATTTCGAGCCAAATTTCAAATATGGTCGCGTTCGGAATTTCTTTCGCATCGACGGCTCTTCTTTTTGTATGCCCCAAACTAAATGTTGCTTTGTTTTTAAACATTGTCCTAATGGTTAGTGTAGCCATACCTTCGTTTAAGTATTTCATAGATTTATCGGCAATGTTATCGACTAAAATTCGCAATAGTTTATTCGGAATAACTAATTTTATTTCGTATTTGTTGTTACCATTCGCCCCTTTCGTTACTCAGTACCTGTCAAAGATTTCACAAGATTGGGTTACTGGGGTGACTTTAGCTTTCACGGTTATCGGATTTGTTGCTGCGTTTCTGACGCCCAGGAAAATTTACCAAAATTGATTGGAATACATTTGGAGGATCTATTCTGCTCCGTCCCCCCAGCTTAGTGAGCATAAATTTTTATGACCCCCGGCGCAAGTGCTATTTTCTTACGTAGAAACGTGCTATATAACAACATATAATTTGAAACTGGGGGTCATAAAGACACTGGGGGGCAAAACAGAATAGATCCAATTTGGAGTCTTTCCCCATTATAGCCCTTCCCCCCGCCTATTGTCGTATAACGTATAACCACCTAGCACCCCCCCCCCCCGGAAAAATTAGAAAAATTACCGTAACTATACACAATGCGGTTGGCTATAAATTACTAGGGGCTATAATCGGGCTGTCTATAATTTCATGGGGGGTATAATTCGAATATCATAGATTTGTTTGTAAATGTTTGTAATCGAGATATGTTTGTACTATTTCAAATAATTCTCCGTTTAGTTATGAATTGAAAAAAAACAATGCTGAAAAAGTTTGTCTATTGTAAGTTTGAGCCTAACAGAGCTTTAATCAATTAGTAAAACGAGAAATTGATAATTGGTCTAAAGGCGCATCCATAGAACTAAGAATATTGGCCTAAAGGGGGTTTGGCCGACAACCGTAGTCAAATTCGGACCATTACCTTCTAAGATTTTTCAAAGTTTTTCAAGGTTTTCCGATATATTACTTTCCTTTGTGTTTTCCAATGAAAAATGCTTAATTTTCGAGTTCTCTTACGAAAAAAAAAGAAATACTTGTCTGGTACGATTTTTGTAAGTGTCTCTTCAGATAACCGTTGCAATCTTGCATCCCAGCAGAAAACAGTTTTTCGCAAGAATCTTGCAAGATCTTAGCAGATAACCGCCCCAGTTCGTCAATTAAGGGAAGGAAAAAGTGACGAAGTTCAGCCGACCTTGAGTTCTGATTGGTCGACCAATTGGATTGCTCAAAATACCGCTAGTGCGTCCAGCAGATTAAAATGGCCCACACTTGTATTGTAGGCTTCATTTCTAGTTTCCAATTTGCGAGCTTAACCCCCTGTTGACCAAACCGGTAATCTCCTTAAATCATACTATAACCACGCGCAATAAACACGTTGTGTCAAAATTACTTACACGACCCGATATGCCGGGCATTTCAACAGGACGACGTATCAAATAGGCAACAAAATTTTGTTTAAACAAAACATAAATGTTATTACACAAATAAAATTTCAATACCCCCTCGATAAAACATTCATTGTTGACGACCCGGTGGGCGCGCTTCGTTGCGATAACAGGCTCATTATTTCCCGACAACCGACCCATTATAGGAGCATAGCAACAAACAAGAACGATTTAAGATCAATAAAGAAAATACCACTGTCGTCCATTTAAACAACTGCTCCCCCATGCAAACGTCAAAGTAATCAGCTCTAAAGAAGTCAAGGTGTGACTACTGCATCAATTCTGACCCAGATCTCAATCTAACCATGTCAATTCTAGGGTAACTGGACATAGATTGAAAGGTCAATAGATCAAAAACCATTAAATTGGGACAGTAGATCGAAAATTATTCTCTATTCCCATTGCCTAAACTTAAGCTTTATTTGATAGCTGACATCATTTACCGCGTTTGGTCATGCCAAAAAAGCCGTGGCCACGCCTTAGCGGCGGGCTGGACTTGATATGAATCTATCACAACCGAACAAAATTTTACGACAGAACACGTAATGAGCTGTATTATAAACGAACACTTTTTTCTGATGGCCAACAGGCAATTCAATGAATTTAATTTTCGATCTATTTTCTCAGTTTTTGCTTTCGATCTGTTGTTCCTCAATCTTTTGTCCTGGCACCCAATTCTAGGACTATCTTACCTCAATCTATTGTCCTAGCACCCAATTTTAGGACTTTCTTACCTCGATCTATTGTCCTAGCACCCAATTCTAGGACTTTCTTACAAACTATTTCTATTTTTATCAACATTTTTCTGGATTCTTTTTTAAAAGCATCACAATTCACATGAAATTAGAGCAATTTTTAATGTTGAAGCAAAAATCCGTATCTCAAATAACAGAATAAGAATTAAAAATTCAACTATTTTAAACTAGAATATAATTCTAGAAGAATGTTCTCAGAAATCATAATAACAACCTGTGTAACTCACGTTGCAATCTCTTGAGTGCAAACTATGCATATCTTAAGTTTCAACATATTCACCACAGATAACTTATTATCAACTAACTGGTCATCTAATTTCATTTTCATTACAAAAATTGCTATCTTGTAACCACCACAACCTGCAGAAAAATTTCAAGCTATATTTAAAGGTCTGTAGAAGGACTGTAGAATCTCCATGAAAATAGTTTTTAATAACTTGGTAATCCGGAACTGATTTATTTGACAAGGTGTTGACTATTTTTGACTTTTTTTGTTTTTGTGTCTTAAAAAACTGATGATCTAAAGCAGAAAAGTAATTAAATTAGGGGAAGAAAGTTGAGAGAGAACCACTTGATGTAAAAAAGGCATAAGCTAATCTTGAGATAGCTTGAAATGAAGCTCTCTTTATATAGCGTATATAGCGAGAAATGAAGCCTGGAGGAACAAGAAAATAGATTTTAAGAAATGGCTGAGAAAATTTCGGAATCTGGTTTAGTTTCATTATTCGTACCGTACCTATAACAACATTTGCTCCTGTTTAAAGTCCCTTGATTCAATTGACATTGTAATTAACCATTGATATTTGAGATTGATGTCTACAATGTAGTTAACGCACTGGTATAGCTTTTTTCTGTTATTTTTTGTTATTAGTTGTCGTAAATATTTTTTACACTTATTTCACTGAATCACAAATAATGTTTCACAAAATGATAAAAATTGGATTGAAAGGGAAAAATTTAAACAGCTGATATGAAAAAGGATTATGGGAGAACAATTTGAGGGTTGCTAGAAAGACCCATTTTTCTGCAATGACTTTTTTGTTCCAATTAGCCTTAAGAGCATATTCTGTGTCCTTTTTCATATGACGAAACTGTTTTTTTTTGTTTTGGGTCAGTTGATTCGTAAAACTTTATTTGGAATAACTGATTTTTTTCGCAGTTGTTGTTACAATTCGCCCCTTTTGTTACTCAATACCTGTCAAAGATTTCACAAGATTGGGTTACTGGGGTGACTTTAGCTTTCACGGTTATCGGGCTTGTTGCTGCGTTTCTGACGCCCAGGAAAATTTACCAAAACTGATTGGAATACATTTGGAAGATCTATTCTGTCCCCCCCCCCAGCTTAGTGAGCATAAATTTTTATGACCCCCCGCCCACGTGCTATTTTCTTACATAGTAACGTGCTGTATAACAACATATAATTTGTAACTGGGGGTCATAAAAAACAATGGGGGGGGGGGGGGGGCAAAACAGAATAGATCTCTCTTGGAGTCTTTCCCCATTATAGCCCTTCCCCCGCCTATTGTCATATAACGTATAACCACCTAGCACCCCCCCCCCCGGAAAAATTACCGGAACTATACATAATGCGGTTGGCTATAAATTACTAGGGGCTATAATGGGGCTGATTATTATTTCATGGGGGGATATAATTCGAATATCCTAGATTTGTTTGTGAATACTTGTAATCGAGTTATGTTTGTACTATTTCGAATAATTCTCCGTTTAGTTATGAATTGAAAAAAAACAATGCTGAAAAAGTTTGTCTATTGTAAGTTTGAGCCTAACAGAGCTTTAATAATTTAGCAAAATGAGAAATTGATATTTGGCTAACGGCGCATCCATAGATCTAGGAAAACTGGCCTAAAAAGGGTTTGGCCGACAACCCTAGTCAAATTCAGACCATCACCTTCTAAGATTTTTCAAAGTTTTTAAAAGTTTTCCGATATATTACTTTCTGTTGTGTTTTCCAATGAAAATTGTTTAACTTTCGAGTTCTCTTACGAAGAAAATGAAACACTTGTCTGGTACAATTCTTGTAAGTGTCTCTTCAGATAACCGTTGTAATCTTGCATCCTAACAGAAAACGGTTTTTCGCAAGAATCTTGCAAGATCTTAACAGATAACCGTCCCTGTTTGTCAATTAAGAGAAGGAAAATGTGACGAAATAGAGCCGACCCTGATTTCTGATTGGTTGACCATTTGGATTGGTCAAAATACCGCTAGTGCGTCAAGCAGATTAAGTTGGCCCACACATGTGTTTTAGGCTTCTTTTCTAGTTTCTAATTTGCGGGCTTAACCCCCTATTGACCAAACTGGTAATCTCCTTAAATCATACTATAACCACGCGCAATAAACACGTTGTGTCAAAATTACATACACGACCCGATATGCCGGGCATTTCAACAGGACGACGTATAAAATAGGCAATAATCCCCTCGATAATATATTCATAGTTGACGACCCGAGTCGAGGTCCCAGATTTATGTCCAGGCAACAGGTCGTCTGGGGTGGGGAGTAAACACTGACCATTTTATGAATGGTCTGGAAGAATTTTTGTTGTCTGGACAATTTTTGTTAAATCGTTGTCGACCCGGTGGTTGTGCTTCGGTGCGATACCCGGCTCATTATTTCCCGACAACCGACCCATTACAGGAGCAAAGCAACAAACAACAACGATTTAAAATCAATAAACAAAATACCAGTGTCGTCCATTCAAACAACTGCTCCCCCATGCAAACGTCAAAGTAATCAGCTCTACAGAAGTCAAGGTGTGACTACTGCATCAATTCTGACTCAGATCTCAATCTAACCATGTCAATTCTTGGGTCACCGGACATAGATTGAAAGGTCAATAGATCAAAAACCATTAAATTGGGACAGTAGATCGAAAATTATTCTCTATTCCCATTGCCTAAACTTAAGCATTATTTGATAGCTGACATCAGTTACCGCGTTTGGTCATGCCAAAAAAGCCATGGCCATGCCTTAGCAGCGCGCTCGACTTGATATTAATCTATCACAACTGAACAAAATTTCACGACAGAACACGTTATGAGCTGTATTATAAACGAACGCTTTTTTCTGATGGCCAACAGGCAATTTAAAGAGTTTAATTTTCGATCTATTTTCCCAGTTTTTGCTTTCGATCTGTTGTCCCTCGATCTATTGTCCTAGCACCCAATTCTAGGAGTTTCTTACAAATTATTTCGATCTTTTTTGCCATCTTTCTGGATTCTTTTTTTTGAAAGCATCCCAATTCACATAAAATTAGAGCAATTATTAGTGTTGAAGCGAAAATCCGTATCTCAAATAACAGAGTAAGAATTAAAAATTCAACTATTTCAAACTAGAATATATTTTTAAAAGAATGTTCTCAGAAATCATAAGAACAAACTGTGTAACTAACGTTGCAATGCCTTGAGTGCAAACTATGCATTTCATAGGTTTCAACATATTCACCACAGATAACTTATTATCAACTAACTTGTCATCTAAATTCATTTTCATTACAAAAAAATTGCTGTTTTGTAACAACCACAACCTGGAGAAAAATTTCAAGCTATATTTTAAGGTCTGTAGAAGGACTGTAGTTTTTCCCTGAAAATAATTTTTAGTTACTTGGTAATCCGGAACTGATTTATTTGGCAAGGTGTTGACTATTTATTTTTTTATTATTTTTGTGTCTGAAAAACTGATGATCTACAGCAGAAAAGTAATTAAAACAGGGGAAGAAAGTTGAGATAGAACAACTTGATGTAAAAAAGGCATAAGATAAGCTCTATTTAAATAAGCTTATATCGCGAGAGATATGAAGTCTTGAGGAACAAGAAAATAGGTTTTAAAAAATGGCTGGGAAAATTTCGGAATTTGGGTTAGTTTAATTATTCGTACCGTACCTATCACAACATGTGCTCCCGTTTAAAGTCCCTTAATTCAATGGACATTATAATTAAAAACATTGATATTTGAGATTGATGTCTACAATGTAGTAAACGCACTGGTATAACTTTTTTCTGCTATTTTTTGTTATTAGTAGTCGTAATTATTTTTTGCTCTTATTTCACTGAATCACAAATAATGTTTCACAAAATGATAAAAATTGGATTGAAAGGGAAAAATTTAAACAGCTGATATGAAAAAGGATTATGGGAGAACAATTTGAAGGTTGCTAGAAAGACCCATTTTTCTGCAATGACTTTTTTTGTTCCAATTAGCCGTAAGAGCATATTCTGTGTCCTTTTTCATATGATGAAACTGTTTTTTTGTTTTGGGTCAGTTGATTCGTAAAACTTTATTTGGAATAACTGATTTTTTTCGTATTTGTTGTTACCATTCGCCCCTTTGTTACTCAGTACCTGTCAAAGATTTCACAGGATTGGGTTACTGTAGTGACTGTGATACCCGAACATTCATTTATTCTTAAATTTCATTGATGCAATAAAATTTATATGATGCCTTTAATTTAGTTCATTATTTTAATCTTAATCTTATGATCTTGTTTCAACTGTCTGGTTAGTTTCCCGCTTCGTGATCAGACATGTCTGATCACGTATTCACGTTGTGCCCGAGTGGCTTCAGTTTATTAATTACATTGTTCTGACTTTCTGCAACTCAATTCAGTTCGCAAAACCTTCTCTTGATTTCCCGCTCCGCAAGTAAGCGAAACAAAAGTGAAAGTAGATCTCACGCCAAGAATAGTCAAATAATATTCTCTCTGTAATCTCGCACCGCAAATCACCACAGCAAAATATTAAAGTACGACATGGCGCAGCCAGCAACGAAAAGAATACCCCTTGGAATCGACCCTTTCTGGGACAAACAAACACCGGATCCACCACTTTGCTGGGAGAAGTGGAGGGTACAATACGAACTGGCACTCTTAGCCAAAGAAAACATCATTTTGGACACGCTACTTGGCCCAAAACCTGAAATGGTAGAGCTACCTCTAGAGCCAATCTACGAAGAGACAATTGTGGGTGCATCTGCACAATCAGAGAGGGAGAGGAACGCGCGCAACGCGCAACAAAAGATGAACTGGCAAAACAATTGCCAACGACTTATTGAGGTAGGCATCATGTGTGGCGACAAACCGTGGTCATTGGCAGACCGAAAAACAGTCTCTCTTCTTTACTTGAGCATCGGAATAGAGGGACGTCGTATCCTTATTTGTAAGAACCCGCATATCATGATAGACACTCTAGCTACTATCGATTTTTGGAAAATTGTGGAGGAAGCATTCATCCACCAGTGCAACATAACATTTGACAGACATGTCTTCTTGATCACAAAACAGCTTAGGGGAGAAACTGTTGAGCATTTTTATGGTAAATTAAAAGAACTGGCGGAAAACTGTGATTTTGAAAACAAAGAAGAAACTCTGATACGCGATGTATTCATCACAAATCTGATCGATTCCGAGATCCAGAAAGAACTACTAAAACAAACGGTAGAACCGCGACAGGCGTTGGAACTCGCAATCATTATGGAACTCGGGATGCGAAACCAACATCAAATACAACAGCACAAAAAAATTGTTGTTCCGGCGAATGTCAATGCTGTTCAATTCAACAATAACTCACGAAGACCGTATTGGCAGAACATTAATAATGTTCCAAAACAAAATAATAGATCAACACTCTATTGTTCGAATTGTGGCGGAGTCTGGCTCCCAAATCATCGCGAAAAATGCATTGCAAAAGGAAAGACATGCAACAATTGCGGGTTATTAAATCACTTTGCAAAGGTCTGCCATAAACAGCAAAAGAACATCAACGTAAGATCACAAGAACCCAAGAAAAAGATGGTTCGGGTGGTAGAAGAAGAGCCACACCCAGAGGACTCGGTAAATTTTGTTCAACCGTCAAAACTCTATGAATCAGACTACAGCAGCGGTGAAGAGGACAACACAGTCGCAATGATTGAAACCGCAGTGGAGAAAGTTGAACCCCTCAATATGCCACTCAAGATCGGAAATGTCGAAACAACTCTACTCGTGGACTCCGGGAGTGCATGCAGTATACTTCATCATTCACTCGCGTCGCAAGTGGTACAAAGCAGCCCCCGCGCTTTCTGGATTCACGAATCGTCACCACCACAACTACGAAACTTCTCTAACGAACCAATACAGGTACTGGGGAAGATTCAAGCCCCCGTAACGAGCAAAGGATGGGTATGCGACACAGCAACTTTCACAGGTGTAGCCGACGGTTTAAAGTCTTTAAAAGGTCGTGATTTGTTCGACCAACTTGGACTTGCTGTAACTCAGTCTACACTTCTTAAAGGTAACAGTGTCAACAACATCGCATCCCCTGAATTTAAAGAACAGATAGCCAAAAAAATTCCTGGTTTGGTATCACGCATTGGACGATCAAAAAGTCATGTAGCAAAATCTAAATTTCACAAGAATTTCCAACCTAGACATCAAAAAGGTAGACGAATTCCTATCAATCTTCAAGACAAAGTTAATACAGAACTTAGAAAATTATTATTTGAAAAACACATTATAAAACTGTCAAGCTGCCCCGATAATTATTTCATCTCACCTATTGTGGTTACAGTTAAAAACGACCAAACGATAAAGCTTGCACTGGATTCAAAAGTTTTAAATAAAGCTATTCACAAGAACAAGTATCAAATGCCAAACATTGATACGCTAATTGAATCAATATCTCAACAAATAAGTGCTCCCGCTTCGCAAAACATAACGTACTTTTCTACGATTGATTTGAAATACGCATATAGTCGACTAAATCTGGACATCAACACAGCTAATCATTGTAATTTTTATATTATTAATGGAGAGATGACTGGCACTTACAGATTTCAAACAGGATTTTACGGACTTACAGATATGCCAGCTGAATTTCAAAAAGCTATGGACTACACTCTAATTGGCTTAGAAAATACATATTGCTTTTTGGATGATATTTTGATTGTTAGCAAAGGGTCTCTGAATGATCACAAAAATTATGTAAAGAAATGTCTCCAACGTTTAGACGACAAAAATCTTAGGATAAATCTTCCTAAATGCCACTTTGGAAAATTAGAAATTGATTGGCTTGGGTATCATGTATCACAAGAAGGTATTTCGCCCCTCGAATCTAAGACCGCAGCAATTTTGGCTCTCGAAGCACCGAAAACTTCAAAGAAACTCCGTTCATTTTTGGGATCCGTTCATTATATTGGGAAATTTATCCCTAATCTAGCCCAAATAAGTCATCCTCTTCGCCCGCTACTGCGGAAGTCTTCAAAATTCATCTGGACAACTGAACATGAAAACTGTTTTCAAGAAATTAAGACTCGCATAGCGAACGCAACTGCAAATAGTCATTACAACCCGCAACTCGAAACACGCGTGAAATGCGACGCATCCCGCTCAGGCCTTGGCGCGGCTCTCGAAAAATTAAATGTAGATGGGTGGAAACCAATTGCATTTGCGTCTCGATTTTTAAATTCCTGTGAAGAGCGTTATAGTGTAAATGAGTTTGAACTTTTGGGTGTAATCTGATCAACAGAATATTTTAAAAATTATCTGTATGGAAAACAATTTAAAGTAATTACCGATCACAGAGCACTTCTCTCGATCATGAAAGAACATAGATCTAATAAATCATACAATAGTAGATTGACCCGCTGGGTCGATCGTCGTCTCCCTTTTCAACTTGACATTGAACATCTTCCTGGGGCAAAAGTGGGTCTGGTCGATTACATTTCCCGAAACTCGTCTCAAAGAGCTAAAAAAGTTTCTGCATACGACGAGGAATTTATCGTTGCAAAACTAAAGCTAATTTCAAAATCCATTAACGCACTAGAATTAAATATCACACATCCTGCATCCCATTTACATCATTTGTTAGCAAACCACACTCTCGCTTTGCAAAATACACCTAAAATTGAGGCAGATGATTTCGTATCGCAAATTAAACCTAAAGTTGAGACTAGCACTAAATCAATAAATTCAAATAGCACACACGAAACTCGCGTAAACAAACATGTCTTTAGTAATTCGCTCGCACCACAAAAACAAGCCTCAAAAAGTATTTGTGAATTAAGCAATTTAAAATATGCAATACCCGCGTCGCAAAACACAACATATTTCTCGCAATTGATTTGAGATACGCGTACAGTCAGTTAAATTTGGATGCTAATACAGATAATCACTGTAATTTCAATATCATTAGTGGTGATATGACTGGCACTTATAGATTTCAAACAAGATTTTTTGGACTTACGGATATGCCAGCTGAATTCCAAAAAGCTATGGATTACACTCTATTTGGCTTACAAAATACATATTGTTTTTTGGACGATATTCTAATAGTTAGCAAAGGCTCTTTGACTGAACACAAAAGTTTTGTAATGAAATGCCTCCAACGATTCGACGACGAAAATCTTAGGATAAACCTTCCTAAAAGTCATTTTGGAAAATTAGAAATTGATTGGCTTGGGTATCACATCTCACAATTGATTATCTCGCCCCTCGAAACAAAAACAGCTGCGATTCTGGCTCTTGAGGCTCCAAAAACTCTAAAGAAACTCCGTTCTTTTTTAGGATCAGTCCATTATATC
Source organism: Convolutriloba macropyga (assembly GCF_964194025.1). NCBI lineage: Eukaryota > Metazoa > Xenacoelomorpha > Acoela > Convolutidae > Convolutriloba > Convolutriloba macropyga. Next base: position 17,277,859 of record NC_134482.1, read on the forward strand.
GGAAAGTTCATTCCTAATCTTGCTCAAATAAGTCATCCTCTCCGTCCATTACTGAAAAAGTCTTCAAAATTCATCTGGACAGCAGAACATGAGAATTGCTTTATCGAAATTAAGAATCGCATCGCAAACGCAACTGCAAATAGTCACTATAACCCGCAACTCGAAACACGCGTAAAATGTGATGCGTCTCGATCCGGCTTGGGAGCAGCTCTTGAACAATTAACTGTAGATGGGTGGAAACCAATTGCATTTGCGTCTCGGTTTTTAAATTCTTGCGAAGAACGTTTTAGCGTAAATGAACTTGAACTTTTTGGTGCATTTTGGTCAACAGAAAATTTTCAAAATTATCTGTATGGAAAACATTTTAAAGTAATTACGGATCACCGTGCACTCCTTTCGATCATGAAAGCAAATAGATCTAATAAATCTTATAACAGCAGATTGACCCGCTGGGTCGATCGTCTTCTCCCTTTTCAATTTGATATTGAACACCTTCCTGGGGCAAAAATGGGTTTGGTCGATTATATTTCCCGCAATCCATCCCAAAAAGCTAAACAGATCTCCACATACGATGAAGAATTTATTGTTGCTAAATTGAAACTAATCTCAAAATCAGTTAACGCATTAGAATTAAACACTGGACACCCTGCATCACATTTACACCAGTTATTAACAAATTACACTCTCGACCCGCAAAACACATCTAAAATTGAGATACTTGATTCCGCATTATGTGATACCCGAACATTCATTTATTCTTCAATTTCATTGATGCAGTAAAGTTTATATGATGCCTTTAATTTAGTTCATTATTTTAATCTTAATCTTATGATCTTGTTTCAACTGTCGTACTTTATTATTTTGCTGTGGTGATTTGCGGTGCGAGATTACAGAGAGAAGATTATTTGACTATTCGCGGCGCGAGATCTACTTTCACTTTTGTTTCGCTTACTTGCAGAGAGGGAAATCAAGAGAAGGTTTTGCAAACTGAATTGAGTTGCAGAAAGTCAGAACAATGAAATTAATAAATTGAAGCCACTCGGGCACAACGTGAATGCGTGATCAGACATGTCTGATCACGAAGCGGGAAACTAACCAGACAGTTGAAACAAGATCATAAGATTAAGATTAAAATAATGAACTAAATTAAAGGCATCATATAAATTTTACTGCATCAATGAAATTGAAGAATAAATGAATGTTCGGGTATCACATACCCTTTGCTGCAAGAGAAAATTGTAGAATACAATTTTCAAAATTTATATAATAACAATATTTACAAATAAATACAAGGTCTCCGGTTAAATAGATAATATCAAATTATTTACTGGTTATCATAGCTAAAAATACGATGATTAATACAATATACAATGTTTTTTTTTCAATTTTCGAGCAATACATATTCCAATCTTCATTGTCAGAATCTTGTTTCTCTGCATCGAGGGCTGTCATCGTCCGAACCAGCGTTGGGGTGTCCATATATAGCAGAGGCGTATTTCGGGTAGCGGGAGGCGAGACAGAGCCGATACGGGGTGACACATTTTGTTCCTCGAGTTGATTTTCCACAATTTGCTTTACCGATTCGACAATGGTGTCAGGTGGTGCAAAATTTTCCACATCACCCACTCGGCGAGGTCGTTTCGGTGGAGGCAAGATATCAGACGCTGGTGGAGAAGTCTCGAAGCCATAATATGATGGGCTTCGACGAGTACGGTCTGAAGTACGCGTAGTAGATGATGTTGTGGCCAGATGAGTAGACGTAGTTGTGTTTGGTTCGCTAGTCGAGAGTGGAGGTTGTTGATTGCGTATCGCAGAGAAGTTTGGTAATTTTGGGATGCGTCCCCGCATCGCGCGTGAGATGTTCGATCTTTGCGATGAAACCCCGCTGCCCGGTTCTCTCTTCCTGTGCTTCATTTTCCTGTCACCCTTTTGCTTCCGGGTGAACTATTTGATATGGCTGTGAATCAGCTCTTCCACAACTTTTTCTCCAGAACGAGGTCCGCGTCTATCAGCATAAACTTTCAGTGGAGTTTGCCTCTCCAACTGTGTGCCAAATTTCGCAATATCGCTATTGCGAACTGTCACCACTTGCTTGCCCGGTTCTTTTATGGTCGACGTGGTGGGGCTCACTTTAAGGATGTGCGACCCAGGGGCAAGGACCTCGTATAAACCCTTCAAGTTCATTTTCGAGCGTCTCTTGCCAAGCACCTTTCTCGCAAGATTCAATTCGGCCGCAGGCTCTTTCAGGGGAATGGGGCCGATCGCCTTGGTCTTGAGGAATCTTGGTTACCCATCTGTACTGGCCTGCTCCCTGGATCGTGCTTCTGTAGTAGCTCGGGTCATGTCAAGTTCTACTTCGATATCACTGCGATATCCATTGATCCACTTGTCGTCAGGCAGGATCTCTTCTGGCATCACTGTGTCCTCTTCTAAATATTGATTTATAATACTCTTGTATGACAAGTTCAGCAAATTAGGTTTAGTTGCAATCACGCTTAGCGGCGTATTAGGCTTTCTTCTAAAGTGTGCTTTGAAGGGTGAGGTCTTTGTTGTTCTTTGTTTTGTGATACCCGAACATTCATTTATTCTTCAATTTCATTGATGCAGTAAAATTTATTTGATGCCTTTAATTTAGTTCATTATTTTAATCTTAATCTTATGATCTTGTTTCAACTGTCTCTTTAGTTTCCCGCTTCGTGATCAGACATGTCTGATTGCGCAATCACGTTGTGCCCGAGTGGCTTCAGTTTATTAATTTCATTGTTCTGACTTTCTGCAACTCAATTCAGTTTGCAAAACCTTCTCTTGATTTCCCGCTCCGCAAGTAAGCGAAACAAAAGTGAAAGTAGATCTCGCGCCGCGAATAGTCAAACCAAATTCTCTCTGTAATCTCGCACCGCAAATCACCACAGCAAAAAAATAAAGTACGACATGGTGTGTGATACCCGAACATTCATTTATTCTTCAATTTCATTGATGCAGTAAAATTTATATGATGCCTTTAATTTAGTTCATTATTTTAATTTTAATCTTATGATCTTGTTTCAACTGTCTGGTTAGTTTCCCGCATCGTGATCAGACATGTCTGATCACGTATTCACGTTGTGCCCGAGTGGCTTCAGTTTATTAATTACATTGTTCTGACTTTCTGCAACTCAATTCAGTTTGCAAAACCTTCTCTTGATTTCCCGCTCCGCAAGTAAGCGAAACAAAAGTGAAAGTAGATCTCACGCCAAGAATAGTCAAATAATATTCTCTCTGTAATCTCGCACCGCAAATGACCACAGCAAAATAATAAAGTACGACAGTGACTTTAGCTTTCACGGTTATCGGGCTTGTCGCTGCGTTTCTGACGCCCAGGAAAATTTACCAAAACTGATTGGAATACATTTGGAAGATCTGTTCTGTCCCCCCAGCTTAGTGAGCATAATTTTTTATGACCCCCCGCCCACGTGCTGTTTTCTTACATAGTAACGTGCTGTATAACAACATATAATTTGTAACTGGGGGTCAAAAAAACACTGGGGAAGGCAAAACAGAATAGATCTCTCTTGGAGTCTTTCCCCATTATAGCCCTTCCCCCCGCCTATTGCCATATAACTTATAACCACCCAGCACCCCCCACCCGGAAAAATTACCGTAACTATACATAATGCGGTTGGCTATAAATTACTAGGGCTATAATGGGGCTGATTATAATTTCATGGGGAGATATAATTCGAATATCATAGATTTGTTTGTATATACTTGTAATCGAGTTATGTTTGTACTATTTCAAATAATTCTCCGTTTAGTTATGAATTGATAAAAAACAATGCTGAAAAAGTTTGTCTATTGTAAGTTTGAGCCTAACAGAGCTTTAATAATTTAGTAAAACGAGAAATTGATAATTGGTCTAAAGGCGCATCCATAGAACTAAAAATATTGGCCTAAAGGGGGTTTGGCCGACAACCGTAGTCAAATTCGGACCATTACCTTCTAAGATTTTTCAAAGTTTTTCAAGGTTTTCCGATATATTAATTTCTGTTTTGTTTTCCAATGAAAAATGCTTAGTTTTCGAGGTCTCTTATGAAAAAAAGAAACACTTGTCTGGTACGATTTTTGTAAATGTCTCTTCAGATAACCGTTGCAATCTTGCATCCCAGCAGAAAACAGTTTTTCGCAAGAATCTTGCAAGATCTTAGCAGATTACCGCCCCAGTTCGTCAATTAAGGGAAGGAAAAAGTGACGAAGTTCAGCCGACCTTGAGTTCTGATTGGTCGACCAATTGGATTGCTCAAAATACCGCTAGTGCGTCCAGCAGATTAAAATGGCCCACACTTGTATTGTAGGCTTCATTTCCAGTTTCCAATTTGCGAGCTTAACCCCCTGTTGACCAAACCGGTAATCTCCTTAGATCATACTATAACCACGCGAAATAAACACGTTGTGTCAAAATAGTTTACACGACCCGATATGCCGGGCATTTCAACAGGACGACGCATCAAATAGGCAACAAAATTTTGTTTAAACACAACATAATTGTTATTACACATATAAAATTTCAATACCCCCTCGATAATATATTCATAGTTGACGACCTGGTGGGCGCGCTTCGGTGCGATACCCGGCTCATTATTTCTCGACAACCGACCCGTTATAGGAGAATAGAAAAAGAAGTCAAGGTGTGACTACGGCATCAATTCTGACTCATATCTCAATCTAACCATGTCAATGCTAGGGTGACCGGACATAGATTGAAAGGTCAATAGATCAAAAACCATTAAATTGGGTCAGTAGATCGAAAGTTATTCTCTATTCCCATGCGATACCCGGCTTCGGTGCGATACCCGGCTAATTATTTCTCGACAACCGACCCGTTATAGGAAAATAGAAAAAGAAGTCAAGGTGTGACTGCGGAATCAATTCTGACTCAGATCTCAATCTAACCATGTCAATGCTAGGGTGACCGGACATAGATTGAAAGGTCAATAGATCAAAAACCATTAAATTGGGTCAGTAGATCGAAAGTTATTCTCTATTCCCATTGCCCTAAACTTAAGCATTATTAGATAGCTGACATCAGGTACCGCATTTGGCCATGCCAAAGAAGCCATGGCCACGCCTTAGTGGCACGCTGGACTTGATATGAATCTATCACAACCGAACAAACTATCACCACAAAACTTGTTATGAGCTGTATTATAAGCGAGCGCTTTTTTCTTATGGCCAACAGGCAATTTAAAGAATTTAATTTTCAATCTATTTTCTCAGTTTCTGTTTTCGATCTGTTGCCCGGGATCTATTGTCCTAGCAACCAACTCTAGGACTTTCTTACCTCGATTTATTGTCCTAGCACCCAATTCTAGGAGTTTCTTACAAATTATTTCTATCTTTTTTGCCATCTTTCTGGATTCTTTTTTAAAAGCATCACAATTCACATGAAATTAGAGCAATTAATAATGTTGAAGCAAAAATCGGTATCTCAAATAACAGAGTAAGAACCTAGGGGGCAGGCGTTCCCCAGGGTCAGGAGACCCCCCCCTGTCACTCGAACACACTTCATTTGCTGTTGACTTCCGTCTCTTTTTGGCTGATTATCTCCCCTCCACTCACGATAAAGAAAAACAAACACACACACGCAGATGTCTTGTATAAGCTTCGAACTGCTGCACGCAGGAATTGGAAAACTATTTAAAAACGACATTTGTCAACTTTTGCCGTTCCGGCTCGAGGTATGAAAAAATAGTACAGCTGGTTCTTTGTTTATTGACTATGAAAGGAATTGTCTGGCGGGGACAAGCCCCTTAGACAGTTCCTGCTTGGATTAACGTCAATGAAAGGTTTTAAATGGCAATTAGCACGCTTTTAGACAATAGTAGAATCAAAATTAAGCTGCTCAAATGTGTCAAAGGTGAAAAGGAAAAAAGTAAGCCTCTGACGGGATTCGAACCCACGCCTCCAGCTTAGAAGTCGCATCTTCGACCACTGCACCATGTTACCTCTCCTTTCGAGCATTTCGAACTTAGAACAATGCCTCTACTCACTATGCAGTCTATGATTCCAATCCCCAATGTGTAACGTTTAGCTACCACTATTCTACCCAGTTTGTGTACACGCGCTTTAAACTTCTCTTCAACTTCTCTTCATTTGGCTGCCAGGCCAAAACGCACACATTAATCAATTGTTCTATTTCTGAATTGAATGTTCTACAACAAAGAAATCTTAGGCACGCCAAATGAGCAATCTCAACGCCTAATTGGCCTCATTTCAGAACTGTTTTTATTTGAACAACGACAAACGTAATTTTCATGTGTGTGAGAACTCACACATACAGCCGAATTTAAACGCGCACATACAAAAAAACGTTGACTAGAAAACTTCATCAAATGGTCATTTTCTCTCCTGCTCAGAATCGATCTGACAACCTGCAGCGTGGGAGGCGAAAGCATATCGTGCACTGCGCCAAGGTTCTCCGCTTACAAAAAAATAAGGAAGCGAAGCGAAATTTAAAGTGGGTTTTCTTCAAATTGGGAAAAGCTATCTGTCAACGGTTTCGTCTAATATAAACTAGATTTCAGGACAATTCCAATGGACCAACACAAAAAATTAACTTCTTTGGCAATTTCGAGGAAATCCACTTTTTTCTCGGATCAACTCATTTTGACAATTTTCCCGGGAAAAATGCCCAAAAAATCATGGAAGGAGTGTTTCAATCGTTTCGGGTCATAAGGGTAAATTTTCCTAGCTCGCCATTTCCCACCAGCTGACAAAATTTCAGAAAATTCTGATGGATGCGATTCGAGAACTTGATGCGCGCAAAATTTGAGGTACCCGCAAACTGTACAATAAAACATCCGGGGCCCCTACCCCGTCGTACAAGCCTGACTTTTGCAATGAGCACGCGACCACTAAAAATTCAACTATTTCAAACTAGAATATATTTTTAGAAGAATGTTCTCAGAAATCATAAGATCAACTTATGTAACTAACGTTGCAATGCCTTGAGTGCAAACTATGCATTTCTTAGGTTTCAACATATTCACCACAGATAACTTATTATCAACTAACTGGTCATCTAAATTCATTTTCATTACAAATAAATTGCTGTCTTGTAACCGCCACAACCTGGAGAAAAATTTCAAGCTATATTTTAAGGTCTGTAGAAGGACTGTAGAATCTCCATGAAAATAGTTTTTAGTTAATTGGTAATCCGGAACTGATTTATTTGACAAGGTGTTGACTATTTTTGTCTTTCTTTATTTTTGCGTATGAAAAATTGATGATCTAAAGCAGAAAAGTAATTAAAACAGGGGAAGAAAGTTGAGAGAGAACAACTTGATGTAAAAGAGGCATAAAATAAGCTTGAGATAGCTTGAAATGAAGCTCTACTTATATAAGCGTATATCGCCAGAGATATGAAGCCTTGAGGAACAAGAAAATAGGTCTTAAATAATGGCTGAGAAAATTTCGGAATCTTGTTTAGTTTCATTATTCGTACCGTACCTATCACTACATTTGCTCCTGTTTAAAGTCCCGTATTTCATTTGACATTGTAATTAACCATTGACATTTGAGATTGATGTCTACAATGTAGTAAACGCACTGGAATAACTTTTTTCTGTTATTTTTTGTTATTAGTTGTCGTAATTATTTTTTACTCTTATTTCACTGAATCACAAATAATGTTTCACAAAATGATAAAAATTGGATTGAAAAGGAGAAATGTAAACAGCTGATATGATAAAGGATTATGGGAGAACAATTTGAAGGTTGCTAGAAAGACCCGTTTTTCTGCAATGACTTTTTTGTTCCAATTAGCCTTAAGCATATTCTGTGTCTTTTTTCATATGACGAAACTGTTTTTTTATATTTTGGGTTTTGATTGGTTGAAGCTTAAAAAAGTTTAAATTGAGTGAGATTTAATTGGGGTTGAGTTTTTAGATAAGTTTGTTTTGAGAAGCTAAATTAAACAATTACGAAAATAAAAAAATTATCTTGTTTATTTTTAATGTAAGCAGTGTATGTCACACCTTTTTGAAACATGTGTTTAAAATCGTTCACTGATATCATTTATTTCGTAGTAAAGACAATGTTAAAACTATCGTTCAGTTAGGCATACCAACTGTAAAGACTTAAATCAGAAGAACAAAAGTCAAAATAAGTTTAACCGGTATAGTCTGTCTTAGACTTCTTGAGATATTAAAATGTACAGTGATGACCACTAGGTCTCCGTCTCCAATGCAGACATTTTGGGGTTGAGTTTGTGTATATTTTGAATTTGAGACAAAAGACAGAGCCCTATAGATATTTTGAATATGAACAATGATTTCATCTTGGATTCATCAACAACCATTCTATATAATATGTTTTGTTAGGTAGCAGTTCCACAGGATACTTAATTAGCTTCAAAAATTTCATTATAGGCTTTGCTCCTGCAGAGAAAATCAGATGAGCTAATTAAAGCATTTTCATTGAGTAGATAGAGCAACTAATATCCTCAATTGGCGTTGATGTCACTTCTTGAAAAAATGTACAGAAGACTGTGCGAAATGTGCGCAAAAGTTTTTAGTATTTTTTTGCAAAAATATTTATGATTGTTAATGGGGGAGAAACTATATATAAAACTTTGTTGTTTTCTTTTCGAAATTGGTCAATCCAATTCGTCGAAATTCGTCGAGCTGGGTCCATCTATATTTAAGGTAGAAAGGCATGAGTGGTTTGATTAGAAATCTTATCGAGCGAAAAGCAATTTACCGGAAAGAATTTTTCCAATTTCGTTTTTTTGTATGGTTATCATATTTACCACTTTTCGTGAACCTTTGGCTTTTTACTGTTAGTTTTCTTCATTTTTTGACGTACTTTTGAACCAATTTTAAATATCTTTACCCAATTAAGTACTATAGTGACCATTTTGTGTTGTTAGTGTTGTTAGTAACCACTTGGCCCAAAAGTGAGCCTTTTATTATCCTCAATGTGGTTTTTAATAGTAAAAAAGATTTGGATTATATTGACGATTCAACTTTTTTTCTTATGATATGAGCATTTTTCAACGATTTAGTAACTCCAATGAGAAGTAAAAGTAAAGAACTGATATTGATAAGGCTAAACTATTAAACTGAACAAACGAATGAAAAGATTCGAAGCAAAATATTCTTTAAAAATACTTTTAAATTGTAAACATAAATTGTTTTGAATGATTTTTTGGGTTTTGGATATTTTTCTCATGTGCGGCAATGATTGTAATTTTTGCTGTTTGTTTTCTCTGTATTTGAATATTTAAGCTCAAACAACTGTTCATCTAGTGTAATTAAAAACATCAAAAGTGTCTCCTAAAAGTTTTGGGAGTGCGGCTTGTTTTTTTGCTTTCTTTGTGCTCTGATTATACAGGGATGATATTATCACTATATCATTAAATTTGATTGATGACAGAACCCTTGGGTAATTATGGAGCCAATAAAGGTCATAAGTTTAAGGCCAAACATTCGTGCTTTGGGTGCTTTTTGTGAGGTCAAACATTTGCACTTTCTGTGCTTTTTGATTGTTTTGCTTTTTAACTTGTCTTTTATTTATTCTCACTAATGAGAGAACCAATATTCCATTAAGTGGAATCTTGCCATTATATTATATATATCCAGTTTTCAATTCCAAATTTTGGTTGAGAAAATGTTTAATAAGAGGGTTGAATCTGAGTCATGAACGTTTTTGTTTTTTTTGTTGTCTTAAATTTCTGTCAAAAAGAACTTGTTTCATCAGGTTTCTAACACAGTCTCAGTGCTTTAGTGATTTCCTTTTGTAGACAAAGTTTACTGCCATCATTTATTAATGAAAACTTCCTGTGATTTGTTATATCTTGCCTCTATTTGTGGAGATTTACTTACCAGGTTTTTCGTCTATTGCTAACTGAAATTAAGGAACCATGTACTTTTCAGTTTCTGATTACTAGAAAATGAGTACTGCCTTTAGGGTTATGGTAAAAGGTTTTAATATAAAGTTATTTTTTTTGTCCAAAGCCATAAACTTTCAATATTTTCACGATGACAAATTCCCCCTATTGTCCTTATTACTTATCTCCTTGCTGGTTTTCTGCATTTTTTTATGGAATTGTAAATTTTGTTCAGCATAAAATGATGCCTTGGGATAATTGTCATATTAACATTGTTCAATCTAGTAAAAAAATTTTTGTTTCTTTTCGCGTTTAATTTGCCTCATATTGCTGGCTCACTATCAACACCTTAAGCTACTGTCACGAATGAAACTTTGGGTGATCATTTTCTTGTTGTCTCCGGATTTTAATTTGGAAGCTGTCGTTTTTTTTGCTACTTAGTTGTCTTCCAATATTTTTGTTTCGACCATCAGACCACCAGCAAAAATTCAAAACACTCTGCTGCTGAATTAGTGTTGTTGGCGAGATTTCTTCTATGCTGTTTAAGTTTATGGACAACTAATCGTTATATTTTTGAGCACAATCTTGTTTAAGTATGCAAAAATCTTTACAAAAATAAATAGTGGTTTATTGGGCTTGACAATCATAAGATTTTGTCTGTAGAATGACCTGAGTGTTTAAAATTTGACATCAAATTTGAAGAGAAGATAATTCAGATTCCCATTTTTCTTGTTTGACGAAACTAGATGGCTAATTGACCAAAGCGTTATTTCTTCTGCTCAAAAAATTGTATCAATGATAATTTTTTTCAACTAAATGTGAAACTTGTTGCTGAATTCAACTTTTCTTCATTCTGTTGTAACTAACAAATAAACTGATTGGTATTAACATCTATTAATTGAATATAAGCTTCTGATAATTTGAGAATACATTTAGCGTTAAAATAAAGTCTAATTCACTTTTTTAAAAATTTTTCCGCCCATTTATTGACATTACACAGCCCCCTTGTCTGCCATCTAGTCGGACTAGCACAACTCATGTGAATAACTACAGCAGATAGATTCCCAAAAATGCGCTATTCTTCCTTTTCGAAAAATTTGCGATGATAACTGAGATTATATCTGTTTGTATGTATCTCATAATCTTGTATAATGTAGGATCAAACTTTATGATCAAAAAATTCAGTAACATTATTGTTCAGTTATTGTGCAATTCATTGTACATATCTTTTTAACGAAAGGCGTAAAAATAATTTATTAACTAATATGAATAGCAAAAGTCGAAACCTAAAAAAAATTAGGCTGAACTTTCATCCTCAATAAACCTATAAGTTAATAACTGAAAACAAACGGGGACTTAATTGTCATTCTGGACTAAGGTCTCATTTTCAGAAGGATCTGACGATGACCGGAGTTTATACGTGGGAAATAGCTGATATTAAGCCCCTGGTGACTAAGATCCGTGGGCTTAAGCTGCATTTAAGACCCAAAAATTCCCAATCACCTCCTCATCCCCCCCCCCCGCATCCCCCCACTAATTTTTCGGCAATTTTTGACCTTTTCTCGGCTATTTTTGACGTTTTTTTTGGCTAATTTCGGCGTTTTTTTCGGATACATTTGGCATTTTTTCTGACGTTCAGACTTACCAAATCTAGGCCGATGCGTGTACAAGGCTGGCAGGTGTAAAAAGTGACATGATCTTATCACTGAATCGGCACTGAAATTAGATTTGCGATTAGACTTGTCCAGTACTGCACATATTGACTGGGCGTTAGGTCCGGGAAGTTTCTCGAATTTTGGGAAACTACAATGGAAGAGATTGTTTCAGTAATCGGGATTGTAATAATATTCAATGTTTTCAAATACAGCGGAGTAATGTTCAAATGTTTTTTGAATCCAGGGGTAGAATTTGGCCACACTTATGAAATGACTCTTTCCTGAACAGGGCTGTCCAAATTTCTTCCCCCAGTGACTGGCTACTCCGTATAGACATTCTGGATTTGGTTTCTGGGCAGAATCCATTAAGTAGAGAGGGCTGCCGTTGTCACTTTCGCAAAGTTTTGCCTCATATCTGCTTTCCTAAAAATTCCAAATTCTGAAAATAATGTTATGAATTTACGTTTTGACATCCGCATTGATTAAATGTTTTTTCCTGTATAATAAACAAGAAAAAAATATTTAGTGTGCATTTGCAACCCAGGATGCGGTGGGCAACCCAGGCAAGCTCTGATAAGACTGACTTAGGTCGCACACTGGGGTTACCCAGAGTGAAACTTACAACCGCTGTAAGAGCGGTACTCATTAGTATAAAATATAGTTTTTAGAAATATAGATGATTTTCGGGTCTTTCCCATTGTAGCCCCCCATGAAATTTTAGCCCCCCCATAATGGTATATTTACCATGATTGGGGGGGGGGGGCTATAGGTTATCTGGCCACTAAGCGGGGGGGGGGACTGGGAAAGACCCAAATTTTCAACTTTATAGCAATTACCAAACAAAAGTTTTTAGCATGGTCTTTGATGTTCAACAAGTAAAATTGGGAAGGTCTCCTCAAAAAAATACTCCCCCAGTGGTTTAATTATCTTCTCTTCTTCTGGATCTCTTGGAGCTTCTGAGCAATGTTTCTGATCAGAGCGTACAAACTCTGGAAAGAGCTCTGTTCAGACTATACAGATATCAAACAACAGAACTGTCCAGGCACTTGAACACGCTTTGTTCAGACTGTGCAGACAATGGGCAGGTTTTTGATCAGGCTGTCTAGACCGTAGGCAGTGCGCTGATCAGACCGTGCAGACTATGAATGTGGCGCTGATTAACTTATCCTGACCAAAAGTAGTATTGCTAGAATCTGCGGACGGGTCGCGGTCAACCAACCCCACCCCCCCCCCCGCCCGCTCACCCGGCACGACCCAAGTTGCTCTGATCAGAGCTGGCCTGGGTCGCACATATCATTCTGGGAACCCGTCAAATGATAATAAATGTAAACAACCTATTTAACCAAAAATTACTCTCGCACGTAATTTGAATCTATATCAATTAAGTTTATGAAAATGATTTGTGATGGCTTTTGAACATCAAGACACTTTTTGTTAGAATTTTTTTGTTAAAGTTTTATGAAACAAGAGAACTTAACTGACGAACTCTGATTTTTGTTTTGATGAACAAAGATATACAAAAGTCACATATCAACACTTAACTATAATTCTAATTTTGTCTTGGAGCTATTAATATTTTCTGACCTATCAACCAGATGTCAGAAGCCAAGTTTTCTCACCCATAGAAGACTGATTCTAACATGCACTGACCTCTGACAGGCACTGAACTGATGAACTCTATTGAATAAAAAATATCCTAAATAGGTAATCATGCGCACCAAAATCTATTTCAAATGCTAATCAAGAAAAGTTTTCCGGCTAATTATTTTTTCTGTGTATAATTATGCAAAGAAAATTATTATAAATTCAATTTTGAATACTTTCAAAACCAATTTTAAATTGAAATTTAAGGCATTGAATTCTTTGGAGTGGTTCTCGAGACCACTACATGAGTCCTACCTCAAAAAAGAAAATGGGGCAAAACCTAAGTTTCACAAAAAGCATTAAGAATTGAGTGGTATCCCAGTATCCTCTTTAATGAATTCAGAAAATGCAAATATCGACGTTAGAAATCACGATATTACTTATTAAAACAACTGTGAAAAATCAAGACAAAAGCAGTCAATATTAAAGCAACGTGAAAAAAAACTTCATTGAACATGGAAAGAAATTATAACACTCGATTATTTTCCAATTTTGTGTTCACGATTCACTCTAAAATCCATTTCTTAAATTTCACGCTGCTTTAGAACTAATCTGTTAATTACATCAGATTGGTTAAAATCACAACTCGACTTTTTTATCGACAAAAAAGACAAAAAACGTCTGAAGTTAACAAAAAACAGGGAACCAAAAAAGAACAAGTTCATTGATTTATAAGAAAACAAAGAATGCCAAAAGCAGCCCAATTAAGTTTTCCAATTACAGCCGTTACAAGTTTAGCCGGAATCGCAGCCGGAATTAATTAAAATAAACAGAAAACACCCATTTCAATTTACGCAAAAAAACGTGAAAAACATGAAATTTTTGAGCCTCAATTTTTCTTCAAGAATCGGGTAATAATAAAAAAAAACATTTTTAATAATTGGTTCAGTTTTCAAGAAAATTTCAATGATAACTTCCGGATCATTCTGGAAAAGGTATCGATCTATTGAAATTGATTTTACAAAAAAACATGATTGGTTCAAAGTTCCTGACAGCCATTTCATGGGGAGTTGGAGCGTTAATTAGGATCGGTTATCGATTTTGATCATTTCTCCCTTCGCCCAGAAACTATAATGGGAAAGACCGAAAAATTTTATGCTGTGCTATTGTTGGGTCTATCATAAGATTTATCTATAATCTGCTATTTTTTTATCTATTATCTATTATTGGTCTATGATCTATTATCTCCAATTTTTTGGGTTTTAACTTGGATTCTTTCTAATTTTATCCCAGTGCTTTTACGCCCCCCAGTTTAAAACTATTTAATGTTATATAGCACGTTCACATTACTATGTGGTATATTAGGACATGCTTCGGGGGCGTAAAAGATATTTGCCCGCTACGTGGACCCGGGCCGCCGAGGTTTCACCCCTATTTTATTCCTAATTAGCGGGGGGTGTAAATCGTTTTCCATTCATATTTATCGGGGAAAAAATGTAAGAGTGTAATTTTAACATATTGCACTGTATTTACACTCTTTTCTGCACTTTCTTACACTCTTTGCAAAGAGTTTAATTTAGGGAGGAAAGATAGAAGATTACACTCTTTTTTCCTCCTTTGTGCTAAGTATCTATTTTTACACTCCTACACTATTGTTATTTACAGAGTGTAATTCATGGTGGACTTATAGAAAGTTACACTTTTTTTCCACCGTTATGACTTGACCGTTATCATTTCTTTTTACCCTCTTACACCTTTGTTGTTCTTTCATTAGAGTGTACACAAAGATGAACACAAACGAGATCACGGTTTTTTTTCAAAGACAAGCTAGACCAAGTATTCCAGGAGTTCTAAAACCTTCTGCAAAGACAAAATTTGGTTATGAGTTTGAATTGATTGTTGGGTGAAACATGGGATTTTTTTTAATCTTCAAAAATGTAAATTTAAAGTTATAACCACAACAAAAACGTTTGGTTAAATATTTACATTTTCAAAATCGCCTCGTAAATATATGAATAGTTTGGTCTTTATACTTCAGTAGAACAAATTTCTAAAGCCTCTTACTTGTCTATCTATTGGAACACGTTCATGCAGTTTGACCATTTCGCTAATTAGTTTTTCCTTAAATTTATTTTTAGTTTTCTCTTTTCGGATTTCAATTGGCAAATTATTCCACTTCCTAGAAAAATTTCTAATCAGTGATCTTTCAATCCATTTGGATTGGCACTTAGTCTTTGGAAAGTACTGGAGAGTTCTGGAGTTATTGGTCAGTTCGTACTTTTCAAAAATCTTGAATGAGGAGTTTTTGGTTTCTCGACTGTTCTCTTTATATTGTGAGAGGAGGTCAAAAAATTTAAGAAAACAAACGTTTTTAATGAAAAGCGCTGCTGGCAAAATTTTGTCTTTCAATAAGAGATCTCTTGCGCTGTCAAACTTTTTGCGCAGGTGGAAAACATTTATTCCTCAATTTATTTGTCTATTAACTCTCTGAAGTGACTTAACCGACAACGATTGAAAAAAATGGCACTGAAATTGAGATGGGACAAAACAAATGATTTAAACAGCCCGATTCTTGCCTTTAATGGTAGAAAATGTCTTACTAAGTAAATTGACCTAATAGCATTTGCCATGTTTGGTAACGTTTTCTTTAGATGAATATCAAAATTTAGATTGTTATCAATCATTATACCTAAATAACGACAACTTGTTTTTGGCTCTATGAAAATTCCATTATAATGAAATTGTTCAATTTTTGATTCACCATTTTTTGAAAAAATCACAATTTCTGTTTTATCTCTGTTTAAGGTTAGCATATTTTGCCTCATATAACTGTCAGTATTTTCAAATACACTGTTAATTTCGCATAAAAGATTTTCATCAGATTTGGAATGACAAATAATGCATGTGTCATCTGCAAACAGTAAAACGTTCTCTCTTTTTTTATTTTTTTCTGGGAAATCGTTGATATAAAGTATAAAATTTTGAGGTCCGAGAACTGTTCCTTGAGGTACTCCGTGATTGATTGTCACCCAGTTCGAATATTCAATGCCGTTCTTTACGCATTGTTTTCTGTTAGGTAAAAACGATTCTAGCATTGCAATTGATTCCGTACTAAATCCATATTTTGCAATTTTTTCGAGAAAAATTTTGTGAGATATTGAGTTAAAAGCTTTGGCCAAATCCAAGAAAATACTAACAACGGTTTCGTTTTCTTCTAACAAACTGTTCACTGAATCTGTCAACGATATTACTCTATCATTCAAAGATTTTCTTTTCAGAAACCCAAACTGATTTTTATTGATTATTTCATACTTTTCAACATGTTCTAGCATTTGTTGGAGCAAAAGTCTTTCAAAAATTTTTGCAAGAGTCGGTGTAACTGAAATTGGTCGGTAGTTTTCTGCTTCCAGTGGATCACCTTTTTTGTAAATTGGAGTTACATATGCTTTTTTAAGTACATCGAGAAAAAGATTTTTTGATATGCATTCGTTTATTGCAGACTGTAGATGTGTTCCAATAGACATTTTGCTACATTTGAAGGACCATGTAGTAAGTAATCCAGGAACCGCTGCTTTGTTTTGTGGTAATTGATCAATTACAGTAAACAGTTCTTTTCTCCTTATATGTCTGAAGGAAAACTCTGTTTTGTCAAAATCATAGTCCGGTAGCTCAACTTTTTCTGTCTTGCCTTCGTATAAACCTAATTTAGAAAAACAAATATTAATTGTGTTAGCGATTTCTTTTTTGTCTGTTAAAATATCTTGTTTGAACCGAATTCTAGAAATTTCGCTATTTTATCCTCGTGTTTAATCTTTGTTTTAATGACTTTCCACTGTTGTTTTAAATCGGAAAGACTTTCGAACAGTTTCTGTGAATAAATGTGACTCGCTCTTCTAAGTAGTCTGTTTTTATGGTTTCTTATTCTTTTGTATGAGCTATATGTGTCAACGTCTCTTTTTTCCTTCCAAATATTGAAAAACCTGTGCTTTTCGTTGATAAAATTCAATATTTCTCTGGATAACCATTTATTTTTTGTTGACTTTGACGATGGCTCTCCTATTTTAATGGGAGCTACATTATTCAGAAGATTTTCAAACATATTTGAAAATTTTTCAAAAGTTGATTTTGCATTGTTTTATTGGTACATGGGACTCCAATCCGCGGATGCAATTGTTTTGTTAAGATTAGCTCTACTAAATTGGCTAGTGTCCCTGTTAAAAAACTGCGTTTTGTTGTTTTCATAATCGATATCCAGTGACGAGAGGAAAATTTGTGTAAAATGATCACTTCCAAATAACTGCTCGATAACAGTTGTATCAAAAATTTGGTGTTTTGTTGTTAAACAGTGATCAATCAGTGTTTCCTGAATTCCATTTGTCCAGGTTGGAGTATTTTTATTTACTATATCAAGCCCATTGTTGGAAGCAAATTCTGTCAATAACTCTCTTTCTCTTTGATTGAAAAAATTGATGTTATA
Source organism: Convolutriloba macropyga (assembly GCF_964194025.1). NCBI lineage: Eukaryota > Metazoa > Xenacoelomorpha > Acoela > Convolutidae > Convolutriloba > Convolutriloba macropyga. The sequence continues at coordinate 17,295,440 of NC_134482.1, forward strand.
CTCTCCAAATAGTATTACATTATCTAATATTGAATATGCGCCTGAAATTTCTGATGTCAAATCTTCTAGAAAAAATTCGCCCAAGTTTTTGTTGGAACAATAAGAAACGTTTACTAGAAGTTTTTCCTTAAACGGTGCTTGTATTTCAAGCCATAGTGATTCAAAAAAAACTTCTGCTAATAAAGTTGAAATCATTCCGTATTTTATGTTTGAATGTATTTGGTACCCATATTCCTACTCCACCACCTCTCGTTAACTGCGTCAATTTTGCATCTTAATATAAAAAAGGTATAATTTGTGAGTAGGGGTCATTTTTGTCGTCACTACATTTAATTGGTAAATTGTTTACCTACTCCCGCAAATTCCAATTCACACCCCCCTCCCCCCACAAGTCCCCAACCTCCAATCTGGTATGAATATTTTGACATAAGTCCACAAAGGTAAGTTTACGTTAAGATATTTGTTCATGTTTAAAACCATTGGTAGTAAGATAATAGGGTACTAAGTAGGGGAGTTATCCTTCGAATTAATACGTATGATAATAGGGGGTTATCCTTGGCGGCGCTACATGTAAAACATTTGACTACGCCGTGCATGGGTGATACATGTAAACTAGCTTTCTTCTGGATACATGTAGGTGGAAATGTGCTTTTATGTGGCTAGAGTCATTTTTGAGTGAGCGTTTATAAAATCATATGGCTACCATTGCTACAGTTGATTTGAAGAGTATTCACGAAATTTACAAGGAAATCCAAAAAGAATATTCACAATACGGTGAACAATTTTTATACTTTTTAGCTACTTGTCTTCCTTTAGATACTGAGATTGATTTAGATATAGCTTTGAAACTACGACCTTATGGTGGTTTTATTGGCATCGACAATTCAGCCCTCGACAAATATTTTAAATCATTCAAATTTTTGAGACTTCATGCGATACTTCACGACGCTTCCGGTTTTGTATATGAATATAGTGAAAAGGGTCCAGGCTATTCTTACGTTTTACCTTGTTCAGTGACAAATGAGTACCTTGGTCATGTGACTGGAATTGCTTTTTGTTTATACGTAAAATCCTTCAAAAATAGTTTATTCAATTTGCTGGAATGTTGAAATGCAGAGCGGTTGTTCTTGATTTTGAGGGTTTTCGAAATAAAAAATCTTGGTTTATAATAAAAGAACTTGAGGTATCTACCGAAAATTACAACGATATAATATCGTTTTTACCTCCAAACTCATTTAACATACATTCTTCTAGTGAGCAAAGATTTTCCTTTGGGTTTCTAAGTTCTTTCATGGTCTCTCGTGGGAGACAGGAGAGTACCCTTATCATTATTTGCAACAGATTTTTCAAAGTATAGTTCTTCGATTTCCCTTTTCTGATTTTTACGCAAAATGATTAGAAAAAACGGAAACTTTACGGCAGCTGTTACAGAGGAACGTTATCAACTTGGAAACTTTGTTCTGCCCAAAAATTGAACACTTGAAATTATATCGGGAGACACCTGTTTGTAAATTGCATGCATTGAGTTGCCCAAAACGACAGAGAAGCAAGCATTGTGCAAATAAGAAGGCAAAAATCTTTTACCAGTGGCTGACGAATGAATCGTCGGTTCGAGAAACCAGCTCCGTCTCTACTGCAAGTGAATTTGTCTCCAAATTTGACAGTTTACAGTTGCATAACACCTGAAAAATAGTTAACGGTTACTCTTATCAAGGAAGAAAAAATTGAAACAAGAGGCCAAACAGTTTTGAGAAAACAGCAGATTGTGTGTGCTGGTGCTGAAATAGAAGCTTTCAAAAAGTATCTTTCTCTACTGGAGTACTTTCAATTGTACCATGTCTTTACAAGAGAAAATGAAAAGGTTGAAACTAAACCCTTTACCTACGCCCAAGCGTGCAGTACCAGTTTTGATGTCTCTGGACGATGAGACTCTTCCCGATGACATCAAGCAGCTGATTAAAGAGAACAATGTAGAGTCTATTGTTTTCAGAGATAAGCAAGATTCGATGAATGCAAACTATACAATCACTTAAAAACAAAGAGACAAAGACTCTGGATATGTTTTTTATGAATTTTTTATTGTTAAATAATTATTTAAAAATTCTTGGAAAGCAATTCATTTTTTGAATAATATTATTTCAAAATGAGTAAAACCGAAGATCAATTAGATTCAGGCGGAGGCATTACTGACTTGGTTTTTGACGCCGAGCACCAAGAAAGACGATCTTGGAGGTTTTGGAATTCGAGATTGCCTCGATCAGAGGTTGTATACTTCACACAAATCATTATAATAATTTTCCTTATAACTGTATCGCTCGCCAAATTGGTTGTTTTCAGTCTTGACTGTGAAGAAGCCACATTTTGGTTTTCACTTCTCTCTTGTACAGTTGGATACGCTCTTCCAAATCCAAAGTTATGAATAAAATTATTTCTACCACTGACCGGTTGTTCATGGCTGTTTGCGGGCCATCTTGTTGCGGAAAAGCTGAGCTCATTTTCAAAATGTTATTAGTTGGTACATTTTTTCCAAGAGTTTCAAGAATTTATTATTTTTATCAGCATGATCAGCCAAAATTGCAATCGTTAGAGAAGAACTGAACAAACATTTTCAAAAATTCTCCAATCTTTGAGCTCATTTCAGAGTTAGAGAACTGCCTGCCTGTGTTCGATGATTCATGTGAGAAATTGTTCAATGACAAAAGATTTTCCAAATTAGCAACCGCAGGGCGACATAGAAACATCAGTGAATTTTATGTTAAACACAATTTGTTCCAGCAAAGCAGATGGTCCAGAACAATTGATCTAAACACAACACATATCATATTGTTTAAATCACCACGTGACACACAACAGATTAGTTTTATTGGTCGGCAATTGAATAATGCACAATTTTTAAAAGAAAGCTATGAGCTCGCCACCAAAGAACCGTTTGGTCATTTATTAATTGATTTGGATCCCAAAACATCAGACGTCTTGCGCTACTGTTCAAATATTGTTCCTCCAGGACCATCAATTTTTTATCTGCCATCAGCTAAAGCTGTTATCACAAGTCTGAGCGATGAGAGAGAAAGAAGTTTGTATGCTGGCGGCTGCTAGAGATATCGGATACAAAACTAAAAGAGAAGATCGAGAGAGCTCCAAATCATTTCATTAAATTCTTTTGCGAATGTTTGCTCAACATTGTCAACGGTAATGTTCCAATAAGAAAAGGTTTTGTAGAAGGTTATGAAAAATCATTCAGAAAACTATTGTCTAGACAAACAAGTTTGAAAGAAGAGAGGCAGCTTTTTGCTAGAGAAACAGATTTGGTCAAAACTGTTGGTTTCGCTTGTCATCGTTATTTGACAAAATCGTAATGCACATGGAAGAATTCATTTTAATTCCAAAACGAATGTTTGCTTCACATCAACCGGTAAGAAAAGAAGTTTTGAACAATCCCCTTTAATAACAGAAAGCTGCACACCTGTCTCTTTTGCAAAGAAACTAGTCGAACTCAATGGAAAAACCAGAGAAAGCACTTGAACCAGTTGAGACAGCAAACAAAGCGATTGAAACAGCAGAAGAGGAAAAAGAAAAAACAGAACCCATGAGCGAAGACAGTGAGATTGAGCGGGTAGTGAAAAAACAAAGAAAAAGCGAAGATTTCGACTCCATACTATTAGAGCTAGAATTTATGAATAAAAAACAAATCAAAAGATCGAAAATCATACTTGAATTGATTAAACAATCTGAAACAGTAACCATAGAGTCGAATGACGTTATTCACTTTAATAAAGAAACACTGGGCATTAAAGCTTCAACGTTTCTGTACAATCTACAGCAACCAACTAAAAAAAATGGACATTGCAAAATACTCAAAAATATTAATTCTTCTTAATATCTCACCTCATCTTGTTGCAAATACACATGCCAAGCAAATCTTGGAAGCCTCGTCTGTAAGTGAACAAGAGTTTTTCCCAAGTAGAGAACAACCCAGTCGACAAGAGCTCTTCTCTAGTAGAGAACAACCCAGTGGCTCAAAACCAACCCAAAAAAGATATAAAGAGGAAACGGACCAAACGACAGACAAAGAAGAGACCAGTCAGAAGATGTGGTCTTTCTTTTCCTGAAATAAAAAAATTGGATCAGTTTTATTTAAAAAGGACCAGCTTCGTATGGAAGCATAAAGCGACTGCAGACTCAAAGCAAGCTCCCTATAGGTAAAGTCCAGACCTATTTGGAGACAAAGCCGTCTTTCACAAAGTAACGTTCAATTCGATTAAAATGTCCCAGGCTTAAAGTTTTTGTAAAAGACATTAACGAAATTTGATCTCTGGATATGGCACACGTTGATAGACTGGCAAAGTATAACCGCAATATAAAGTATCTTCTAGTAGCAGTTGATTGTTTGTCAAGATATTTACGCGTGGAACCATTGAAAACAAAGTATGCAACAGAAGCAGCTGAAGCATTCAAAAAGATGATCAAAAACAAATAGCCCGAAAAAGTATGGGCTGACGATGGTACAGAATTTCTTGGAGCATTCAAACAATTGTATACCAAACGTGGAATTCATTTATATAGTACTTACAACGAAAAAAGTCAGCTTTTGCAGAGAGGAACATTAGATCTCTCAAAACGATAATTCATCGGTATCTTGAAGAAAAGTGGAGCTATAGCTACATTGACCAATTAGACCAATTTGTGAAAACAATCAATTCAAGAGTCAATCGAGTAACTAAAATTGCTCCTAACAAAGTTACAAAAAAAGATGTGCCACGACTAGTGTCATTGGCAGAACAAACAAGCTCAACTCAGAAGCCCAACTTTTACATTGGAGACTTTGTGAGAGTAGTTAAAAAAGATAAAGCATTCAGGAAAAGTTAAAGCAATCGTTCACAGACGAACTCTTTGAAATAACGGGAATACCAACATTAAGCCCACCAACATACTCCTTAGTCGACGCAGACAAAGAACCAATTCAAGGAAAATTTTACCAACCAGAATTACAATTTGTCAGGCTCCCTGTCGTTGAAAATGTCGAACAACTGGTTTGAAGACGATTTTACACTTCACGTTGTTTCATCTGCTTCAATGGAAACATTTGATTCAATTACACTTGCATCATTTCGGAATTTTTTTAATGACAAAATTCATCTTGTAGGTGATTGGAGAGTGGCGCTAAGTGAAATCATATTCCCAACAAATATAGAAAACATAGTAAACGGTAATCTAATTGTGTACAACTTAAAAGACTATGAAGATTCCCAAAAGATGTCTTCGGGAGCCAATGTTATTTCTAGACCTTACAGTGGACAACAATGTAGTTTTATGCCAGGAACCTTTGATGCAGTAGCACAACTTCTTGCTACAATTAAGCGCACAATTGGATTGCCCCATTTTTCATTCAGAGAGTTGAAGAGCTCTGGAAAATATGAAATTTTATTTGGCAAGTATGAGGAAATTACATTTACCAGCGAGGAAATTCCGAGCATTATTGGATTTAAGGGTATTCCTGACGGCAATGGAATACATATTAGGTACAAAATGATTCCTAATGCGAACAGATTTATGAAAAGTGATGATTTAAAAGCTTATTATGGGGAGTTCCCAGCTGACCTTTGTGCTGGAAAGCATCTAATTTTTATCTACACCAACATAATTGAATATCAATACGTTGGTGACACTAAGGCTCCCCTTTTGCAAGTCATTGATTCAAAACAACGTCTGAAAAACGGTAGTGTTTGTGAGCTTGAACCAACTCATCGGATAGTTTTTACAAATTTAGACTATAAGAAGCTCCTAACCAGCACAATTCAATCGATTTCAATTGAACTGAGAACAGAAACAGGACATTTAGTTCCTTTTTCTGGAACTGGAAAAGTTATTCTAACACAACAATTCTAAAAATTTTCCCCATAAAATGGATTCTTATTATGCTGATCAATCAATGTCTTTGCCCCACTTCTCTGGACATTATCGCCAAAGGGGAAGTGGTTTTGGAACCCTAGCTGCAGGCATTGGACCTGTTGCGCTGCCTTTAGCGCGTCGTTTTATTTTACCTACAGCGAAGCGTATCGGCAAAGAGCTCTTGAAAGACAGTGTTCCAGAGATTTTGGATGTAGTCGGAAGCAAAAAATCTCCTAAACAGGCGTTTAAAAATACAATATCAAAAACTGTCAAAAAACAGACAGGGGGATCTCGACGAAATACTTCACGTCGGAGGAAGTCAATACGAGTCAAGCCACCACAAAAAGCAAACAACAAACGCAAAAAAAACCATTTCAACGCAGAGAGCTCCAAAAAGAAGTCGGTCAGATTTTTTTTGCCAGAGTGAACGATGATCGCTATTTTATTACCATCAGAAGCAACTCAAAGTTCTTTGGATTTATTCGAAAAACCTTCTCTCTTAGTAACATTTGATGGTAGCTTTTTTCAAAAGTTGGGCCCAGTCTACAGTCCAAATGAACCCATGTTAGAATTTGAAGTCGCCGGTGACCGAAATAATTTTATTGACTTACAGAAAATTTTTTGGAAAGGAAATGTAAAATTTTCCAGTAATCAGAAGCTGATTTGAGATATGACGCAGGAGCAGTAACAGATGTTACATAGACAGATGCTCCCTGTTTTGCAATAATGTGTTGCATTCACTCTTCTCTGACTGTACAGTGTCTGCTAATGGACTAAAAATTTCAAATACTAACGGAAACAATGCTCATAAAAGTTTTTTTGAAACAGAATTTTCACATAACAAAGATGCAAAAATACACCTGGTTGGCATGTCAGGGCTACTCCTACGAAAAAAATCTAGGAGCGCTGTCAACTGTAGAAGTGAACAGAAGGAAAGACTTAGTGAGGCAATCAGCTGATTGCACATTCTACGGTAAAGTTGCAGTGGACATTTTCACCTATGACAGACATTTGCTAAGTGGTGTGACACTTCGCATTGCATTTAGACGGTCAATAGATGATTTTGTTATAATGTCTGACGATGCAGCCAAGCACTACAAAGTAAAAATTGTCGAAGCTAATTTGTATGTGCGCAAGATGACATTGAACGATGATGTTGTATCGGCTTTGAAAAAACTTTATTACCAAATCCAGCTTCGTATCCTTACCTGGAGACTCTAACAAAAACATTTCTGGCGTTAACGGGTCTTCACAGTTGGAAACAAGAAGATATTTTTGCCAGAGAACCGATTCGTAGACTAGCAATTTGTCTGAACACTAACGAAGCGTTTCTTCGTAACAACAGACAAAATCCATTCTATTTCCGCAAATTCGAACTTGAGCAGATCTATATTTATCGAAACGGTTTACCTGTGGCAGACAGTCCGATATCAACGAGTGATGACAATAGTCTTTACTTTAATACAATATCGGATTTAGATTACATCGACAATGGTCATGGAATAAGTTTGATAGATTGCCCAAACCATTTCATAATGGTTTTTGATTTGACCAGCACCCAAAAAGCGTCCCAAATTTTTGTTCATCCTGAGCCTACAAATTCGTCAATTTCTTCTGAGTTGAAATCTTCAGCGGCCTTACCGAACAATATAGAGATATTCATTATTGGCGAAAAAGCTAGCACAATTTTTGTTGATAGTGCAAGAAGAGCATCAAAGAATCACATTCTGACAAATTAATGATGGATGAAGATGATATTAATGATTTAATCCAAGGCTGCAAAACTCTTAAATATAAGTTCCATGGTGTGTTTCCGGCCAACAACTTTCCGGAAAAAATGAACAGAAACAGCTTCCTTATTGTTAATGCAGCAACTGCTGAAAATATTGGCACACACTGGTTACTGTTATGCAGAAAAAACAATCATCTTTTGTTTGCCGATCCCCTTGGTCAGCCCTTTTCTTCGTACAAACATTTATATCAAAGAGTCATCTCTGTTGCCAACAATCACAATATCTATCAACTCTTGGAGAATCAATCAATTCAAAGTGCAAACTCTAAACTTTGTGGACTTTTTTGTTTTTATATTGCTCATTTTGTTTTCAATGCTCAAAAACTTGTACATATTAACGATAATTAATTGATTCGTTTTGCTTTTCATATTATGTTCTAACCCTACTAACTTGAAAAATTTATTTTTTTTTCAAATTTTACTTTTTCTTCATACAAAAAACGAACACTCAATAAATCAGAATAAAAATTCAATTTTCCATAACCACTCATAAAAATATCCATAATTTGACAAAAAGCACCAGAATGAGGACCATACAAAATTTTTTCAACTCTTCGTAAAGTTTCACTATTAACAAAATCAGTTTGAGTTTGTTTTGATGGAGGCCGGACATTGTAGATAGTCTTTTGAGCAACTACTGGCATCTTGGCACTGTTTGGTATTGACATTTGTTTGTTTTGTAGGGCTGCTTTTCGATAAGTTGTTGTTGTTAGCAAAAGCTGGTAGTCGTTTGCGCACTGACTGTGCATCGATTTTTTCCGCGGAACTGTTGAATTCAATTCAATTGCTAATATAAGCTTTGAAAACACATCTCCTTTAGTCCCCAAATTTGGTGCAGTCCAAAACAAGAATTTGAAAGCTGTATAAACGCTAGGCACGGGAAAGCTCTGATATCGTTTCAATGTTTCGTTTTCAAAAGTAATTGTATCAATCAGAACGTGAAATTGGCTATTTACTAAATTTTAAAATTCGAAATCAAAAAGTGCACACACTCCATAAAAATTTCCATTAGAAAAGCTAGGTTTTTCTTCCACAATGAGAAATTTGAACTGTTTCTGAAATTGTTTAAGATAATTTGGAGAACGCTCAAACATCGCTTCCACCGTCGTTGTTGTTAAGTTCTTTTTGAATTTTTGGTTTCTTCGCTATGGGTGGTTTTGCTGCAGACTGCTGATCAGCCACTGAGTTCTGTATTTTGCTAGCTGAGCTGACCAAATTTTCAAACTCTCCAAGAGTTAACGAAAGTCTCTGTTCAAACTCGTAATCTTCTGTTGCTTTTTTGAACAATTTCAGAAATACATATGTCTCTGTCCTTTCATAGGTTTTCAGCGTTGCCCTGATTAAGCGCTTATCAGTTTTGGAAATATCGAAATAACAATCTTCAAACTCTGTGTCTTTAGTGGACGTGAAAAGCATAGTGTGCAGCTTGTTTTATTATTTTCAAGTGTTATAATGTGTAAAATTCCAATACAATGGGGGCGGCAAGTTGGGTTTAAACAAGTGTCGTCAAACTGCCTAATTAAAACCAAATGATTTGTGAATACAGACTCAAGTACGCCTATGGCGTAATTGAGTCTGTCTGTTGTTCACAAATTGCATAATTAACTTCAGCTGTGACCTTAGATAAGACAAAAAACATATGTGACCCTAGGTGTGTACTTGACGTCATTGGGGAGTGCAGTTTACACTGTTTATTGAAATTATATGCAGACCATATGTTTTGAGAAAACAGATGTTACCCTAGTTGTGTATTTGGACCAGCAGTGCAGTGTACACTGTTTATTGGAATTATATGCGGACCATATGTTTATAACTTGGAACAGATGTGACCCTGGGTGTGTGACATAATTAGAAGCAGATGTGAACCTACAGCAGTAAGGAAATACTGATAAAAATTTTGTGTACAAAGAAATGCTAATAATAAAATACGTTATAGATAAAATGTTTGCATTTACACACTATAAAGTGTATCAACTCTTGTATAATAACAAAATTTAGAGCATATAACAGAGCATACACACTACCAAAATTACAACCAAATGTGCCCCCAGATATTAATTCTTGAATTACACGTTGTGCAATACAACTTTTAAAATAGTTATTCATTTTCTTTAAACCTTGCGTTCCGTGCACTTTGCTTTCCTTCAAGAGTTCGTTACCAGACAAACACTTACCAACCGTCAAATTGGTTTTAATTTCTTTCTCAAAATTTGTACAAAAAATTATGTCCGTTCAAATACTTGCTGAATCTGTAATTTCGTTGGAGCGAACATTGGTTTATCAGACAGTGTTCGAAAATTTTGTTGTGCTGATTAAACAGAAGAGACAAAGCGATGTTTGGCAAACTTACCAGCACTGTTTGTTACCTAAGCTTTAACGCAATTTTTTAATGCAATTGCTTCTTTACCAGAGAAGACAGAACCAGCAGAATGCAGTCTTATTACATCAGGGGGACATTTACCTCCAAAAACTTTGCCAACATTTCAACATCGCAATTGGATTCAGCCAGCTTGCCAGTAACACCAGCAGTTGATCCGAGTACCAGTTTGACACCAACATCTAGTCCATTTCTCTTTGCGGGAATTCACAAGAACAAATCTACGGCTATGTTCAATGACAACCAGTTTGATGCAGCGTTACTGTCAGCTACACAATTTCAAACACCAGAACGAGCACGTGTTTTTAGTGTCACAGACACGCCAAAGATTTGCAATGCACCAAAGAAACGCTACCTGAGAATTTTTTAATGGACTTATTTGACTAACTTGAAAAAAAACTTGATGAATCACCACGAAACTCTTTTATATAGTGAGATGCTAACTTGATTTTGTTTCAAAAATGTGGGATTTCAGCTTCTTGAAAGCTGAATTTATCTTTTTATATCTGTTTTTACAGTTTTAAATCTGCTGAGCCAAAGAAATAAAAACTTTGCTACTGATCAAGTTCGAACATGTTCAGAAAAGATTTTTATTATGACGCAAGCATACAAATCCGTTTCATAACAAAAACTCAACTACCACAACTACTATGACGTGGCGTGATTTTTCAATATTATATCCAGAAATACTCTTCTCAATCTAACAAACTTTGCTAACATTATACATTAAAATTTAGAGATTTAACCAAATGTGAGAGTATGCGGTATTGACGCTAATGACATGCTAACTCCACGCCACAGCTGTAGCATGGATTGAATTCCAAATTCAATTCATAAGTTGAAGAAATGTTCAAAAAATGAGAAATTTTCAAAGAAAATTTTCGACAAAAGGCAATTCAAGCGTCAAATTTTGACGTTTAATTCAGTAGATGCGCTCTTTTGCTGACACAAGAATCACTCCCGTTTGTTACTTGTGGATCAATTGAAAGAAAAAGAGCATGTTTGTTTAAAAAAAACAAAAAAAAAACTCATAAAAAAATTTTTTTTTACACATGACCTCTGACCTTTGACCCCAAAAAATTACTTGGGATGAAACTGATTGTTCAGTAAGCCCCAGCATACTCTAAGGTACAAAACATCTCATCACACTCGTCAATATTTACCAACTCGTTATGGAGATGATTAGCCCCTAATTAGCGAATAATTAAGGGTTAATTAACCTAATTACTAGTTACTGAAAAAAATCAAATTTTCAACGGTTTTGTAATCACTGCTTGATGCCTGACATTATTGCTCTTAAGCACCAACATCAAAAAATGGCTCCTTCACCGATTTTCAAAACATGTGGCAATTAATGTCACATTAACATCTGGCATTAATCAGCATATGAAGTACCCTAAAGAAAAAAGTTAGATCGGTTTTCTTTACATTTTTGGACTTATTGGGTCCTCAGTACAAATTTATCTCATAACAGCTGTCAGCAAAAGAAGCCACAGAAAAAAGACACATGTTTGTGTCATGTAATTGTTATGTAATTGCTAATTAATGACTTGATTGACAGAAAAACAAACTTTTTTTCTGTTTATTTTTGCGCAATTTTTTATAAGGGTCCTATGTTTTGTGGCACGGGGAGCATTTTTGCTCATCACACTTAACAATGTAAGGCAACTCTAACCACTCGTATCTGAAAATGCATAAAATAGCGCTTTTTATCACAATTTTGAAAGTTATCATGTTTTTCCAGCTTCTAAAAAACGTTTTTTGAAACAAACGATGACCAGCAATACTCGTTAGGGTTCCCTATGGTGGTATATTTTGGCAAACGATTGCTATTGAGAGTTGAAAACACATCTTTTTTTTTCTCATAACTAACAAAATTTTGAATTAAAGGTACCCGCAAAAACCGACCAATCAGATTGCAGCCTTTTGAATTTTGCGCTCAAAAATTACATTCGTGCTTCAGTTTGGTGACCAAACTCATTTCCGAGTTATTTACTTCTTATCAAAGTTCTGCTAGAATTTGAAATTCTATTCGTGCAACTTCTGTTCCGCTACGTTTAGCACTCTTGGAAACCGCTCAAGACATCAACATAAATTTCATCCAGACGATGTTGGGCTTCCTGTGTACAATTGCTCCCTATGTGCGTTCAATTCACGGAAACTGTCTGAACTGGAGCAGCATATGCGAATTTTTCTCTCGAAGTTTACAAACTGCTGCCGATCGTGCTTCATGGGATTCAATGATGCGCACCTGTTTGCGCAGCATATGAACTCCCTGCACTCGCTGCCGGAATTTGGACCTGAATACCAACCGAAAGAGGCTAGAGCGCAGACAGCCTTCAATGGTGTCTTACAAACTTATGAAGTTGTCAATAATACAGCTGACCGAGATCTTGAGAGCTTCATGCTCAATCAAAGATCTGCAATTGCAACGCTAATTGAGCAACGGCTGAGCCAAGGACCACAGAAAGTACAATTTGCGATAAAAGTACAGTTATTGAAGCTGCATCAAGATGAAAACTCAACCGAAAAGGAGGAGCGCATTGAAATTTATGCCAACTCTCTCATGACGCCCATTTACGTAGAGGGTCTCACAGACGAGTTGTACTGGAGTATGGTGGAGAAAATGATGGCCGTCTTGTCTACGTTTGCTTCATCTGGAAGTGGTTAGGTTGTGAAAAAATAATCAAACTTGACGTCAAATTTGCCCGCTACCGACCAATTCGCGGCTCATCCTATCTTGCCTTACCCTTACCCCATAAGCTTGCAAACTGTCGCGGATTACTCATTATTAGAAATCACGACGATGCCAATTGTTTCAATTGTTGTTTCGTGGCAGCGTATCATGCTCATCATGGAATCAGTCTTGATAGAGATGACAGGAACTATCATATTGATAAAACATCCCCAGCAACATATCAACAACAGAACATTCACCAACCTGTAGGCGAATTTGAAATGCCAATGGGATTTGAGCAAATGAAAGCCTTTGAAAACCTCAATGATGTGGCAATCAACGTCTTTGGTTACGATAAAGGACAACTTTACCCTCTACGAGTCTCCTCTTTTGAATCAGATTTTGTTATGGATCTTCTACTTCTTTATGATGCCGACATTTATCACTATGTTCTCATTACTGACCTTGTGAAAGTTGTTTGTAAAGTTAGAGACCTGAAATTCAGATTTGGTTATCGCATTTGTCGTAATTGTTTCTGGTTGTGTCGTGATGGACTGGAAAGCTATAATATGCATACTGAAAATTGCTATCTAAATGCCCCTGCAGTTATTCAAATGCCATCACCAGATAAAAATGAATACAAGTTGTCAAATTTTTCAGCCACGCGGTTTGTTCCTCTGGTCATTTATTTTGACTTTGAATCTTTTCTCCTACCCGTCGCTGGATGCGATGCAGCAACTGACCAATCGTCAACACGCGTGATTGAAAAGCACAAGCCATGTGAATTTGCTTTGGCAGTTGTTGATCATCAATCAAATGTTCCCTAGTTTCATCATGTGGACAGCTCAGAAGATTCAATGGGCAATTTTGTTCGAATGCTGCATTAGCAAGGAACATACATGAACGCAAAAAACAGTTTCTTTTCTACAACGGAAATCGTAGAAAGTTGGACAAAAATAGCGCTACACACTGTTGGATATGCGAAGAACCACTTGACAGCGAGCTTGACCCTGAAGAGAGCATAGGTTTAGACCACTGTCATTTAGTGGCCAATTCTTGGGCTGGGCACACGTAAATTGTAATCGATTGAGACGATATGTCAATTTTACGCCTGTGATCGGTCATAACATACAAAACTATGACTTACATCATACTTGTCTGGCTCTGAACGACTGTGAGTCTACCACAAAAATAAAAGTCATTCCGTCAACAGATGAGAAATACATATCAATGACATTCGGAGTTCTGATTGATACTATTACAACTCAAGAAGGAAGAACCCAAAAAATGTACGAGTATTTAAGATTCATCGATTCGTACAAAATGATGAACAGTTCGCTGGAAAAACTGGTGGAAATTTTGTCTGACACACATTTCGATATCATGAAAGCAATGTTCCCCTCGGTTTCCGAATCAAACGAACACTTACTCAAACAAAAAGGATATTATCCTTATTCTTATGTATGTGATCGTACAAAGTTTTCTGAGGATTGTCTACCACCCATCTCAGAATGGCGCAACACTTTAGAAGGCGGACAATTGGCTGTTAGTGGAGAAAATTTAAGTCATGCGAACCAGATGTGGAAGTTACTGGGGTGCAAAACTTTACAAGACTATCATGACGCATACCTTAAACTGGACTGTGCATTATTAGCCTGTGTATTTGAGTTTCACCGTGAACTTAGTTTTCGTACATACAAACTCGACTGCATGCATTTCTACACTCTACCCAATATGTCAAAAAAGCGTCACTAAAAATATGCAAGGCAAACATTAAGCTGATGACAGAACGAGAAAATTTGGACATGATTGAACCAGCAATATGAGGAGGAGTAACATCTGTTTACGAGGAGCGTCATTTTGTTGCAAATAATAAGTACATATCAGAATACAGGCCTTCTGAGGAGTCAACTTTTGCTCTCTGTGTAGACGCAAATAATCTCTATGGAGGTGTCATGCAGATGGACATGCTACCAGTGGGGGAATTCGCCTTCAACGTAGAAATTACCCTTAACGAAATCCTCAATACCCCTAACGACGCTTCAGTTGGTTTTTTTCTTGAAGTAGACTTAAGTTACCCTGTTGACTTACACGATGACCACTTGCCCCTACCAAAGAAATTGTTCAAGGTGAGAGGTTGGGCCAATATCAACTGGAGCTAAAAGAAGAACACAGATTATCCAGCTCGAAGGTTAAAAAATTGCTTCAGACGCTGTTCGACAAAAAGAACTATGTATTGCATTACAAACTTCTCAAATTATATGTTAGTCTTGGGTTAATTGTTGCAAAAGTACACCGTGTCCTACAGTTCAAACAAGCGAATTGGTTAGCACCCTATACTTCACTCAACAGTAATAAACGTCAAGCCGCTAGCAAAAAATTCGAAGAAAACTTTTATAAGCTCATGAACAATGCAGTATATGGTAAGAATTGCGAATCTAAACGCAGACGAAGTAACCTTACCATTTCGCGGGATGCTGATCAAGTTCTGAGTTCCATTTCAAAGTTCGAGTTTGATTGGTTCATGATATTCGGAGGTAACCTGGCCGCATTGTCTTTCCACGCCAGAAAGATTTATTGGAATACCCCAACAATAATTGTAGCAACTATACTTGATCTGGCCAAGTATCAAATGTACAATTTCCATTAATACACAATGCGCGCTCATTTTGATTGTCGTTTGTCATATGGTGACACGGATAGTTTACTATATAAAATCCGGAGTACAGACTTTTATGAGGAATTAGCCAGAAAGCCAGCTTCAGTTGTTAGCGAATTCGAGTTCTCCAATTATCCGAACGATCACTATTTGTACAGTTCAGAAAATAAACAGGTAGTCCTCAAGTTTAAGGACGAATTTGCGGGAGATTTTATTACGGAGTTTGTATGTTTAAAGCCGAAATTATACTCAATACTCTCAAAAAGTAAATATTCTTTGTTTATTCTAAAGCATGTTAGTTCTATCTTTTAATTACAAAGGTTGTTAGTAGGCTTCTGAATGGTATTAGTTTCATTATTATATACATAGGGGTTGATAAACATTTAAAAATTTGATTAAAGGCTTTTTTTCTCTTTAAGTTGTCGAAAACTTTCGGCTAAAGGAGTAACAAAGGCCGCTCAACAACGTCTCCGGCATGATGATTTCTTGAGCACACTGATGACAGGAAACGTGTTTCGCACTGAAAACACACGAATAATCTCCGATCATCATGTATTGGAAACTGTTACTGCCAACAAAATATGCCTTTCAGCGTTTGATAACAAACGGTATATTCTACCCTGCGGTACAAAAACTCTACCCTTCGGACGTTATGAGACCGTTGATTGTGGTGTCGATGAAATTGATTGGGGTAGTGATTATATTCAGTGGGATAATGACAGTTACGCAGAATTACTTCTCAGCTCTAGTCCAGAATGGGATAACGATTTTGTAGTATCTCAAACTTCCTCAACAGTCGCTCTCTCAGTGCCAGCCTCCACCACCAGCTCTTGGGAAACTCCCGACCCGGGTTTAGTAGTAACTGAGCAGATAACTGAATCTGATATTGAGAGTGACGATATTGCAGACATTGACGCCAGTTCCAGTGAAAGCTCCTCTTCTGACAACCCCTTCATAATTTTTGAAGCTGAAGAAGCAAGCAGCAGCGAAGAAAAAGAACCAGCACGCAAAATAAGACGGCGCTATTGCCATTTTAATTGCATGCCATTTTGGTGAAACTGCGTGTAGTAATACACAGTGTATATATTAATTTTGTTTTGAGTGTTTGGTTTGGTTTCAATTCAATCTTTTCTTACAAATCTAACAAACCGGAGAAAGGCGCAAAAGGAAAGGAATAAAGGCGGAAGAAAGCTAGTTTACATGTATCACCCATGCACGGCCGTAGTCAAATGTTTTACATGTAGCGCCGTCAAAGATAACCCCCTATTATCACACGTATTAATTCGAAGGATAACCCCCCATCTTAGTACCCTATTATCTTACTACTACCATTTTCTGAACAGACAAATTCGAGCGCGTGTGACTCTAATCAGAGGTGAATTTGAGCGCAAACTGGTCTGCTCAGAGGACTTTTTCGAGCGCAGAGAGAGTTTCCAGCGCACGATAGTCTGATCAAACGTCACCTCGATCTGAATGTCTGATCAGAGGTCACTTTTGTCAGAGACTATCTGATCAGAGACTATTTAATTCTGGCCCTCAACTTTGGTTGTAAGACCTCAAAATAATAATCTCGTGAGACGCAGGATATTTTCAACTGGAGTAAATAGTTTTGCTTTTGGCCATGAAAACCACTGCCGCTGAGGGGAGGGAAACGAAATTGCCCTTTCGTGTCTTTCCTATTATAACCCCCCCATGGATATATAAACCATACTACCCCCAATCATGGCAATTATATAAAGGGAAATGGAGGGGGGGGGGGGGTTGTAATCAGAAAGGCCCCCCCCCAGTGAACTGAAACTTGGTACACCTTGGTATGAAACATACTAAATCTTGGTAAATCTTGTCAAGATCTTGCCATGGTACTTACCAAGAAAACATCAGGATATGTACGAACTTGCAAGTTCTTTGTATGGCTGTCAAGAAACAAGATCTTGGCAACATTTCTAAGAAAGATTAACAATGACATGTTCCTCTTTCGTTATCTCTTTGTATGACTTGTCATTCTTACTTAAATAATCTAAATAAATAAATAAAATTTCCAAAAACCGACTTTTGGTGTTTGCGGAAATCAATACCTCAAAAAGTGGTGTAACACATACAGAATCCTCGCGACATTTGAAAGGAGCCTCGTCAAAATAGCCTTCACGGAGTCTACTCGCAGTTAAATCTGGAAAATTGGCCAACATGGATCCCATCGTACAACTCGCTAGCATAGACCCGAAAGGTGCGTTGTAGACACACGGGGGTAGGAATCGACCCTTGCCGACATCCTCTTCTAGGCGAAGAAGGGCGATGTCACTCTGGTGATTTCTTGGGTTAAAGCTGAAAACGAAAAGAGGAATTTTGGAAATTTTCCCGTTTGTAAAAAATTACGCGGCGCAAAATACGTCCGAAAAAAAAACAAATTTCAATAAATCTGGCGTTTTTTTAAACGAAGCCATTTTGAGCATTGGATCTTTTCCACAATTGCCCCCTTTTGCAAAAAGGGGGGCTATTCTTGAATAGAATTGAAGAGAGTTGTTTATTGACCAATCAGCGACTACTAATAACATCCAAGTATGCGCATACTATGTTAAACTGAATAGAACAAAAAGGTGACGTTCAACTATGCCGACGTAATACTACGCCGATTATAAGAATGCCAAATATTTATTCAATTTTTATCTTGATAATTTTCTCAACCAATCACGTCATTTTACGGAGATGACGGAAAAAATTATCGGCCAATCACAATCGAGAACCAATTTCGGCATTCTTATAAAACTTATTGTTTATTAGTAAAAGAAAACTGCAGAAAGACAAACATTAAAAAACATAAGTAATTGCGGGCAATGGCCATGCCTCAGCGGCCCATGGGACTAGATATGAATATATCACAACCGAACATGTGATCAGCGCACCCTGAAAGTTTTTTAGATTTGCTTTAGATGCTTTTGAATTCACAGATAGACTCTTTTCATGTTTTCGGCACTGTTGAAATAAGTTTCACTTTCGGCACTCTTAAATGTCGGCATACTATTACGTCGGCATAGTTGTACGTAGTCGAACAAAATAGGCCATGCTATGTTAATTTCCCGGACCTTGCTTACAGTGAGTTTCAGCGCTGTACCATCGACTTTCAATAGTAACCATTACTGAACCAGTCAAATAGAAGTGTATTTATTTCTGCCAGTCTGCCCAGAGTTGATTAAGAAACATCCCAGTCTGTCCCTTTTCTTCGCAGCGTAATATACGTTATTGGTGAAAACAGCACAGAACGTTTCACATCATCAGACTGTACATACAAAGAACATAGCAAGTTTTGAAAATTTCGAATAATTGACATCATGCTTGAAACTTTTAATATGGCGATACCCAAAAAAGCTATTCTAGCTCCAACTATACCATATATTGGTGTATTTACGTCTGTGCGGTGAAAGCGGAGTTCGGAGGTGGAGGCGGGGGTCGGAGGCGGAGGTGGATGCGGGGGTCGGAAGCGGAGGTGGAGGCGGGGGTCGGAGGTGGAGGTGGAGGTGGAGGCGGAGGCGGAGTTTGATGTGCGAGTCAGAACTAGTTGTGGTGTATTAGTAGTAGTAGCAAAAGCTTCGAACTTCGCCCGTGGGTGACAATCCCAGTGTTTGTTTATCAGTCTATTTCAGTTTATCTTTTTCCAGTGTTTGAATAGTAGACTCAATGCTCATCATATGTTGTGTTTTTCAGATTGATTGAAAATTGTTTTTACCTCTTGTGAATTGTGTGCGTAAAAGTGAGTAGTCTGTCGTTTATCATGGAAGTGAAGTTGGAAAATGAGTCAGTGAAGTTGGAAAATCATAAGGAAAAGGTGAAAGTGAAATTGGAAAATGAGTCAGTGAAGTAGGAACATCATGAGAAAAAGGTGAAAGTGAAGTTGGAAAATGAGTCAGTGAAGATGGAAAATGAGTCAGTTGTCGAGAAGTTGAACGTTAAGTTGTTGATTCATGGGTCAGTCGTTCAACAAGTTGATAGAGCGCTGGTCGTACTCGCTCTCGTTGAACCCTCGACGGGATTTTGCCACGGAATCGCCGATTTAGTCAAAGTGGAGGAGCGTGTTAGAAGACGAGCTACAGTTGCCGGCGGAAAAAGGAAGTTTCACTGCAATTCCTGCAACTATTCGACGAAAGACAATTATCTCCTTAAGCGCCACATTGCGCGCATTCGTGAAAAATCTGTTGACAGTAAGCGGTGTCGGTTCTGCAAATTTCAACTATATATTCTTCAAACTTTAGCAGGCATATTCAGAGAGCTCACAATAACCAAGCAGGCTCTTCAGTTTTGTGTAAACAAGCATCAGATTCTTCTCGTTCTTAACAATTTTAATTGATAATTTGGTTTAACTTATTCCTGTCTTTCCTCTTCTTTCTGATCTGTTCTTTTTTAATATGTGAAACATTTATGTGTTTTAATATTCCTAAGTTGTTTGTTTTAGAATGTCTTCTGCCTTCGTATTTAATATTTCAGAGAATTTGAATGATTCCTGGTTCCTTTTTATCCAACTTGTTGCTGTTGCCGGCAGTATTTTCCCATAAAGACACCGATCACTTTGACCGAAGTTCGAGACCAACGTCCATTGCAATTCATCTCCGTCAAACAGGAGTGCGATCAACTGGAACGACCTCCAGATTCTGACCTCCGGTTTCGACCTCCAGATTCTGACCTACGGATTCGACCTCCAGATTCTGACCTCCGGATTCGACTTCCAGATTCTGACCTACAGATTCTACCTCCAGATTCTGACCTCCGGATTTGACCTCCAGATTCCACCCCCACTCAAAAACTGTCAAAGAATTTGGGCTAAAACTGACTCTGTTTTTGGACGAGGGCGAGTACATTGGTGTCCTCAGTCAGGGATCCGGAGCTCATGTAAGACATTATTTTCCAATTAATAAGAATTTACAGCTGCTTAAACTGGTTGCTCCATTGATGTGCTTAGTTGTATTTATCGAAAGAGAATAGTGGAAGCATTTTTTGAATGAAATTTCGAAAATTTAAAAGCGCTAGATGATTCGCAGTTAACAAACTTTAATTTTTATCTAACTAGGTGAAATCAACTATTGAGTTGATTGATTTTACCATTATAACAGTTTTGACGAAGTTCCAATTTGCAGCGAACCAAAAATTTTTGAATTGCAGTGGTTCTTAATTTTAAACGTTTGACTCCATCAGTCCCCCCCCCACCCTCCTTAGTCAACCATTTCCTATTTTTAGTTATAAGTTATACTTACAGGTGATAATAATTGGTCTGCCGGTGGCTACCCAGTCTGCTAACGAGGAGCACTTTAGAGAGATGTGAATATTCCCGTTCCCTAAACTTCGATAAGCGAATTTTAAGATATTCTCAAAAACTGAAGGATTAAGTATAGTATAAATAAAAAGTTTGCATAAAAACTTTTCCACATAGATATGCTTCTTTTTGCTGATATTTTCTATGTTGTTATGTTTTTAGGAATACTTCTGTTGAAGTTGATGACTCTGTTTTGATTCATTTTGACATGTAATTAAATTTGAAAATCCTAAAACATTCGCCACTGGTTCATTTTAGGTTTTTGTTGTAACATTGAGACAGGATAATCAGTTCGCAACCTGTTTTTTTATGCTAAGATGTATCTTTGGGTGATAGTGTATGTGCGTGTGTGCGCGGGGGGGGGGGGTTGATTGGGGGCGAACCGAGATGATGCTTAATAAGCGGCGCGAATGATTATGAATAGCAACAAATCTGAATTAATTTGTTACTGATGTAATTTTGACTCACAGAGCAATTGAGTTTTCCATTTCAGTTTCCCATTTTTTAGGCGGCTACCAACCCGTCCGAGCCTGTCCGATCACTTTGACCGAAGTTAGAGACCGACGTCCATCGCAATTCATCTCCGGCAAAGAGGAGTGCGCTCAACCTCCAGCTTCTGAACTCCGGATTCGACTTCCAGATTCTGACCTACGGATTCAACCTCCAGATTCTGACCTCCGGATTTGACCTCCAGATTCCACCCCCACTCAAAAATTGTCAAAGAGTTTGGGCTAAAACTGACTCTGTTTTTGGACAAGGGCGAGTACATTGGTGTCCTCAGTCAGGGGTCTGGAGCTCATGTAAGATATATATTTTCCAATATTTTCCAGAAATTTTCGATTGTCGAAAAATTACACTAAATGGCTTCAAACTCAATTTCAAACTGAGAATATAAAAACTGAATGATTCAATTCATTTTTTTCCTTTGAATTTATTTCAAAATGTTAAATGTTTTATATTCATGAGAGCATGAATTCATATTTCACCAAAAAGTACAATTTCACTATTCGATTTGTTTACAGAGGAGAGAGCGAGAGAGAGAGACAGAGAGGGAGAGAGAGAGAGAGAGCGGTAAATTGCCCACTTATGTAAATGAACGCGGGTAATTATCTCCGAATGAACGCGAATGAAGCTGAACATAACGCAAACATTCTAAAATTAACTCTTCGCATATGAGAGGCAGCGCGCAACTAATCATGCGCAGATGAATACCAGTGCATGAATTTTGTTATGCGCATAAGATGACTCTTCAAATAAGATAAAATTCAGACTATAAATTGTAAAGTGGGACATGAACAGAGTAATGGGAAGGCGAAAAAACAGAATAATTTTTGTCATGATTCAGTGCTTATGTGCTCTGCCACCAAGCTCCGGGTAGCCAAATTGGAAAACAAAGCGAAAAGAACTGCCAACTTTTGACTCGGTGAGCGCGCTTCACGCGCGTCGGGGCTTCGCCGCGTTAACCAACACGTGATTTCCAGATTACTTCCCACAGTGTTATGACCGTGAACGTCGGTCAGCTATTGCACTTGAACTGATATTCGCTATCTAAACTAGAGGCCAAATAATATTTTGGTAAAGTTAGCACAGAGAGTGGTGGGGCAATTCTGTACTAGGAGCCAAAAAGGGGAGACACTTGTTGAAAAGATCCTGAGCATGTAAAGAGCCTAAAACTTTATTGCCCGAGTTCAATTAGTAATAGTTTGAGACAAAATTCAAATACTTTATTGTTCTTGTCTACAGTCCTGTTAAATTGGAAACCACTAGTTGGGTTCAATAAAGTTGGCCGACAGAGCGTTTAACCGAAAAAGAAGAATTGAGAAACTCAGCCGACAGTTTATCATTATCGGCCAAAAAACTTCAGTGGTCGACAAATCAGCAGTTCGTTGGACCATTATCTTTGGTGTTCTGTCGAGCTGTGCTCCACTCGGCTTATCCGTGGCCGCACTCTCTAGTGTGGGAAGGGTGGGTGCAACCATGTCTGGATCTTCGTTGCGCTAGTCGATAGCATAAGTATAATTGCCTGCCTATGATATACCGTTTTAAATCTGCCAATCAGAGCTTCAGAATAAATCTAGTAGCGCATTTTACATTAATTGTTGTTATTTTTTTATTTTTTGGTTTTGGGCTAAAAACACTGTCGGCAAATACGGCGGCCTTCCAATAACTATTCTTAAACCACAATTAATATCGAGAATTAAACTTCTGAAAATAATCTTGTATCATTCACTTAGGTAATTAGATACTGTCTCCATGGGAAAGGGGTAATTTGAAGCAAAACTTAACTGGATTGGCTCAGTTTCACCTGTTTCTACATACGCTTAGAACACTAATCTTAGTACATGGGTCGTAACAGAGCCCGACAGAATGGAGTATGTACACTCGATTTTTCGAACATTATCCACGAAATGAATGTTTTTTGTGAAAAATCACTTTTCAATGTCATTTGTGAGCATTCACAGAAATGCTTGCTATCAACGATCATAATTAGGGAAAATGAGTGTATTCAAAACTTCATATTTTTTTATTGTTTGATTGAAGCAACTTTAATACGAATCTTCGCAACCCCAGTGCAGCCCATCCCAGGGAATATATAGCACAGATTATACATTAACAGAAATTGGGGGCGGGGGTTAAACATTGCTTGACCCCTAAGCTGGGGGCTGTAATAGGAAAGACCGCTCATTATAGTTGTCCAGGTGTGTGGTTAGAAGCTAGCAACAGAACAGGTCAATTAAGAATTTAAGAGTTATTATAGCCAAAACTGGTCACTTTACCCGAGATGAATGTATTTGTGTTCGACTGAGTAGTTTTGGCCCTGGCTCTCCTTGTCAGCAAAGTTGCGTATTTCTACATTGATCTCGTCAACTGTAAAAAGAACAGTAGATCAAAGTTATATTAACAAAAAAGCAAAAAAAATTGTTTGTTCCCATAACACCCTAAGAATCTTTTCCGTTTCTGTCCCCCAGCTTTGTGGGCGCTTATTATTTGCACCCCCTGACTCACGTGCCAAATTTATACACAATTATTCACTATTTAGTGGCACGTTCTCTGTTACTGGGGGCACAGATGGAAAAGATCCCCCTCTCCTTTAGCGCACGTGAACTCGAATTTTGTTTTTGAATAAGCTTTATGAACAAACAAGGTTTGCATAATTTAGCGCTGATGACGATTGGCGTAGCGTAATACTGAAAACTAGCTGTTTGTGAAAAATAAGCTCTTAAAAGTTGAAAACTGTAAATGTAATTTTGATCATCAATATTTCCAGAAAACTGATTTTACTTCTAAGAAAAAGGACATGCAAAATATGAAAATTTGCTGATCTTTTCATTTTGTCAGTTCACAACTTTCTCAACAAGTACATGTTTTATAACATTCGGTTATTCGGATTTGATGATACAAAGAGTTAGACAAATTTGAACTAAACAAATTGTTAGGGTCGATGACAGACCTAGGTTGCAACTCACTTTCTGTCAAAACTGACCCGGTGATACAAGAAGCTGCCGTGAGAACCCACCCCTCCCCGATCAGAGCACCCCCGCATGACCTGTTTCTGATTCCAAGCACCCTATCCATAACATCATCCGACTGCAGCTGAACAAAGACGCGCACGTAGAATTTCCGGTCAGGACTGCAAAAAAGGAACACAAAAAAGTAGTCACAGAAGAATTGCTTCAGAGCTCTTGCTTGAGTTTAAGAGTTTGTTTTAACTAAAAGACGTGCAATAGATGTCTTGGGGGTATCCAAATATACAAATAAAGAGAATAAAAAGGAGAAATAATGAGATCTAATATTTATGCATGCTTTATTAAACATTAATATATATATATATATATATATATATATATATATATATATATATATATATATATGTATATACATATATATGAAGGGCGTATATTTTTTAGTAGTTCAAAATCCTGACCGGATCTCTTTTTTTAGAGATAGATTATCTTCAGAGCTTCAGCTTTCGTCCAACTATTGCACTATTTTAAGTCGTGCACGTGGGTATAATGTATAACGTGAGGTATTTATGTATTAATCCTCGTTAAAAACTGTTTAATGGGACAAAATTTTATGGCCCTGTAATTTACCTGTGAAATGACCATAATTGGAGATTGTTTTTTAGTTTGCAAACATGTAAGTTCAGAAAAATGGTTAAATATTCACATGTTGTCAATAATTTGCCAGAATTTAAATTATTATATTCTGCAAATATAATTTTCAAATGAAAGTTTCAACGTCATTTACACTGATTTTAAAAAGAATTGAAGAAGGCAGGCAGCTCGAGAGAATTTGGGTCTAAATTTTTTATTTTACATTTTCAAGAAGGAGTCATTATCTGACACTTGTTCTGATTTCTTAGGTCACAAAGCGTTGCATTACAGGACGGCTATCTTGTAAGATATTGCAAGATAGAAGTAGGCTATGAAAGAATCTTGCAATATAAGCGTCAACCTTATTCTTGCCTGGTAAATAATTAAACAGTAAAAACGTTATGTTATTGCAGCAGAAAACGTATTATTGACTTTTCGGCGGGGACTATATGTTCTCTTACTCTGTTTATTACTTGTAGTTGGTTTTGTGGTACATGCTACCTAATATTAACTCAAAATGAAGGGGGTCGCAGAAAAGTCTCATTTAAGGAACAAAATATCCATTATAACATTTTATATCGAAAGCTGGAAGGCACTGGAGGCCTTTTAATGACCTTTTTTAAGTGCTTACCAACCTATTCACACTTGGTTTGTGCAGAATGAACCATTGAAACAATCATTAATTAATTTTTTTTTTCTTGAAATGAGTAATTCAAATGCACTATAAAAATATAGATATGATATTAAAGTTTCTTTGTTGAATCGAGAGCAGCATTCAATGGATTGGACTCATACAAGAATATGATCTCTGAGTTAATCAGTCTTTAAAAGTGCACTTTTTTCTTTATAGTTTTTCGACGTCTATCTTGCAAGATCTTATAAAATTCTTACAAGATAGGCATCCTGATCTTGCATCTTTCAAGATAAGCGTCATCTGCGAGATATTGCAAGATAAGCATCATTTGCAATATCTTGCAAGATAAGCGTCTTTTGAAAGAATCTTGCAAGATAAGCGTCATTTGCAAAAATCTTGCAAGATAAGCGTCATTTGCAATATCTTGCAAGATAAGCGTCATTTGCAATATCTTGCAAGATAAGCGTCATTTGCAATATCTTGCAAGATAAGTGTCATTTGCAAGAATCTTTCAAGATCTTGCAAGATAAGCGTCGGAGTTCGGCGTTGGGGGTAAGGGTAGAAAGGAATATCCTATAATAGCAAAGTGGTTGTTGCAAGATATTTTAAAAGGTTGTGAGTAGTAAAAAGGTAAAAAGCAATTCCTGTAGTGTCCTCCCAGCATGTTGTTTATATTTGCCCTCCTCAGAGTCGTCCTCTCGCTTGAACCCCAATTTCTTCCCAGAACCAGAGATGCACCCAGAATCAACAGAATAAATCCAATTTTCCAAATCATTTCGAAAATGAATATCAAAAACCATCAATTAGTTATATTTAATTGATATGTTCTTTGCGGTTAAAACGATCTCTTTAACATTAACTCAACATTTTCGCCAAGTTAAACATAAACATAAGCAAATAAACAAACATTCGTTACAAAATATGAGTGAACTCAGCGGAAAATAAACTAGTTCAACTGATTTTAGTTCACCTGAAATGGCAATCAGTACAAACAAACGCAAAGAAGTGTTTATTTTGGATGAGTTTTTTGAAATATACTTGACAGCATTGAAAAAAATGGACAGAGTCTCGAAAAATTTAATGCCACTTTTTGAATTAATCTGGAATCGTTTGAAGACTTAACACAACATTTGTGATGAAAACTTGAAATTCAGACTTCAGGAAATTTTAAACAGATTGTATATTATATTTTATTTTCGGTTATGTATTTTGTAAGTATTTTAATTTCTGCGGCCCACAGAAGAGGGAGTTACCATTTTAAAACAAAACCTTTAAAAAATTACAAAAATTTTCTGGAAAATACAATTTATTTTGCAAACCCCGCCCCAAACGCACGTGCACTATTTCCACACAATAATTCAAAATGTAATGACACGTAATCTGTATCGAGGGGGCGGGGGTGCAAAACGTACTGGGGGGGGGGGGGGTGCAAAACGTACTGGGGGGGGGGGGGGGGAGCGGGGGGGAGCAACGGAAAAGATCAAAAAGTTGTTACAATCGGATCACGTAGTCAAAAAGACAAAAATAGATATGTCTGATTTTTAAATCTAAAATTATAAGTAAAAAGAAAGAGGCCAAAATTTCTAACTATGTTCATTTTTTTGGCTTTAATTTATCGCGCAACGTAGCCACAGTTTTCAGCACTGATTTGGTGCACTATTAAGCATCAATAACAGCTGTTTAAGAGAACTTTTGAAAGATTTTAGTAATCGGCTGATATCTCAGGTACTAAATTGGAGACCAAAACTCTTTCAATTTTTTTAAAAGTAGTCACCCCGCTGTTGGTTTTTGAAAGAATTATTGTGTATAAGCACTATGGTGGGAACTTCAAATTCAGGGTAAGAACTGGATAACAATTACTAACGACAGTTTGTAAATCACTAATCTATGGATCTAACAAACAATGACTGTCCTGGCTTTAGGAGTCCTGTTTTTGAAAGAAAAATTGACTTAAAAAATTTAATAATAATTGGCAAAAAATTGCTTCAAGTAGCCTCACAAGTTAGCGTACTCAAAAAGACTTTCATGATGAAACAGAACGCCATCTCAACGCTGGTTATTTCAATCTAATTTTCTTAAAAATCGACTGGCTCTCTCTCTCTCTCTTTCATGAAAAAATAGAGTAAAATTGTTTTGAAGGAATTAAGACATGTAATTTTGCCAGTTCTCTCTCATTCTTTTTCAATGAAGCTCTTAAAAATAACAATGGTTGTTGAAAAACAGAAATTGGGTTAACGTATTAGTGAAAATATCTGGGACTCGATGCAGTGAATAACAGTAGGGCTGGTAGCACACTATGCTTCAATAAAACACTCAATTTTTTTAAAAAAAATTCGTGAATTGATATAAGAGAGCAGCTTTCTGAACTTTGTCTCCTACCAGGTAGAAGCAAACTTTTAACGAGAGCTAACAATGAAAAACTCAGAATTGCTTAGAAATTATTGAACCAATTAAATGGATTGTTTCATGGTGTGATACATATGAATACCTATCTATATATCGAAATCGAAATCCTTAAATCCTTAGTGTACTAAATTATAAATTACCCTCTAGTTTATGATTTAAATCATGCATATTACAACTAAGACTATAATGACTTTTTATTATTCACGTATAAATATGTTCCCGCTAGTCTACTATATTATTTCATATTTTGTTCACCGTATTTTATTATAAGTAATCATAATCTCGTTTAACATTCTGGATTCAAGTTGCCGTTGTAAACGCTCTTCACTCACAGAAACAAATTCTAGTTCGGATTCGCACTGCGATTCCACAAAGTAAAAACAACATTTTTCACGTAATTACGGATTCACTCCGCAATTCCCTTATAATTCTAAGATATCGTATTCGCAACACTAATACAATTCTTATTGCTAAACTCAGCTATAACATGGCGCAGTCAGCATTAAAGGACAGCGGCAAATCTCAACTCGCAATTCAACCCTTTTGGGAAAAGGCAACTCTAGAGCCCCCACTTCGATGGGA
The DNA here is from genome assembly GCF_964194025.1 of Convolutriloba macropyga. Lineage (NCBI taxonomy): Eukaryota > Metazoa > Xenacoelomorpha > Acoela > Convolutidae > Convolutriloba > Convolutriloba macropyga. Next base: position 17,323,852 of record NC_134482.1, read on the forward strand.
ATACTGGAGGACGCAACTCAAAACTCGCAATTCTTGCTCGCGAAGGAATTGTAGTGGACCTTATCTTGGCCGACCCTCCAGAGCATGTCATTCTGCCCCCGAACCAGCATATGAAGATGCAGTCGAAAATCCTACAGCACAATCCGAACGAGATCGACGCACTCGTAACGAACAAGCAAAGACGGCGTGGAAAAATCATTGCCAACGTATTGCGGCGGTAGGCATTCTATGCGGAGATAAATTGTGACAACGTTGTGATCGAAAAGCATCTTCATTGATGTACTTGAATTTGGGAACGGAAGGGCGACGAGTATTCAATTCTAAGAGCTCGACTGTTAACCTAGACAAAATCACCACAAGAAATCTTCGGGATGTTCTGAATAAAACATTTATTCTAATCCATAATATAACTTTCGACCAATATCTCTTCCTTACACAAAAACAGCAATAAGGGGAACTGATTGAGAAATTCTACGGTCATCTCAAAGAACTCTCCTAGAATTGTGATCTGGGAAAAATGAGGGATACAATTATCAGAGACGTTTTCATCGCAAACATGCAAAATGAAGACATCCAAAAAGAACTTCTCAAAGAGACGGTAGAACCTGATAAAGCCTTAGCAATAGCAATCAACATTCAAATGGGTACCCTCAATCAACTTAAAATGAACGCAAACAAAACTGAACTCCATTCAACGGTTAATCAAGTACAACGGATGCGCATCGCGAATGCTACTCCTTTATCCACTATGAATACATCTGCACGGAAAAAGCCCACAATTTGTCACTTCTGTGGAATGAGTTGGACCCCAGTACACCGCAATAGATGCCCGGCACGTGGAAAGAAATGCAATAACTGCGGTATTGAAAACCACTTCGCAAAGGTTTGTCGAAAACCTAAAGATCCCAACTCCTACCAAAAACCGAAGCCACGGGTTAATAATGTTGAAAACGATGATCAAACTGAGGATGTTAATCAAATTTCGGCTGGTTTTGATCCCGATTTGGAATCAAACTACTCATCGGATGAAGATAATTGTGCAGCTTCAGTATCTTCGGCAGATTTTACAACTTTTGTAGAAGCAGTCAATCTCCCTGTAGTGTTCGAGAACACAGCAACAAATGTTCTGGTGGTTTCGGGTAGCGTATGTACAATAATAAACGAGCCACTGGCAGATTCAATCTTTTCCCAAGATCCAAACTTGAAGTGGATACGCGAAGCGAATCCCAAACTATTGAAAACCTTTCAACGGGCCCATTCAAACGCTAGGCATCCTCCAAACGTCAACTCAAATCAACAATTGGTATGCGAATCCAATAGAAATTCAAGTAGTGACAGATGGTCACTGTTCTCTATTGGGTAGAGATTTACTTCCTGCTCTCGGCCTTTCCATTCAACAATCTAATAATCAAAAGACAGTTAATCAGGTAGATCAAGAATACTGTCCAATCAAAAAGCAAATTGCAACTGATTTTCCTGACCTAATTTCCAGAATCGACATATCGAAAAATTACAGGAATGCTCCGATGAGAACTTTATTTCTCCAATTGTAATCACGGTTAGGAAGGACAAATCAGTAAAGCTAGCCCTGGATTCCAAAGTTCTGAACAAAGCTATTCATAAAAAAAGTATCAAATACCAAACATAGATAGTCTTATCGATTCGATTTCACAACATATTAACATTTCTAATCATGGTGATGATGTTTATTTTTTGACGATCGACTTGAAATATGCATATAGCTAACTAAACTTGCATCCGGATAACGCACGTCATTGTAATTTCAGTATCATTTGTGGCAACGCAACAGGTACGTATAGCTTTAAAACGGGATTTTATGGCCTTACGGATATGCCGGCAGAACTTCAAAAAGCGATGGATTACACACTAGTTGGTTTGTCTAATACATACTGTTTTCTTGATGACATAATTGTAGTTAGCAAAGGTACTAAGGAGTCGCACCTCAAATACGTCTACAAATGCTTACAGAAACTTGATGCTGATTACCTCAGAATTAATTTAAGCAGATGTCACTTCGCAAAACACCAGATAAATTGACTTGGTTTCACATTTTCGCAAAAATGTTGTTAAACCTATAGAATCAAAGACAGCAGCAATTGCAGAAATTAAAGCTCCTAAAACATTGAAACAATTACGATCATTCTTAGGCAGCGTTCATCATTTAAGCAAATTTATTCCCAACCTTGCTAAAATATGTCACCCTCTCCGGCCCTTATTAAAGAAAAAGGAAAAATTTATTTAGACCGATAATCACCAAAAACATTTCGAGCACATTGAAACCGTAATCGGAAACGCCACAGAAAACACCCATTTTAACCCAACATTGGAAACGCGAATCAAATGCGATGCATCTCGCCAAGGCTTAGGCGCGGCGCTTGAGCAATTGGATTGTGACGGTTGGAAAGCGGTGGCTTTTGCTTCTCGCTTTTTTAATAATAATGAAGAACGTTACAGTATAAATGAACTCGAATTGCTTGTTGTGGTTTGGGCCATCGAATATTTTAAATATTATCTTTTGAAAAAATTTTACAGTCCTGACAGATCATAGAGCACTCCTTTCAGTTTTAAAATCTCATCGTTCAAATAAATCTTACAATAGCCGATTAACACGATGGATTGATAGTTTTTTACCTTTCGACTTTAATATAGAACACAATCCCGGCACTAGAATTAGTTTAGTTGATTACATTTCGCGCCAACCGAATCAAAAAGCAAAAAGCATCACTCAATATGATGAGGAATTCAAGGTAGCAACATATTCCCGCATTCGCGACGCAATTACATCTTTCTTCCGTCACTCAAATAAAATTCCTTTCCATAAGTGGCACACTACCAACACACATAAATTACAAGTAAACAAGACGCACGTCCATTCTTGCAAACTTGCTAAAAGTAGCACGCATATTTCAAATGCCTCAAATAATTCATTCACTACTCGAGCACAAGTAAACAATTATAATTTAAAATTCATTTCTGCTTTTAATTGCCACGCAAATCACTTGCTTAAAAATAATACTGCACTCGCATCGCAAATCCACTCGCCAAATTTAAATTGTAATTCCACCGCAAATCCAGGACAAAAAAATACATCATATAACAATGTCTACAAACGAGTCATCACAAAACAGACCCACAGCAACCCTGCAAACTCCCCGGGTGACGTTCCGTACCCACTCAACCCCTATAGCGACTACAAGTACGAGCCACAACAACACTCAAGCCTCAGCGTCACCCGAAAATCATGACTTTGAACTTTCTCGGGAGGAGCTTTTTGAGAACAATCTCAATCAACTGTTCACCAAGTCCTTCCTCGCAGTCCTCACCAGCAAGGATGCGGTGTTGAAGGAAATCAGAGACTCCGTCATTCAAGAAGATGAGGCTCGATGCAAGGAGGTCAGCCCATATGTCCACTCATTCTGGAAAGATCTCCATGTAAAGTCTGGCTGTTTGTGTGTCGACCAACGCGTCGCCATACCTAATTCAATCAAGGAGGTTGTATTGGAATCAATACACATGACACAGCCCGGTAGTTGGGGAATGATTTCTCTTTCCCAATATGCATGGTGGCCATACATGCACAGGAAAATTTTGGCCAAAACTTCTGATTGTGTTCCGTGTACAGATCTTGGTAAGAATCTCAAACCTATTATACCAAAATCTAAATGGCATCCACAAAAAACTTGCCAAGAACCTAATGAAGAAATTCAGATTGACTTTGGGGGTCCGCTAATAAACGATCAAGATAAATATGTCTATTTCCTAACATGTATCGACCGTTATGCAAAGTATCCGACAGTTAGAATTTTTGAAAAAGCTAATGGGGCAAATGTACTAAAATTTCTTCGAGAATATGCATAAACTCACGGAATTCCACGAACCATACGTTTAGATCAAGCAACTTGTCTAGTAGGTAAACAAGTTACAAATTACTGTAATGAAAATAATATTAATATTATCGATGCCCCGGTCGGCTATCATAGAGCTATTGGATTAGTGGAGCGAATGATTCAAACAATAAAACGCCGTTTATCTTGTATGAAAGCTGAAAATAAAGATACATTCTCAACGTCCAAAGCGATTAAGCAAATAGTCTCAGCTTTACGTTTAACAAAACAAAAAACTACAAAGATAACACCGTTTGAAGCTCACTTCGGTCGTCCTGCAAATACTCTTTTACGGAATATTGGTACTACTCCGTCAAGTTTAAATCTAACTATTGATAAAATCATTAATCATTATTTAGATGCCGATACAGTTCCTGCAGACGATTTCTTCGCCGAAGCCGGATAGGTCAACCCCGAAAGAAGTGACCTGGACATTAATAAAAAACATGTGTAGGGCACAGCAGGACGCAGGCCGCCGCTATCGCGATTCAGACAACAAGGAATCGCGGTTCATAATTCATCCCAAACTCACGGACCCTATTCCCCGAACAGAAAAATTACTCGATATCAAACTGGCTAGGAAACTCCCTAACAAAAAGGGAGCGAAACGCCAACTCGCTGGCTTATATGAAGTTTTACAACCTGGATTTTTTGTGACAAAATCCTCTCCTAAAACAACAATTATTAATGAACCAGGGCAATCTCCCATGAAAATTCATGATAGTGACCTAGCAAAGTTCGGTACCAAAGCCGAAAGATCAACAAATTTGTGGACGTATGCGCAACGACGTCCTGCACCATACGAACAGACTACGGAGACGAAAATCGCAAAACATATTAACGATTTGAAGAAACAAAAGAGGGGAGAGATCAAAATTCGTCACCGTCATCGCGATACCACTTCTGTCGTCTCTTCGGTCAGCTCAAATGTCTCACGTGCCCTGACAGTCCGCAAACCTGCAAAACCTCAACCTAAATGTCGTCGCAACACAGCTTCCCTAGACGAACCAACTGACAATGCAACGACTTCTGCGCAACCAATAATTTCGATAGTACCCGCTCCGCCAATGCCTACACCACAAGAGCGGCAGGAACCGTCCGTGCCTTCCGATCAACAAGAACAAAAGGCAGGTCGCAAACGAAACCGACCTCAATTTTACGGCTTCACAGACGCGGACATCTCCCCAACCAGTACTTTGGCATCAACTAGCTCGGCAAAACCAAAGAAGCGCAAAACGAGAAAAGAGAAGAAAAGTTCAACAACTGCAAATTCAGTAGTAGCATTAATTCAGGATGCTGAACAGTCACGAACCCCACCTCCACCCGGGCCAGATATTCAGATAGGGCAAACTTCACCACCTGATTCCCGGATCAGGTATTATGAGTACGAACAAGAACGAGAATTGTCAGTTTGGGATGCCGAGAATGAAATTTAGTAAACTATTAAAACTCTGCAAATTCTTTTAAACTCCTTTATCTTTTTCATTTCATGTATTCGATCTGCGAATCCAACTTTCATTGTATGTGTGATAAATTTCATTTATTTCAACTGTTGCTCAATTTAAAATTCACAATTTGTAAATATATTCGCCCCGCGTATCCATTTTCTTTTGTATGTGCATTTATTTTTATTCACTCAAATCTTCATTTACGTCTCATAATTCCATAAAGTATTCGCTCCGCGAATTCAAAATTTAGTGGGGTTTTCTCATTCCATGTGCTACAATTGCCCTTCAATTTCTTTTCGTTCTTTAAAATTAACATTCGTGGCATATTTCCAGTCACAGTTTCGTTATGTTCATCCAATTTATCCACTTCTTTAATTTGATTATAAACTTTTAAATACAATTAAAATTTTTCTTGTCATGGGGGAAATGTGATACATATGAATATCTATCTATATATCAAAATCGAAATCCTTAAATCCTCATGTGTACTAAATTATAAATTACCCATTACCCTCTATTTTATGATTTATATCATGCATATTACAACTAAGGTTATAATGACTTTTTATTATTCACGTATAAATATGTTCCCGCTAGTCTACTAAATTTTTTTCATATTTTGTTCACCTTATTTTATTATAAGTAATCATAATATCGATTAACATTCTGAATTCAAGTTACCGTTGTAAACGCTCTTCATTCACAGAGACAAATTCTATTTCGGATTCGCACTGCGATTCCACTAAGTAAAAATAACAATTTTCACGTGATTACGGATTCACTCCGCAATTCCCTTATAATTCTAAGATATCGTATTCGCAACACTAATACAATTCTAATTGCTAAACTCAGCTATAACACATGGTTTGAAACCCAGACAATGTCAAATCGAAAGTTCAGAAAAACAAGAACAATTTTTTTGAACTCTTGAGCGTCTATTGTAATTATTGTTGTTTTCACAAAAAAATGAAGTGTATTTTTCTTTTCAAATGCAGTTTTCCATTGCCTATCAGAAGAGAAAAATCACTAATTAATTGTCAAAAAGTTTTCTGTGGATCATTAAATGTACCTCAAAAGTTAATTGAATCTAACCAAAACAATGAAAGACAATTAAATTATTTAACATATGAAAACATATTCTTCAAACATATTTTTTCTTATTCCCGTAACCTTTACATTCTCAAATCGTGTTTTGCTGTGCTATGTTTTGCTTATTCCGACAAATTTGGATTGCTTAAACCTCCATGTGATACTAGAGCAGATTTTCCAATAATGAGTTTTTTAATAGATTATAAATTTTGTTTTTGAGGTCGTTGTCAGCAAGGTTTTAACATCCTTTTCAGACGTAAAAAGAAAAAATAATATACAGTCTGAAAAACCCGAAAGATTTGAATGTAATTCTTATAATCCTTCAACTGACAGTTTTCATGAATTTAAAATAACAGGAATAGGGTAGTTGATTTTACCTATATTGACAGAGGAGTGTTGCTGAAATGTCTGATCCGACTTTTCAGCAAAAATAGTTCAGCAAATAAACTTTCAATCCTCTTCCTAGAAATTTTGTGTTCGTTGAGGATTTTTGATAGTTAATTGGCTTTGTTGCAAGGAGTTTTTATTTTTTTTTCTTTTTTTATGTCCTTCTTGTTGTCTTGTCACATTATCTCAAAAGGGAGGGTCACATAATGCAATACTGACTTCAACCAGTTTTGCATTTTAAATTCTCTAAGTGACTTGATTTTAAAGCTTTCTTTAAAAAATCTGGGCTCTATCAGCTTTCTATTCTCCAAAAATATGTTCACCAAAAAAAGTACAATTTCATCCCAATTTTTTAGGACCATTGTAGTTTTTGTTAGTTTCTTCTATCTTGCTTACTTTCTTATTTAAGGACGAAACTCTTTCCTAAAGGAGATACATCCTCTGCATTTGAAGCTCCAGGACACTTAGGCTGTGCGGAACTATCGATGCTTCAAGGGGGGCTGTTGACTAAAGAAGAGAGGCTACTAGTATGTCTGATCTACTTTCGCCGTTAATGTTTTGTTTTCAAGTGTTTTCTATCTTTTACTTTACGTTTTAGTCAACTGATTATTCTGGGTAATATTTTTATTTGATTGATAAAATTCAAAAGTACAAATTACTTTTTGAAAAGGTACTGCTGGGAGGGCCCCGGACCAGACAAAATTCCCCTCATTGTTGAGGAGGGGCACTTCGTAGTTTTTTCTCCTATTTGGTAGACTATTAAGTCAAAGTGTGGATCAGTGGGTAAAAAAATTGTGTGAATTTAATCTCACAAAAAGTTCAATTGTAAGCCTCCTTGAATTATTCAATCGTACATAAATTTGAACTTAACCTGACGATGAACGACGTTCAAGAAGTTCTGTCTATTTTTTTTGATTTAGGTCATTTTCAGCTGATGTTTTTGTGTAATGTTTTCGAAGGATCATTCAAATTGTTTGCTGAGGGCTCGAAAAACCCTATAGAACGTACATAACTGTGAACTTTTTGATACTATTTTCGAACGAAATTATATCAGTACTTTGCCTTATAATCTTATAATCTTAAACAGGAAGTACGAATTTTGGGCAATAAAATGGTAAGATAAGAATGGCAGATAAGAATGAAGCAATCCGTTATATAAGGTGTTTGAAACAAATGAGAATAATTCTAGTTAGCAAATCGCAAACAAAAATTATACTTCATATATGGATATTTTGATGTTTTGATTCAATTCATCAAAAAGCCTAAACTTATTCAAAGACGATTGGAATACAATATAGATCGCTGTCGCACCACTACTTAATGGGGGAGCAACTTCAAGCTCAATTGCTTTTTCAAATAACTTTGGGCTGAATAATTAATCATCATACATAAAGAAAACGCATCAATTTCGTTATGAAAAGGAAAAGATAAAAACTGCAATTTTTAAAAACTAATTACTCAAAGATAATGGATTTTGGAGCTTTGGCGTTTCTCTATCTTACTAATGTCAAATTGTTGCGAAGTTTCAGTAAATAAACTTTCAATCCTCTTCCTAGAAATTTAGTGTTCGTTGAGAGTTTTTTGATAGTTTATTGGCTTTGTTGCAAGGAGTTTTTTTCACTTTTTCGTTTCTTATGTCCTTCTTGTTGTCTTGTCACATTATCTCAGAATGGCTGGGGGAGCAACTACAAGCTCAACTGTTTTTTTCAAATATTTTTGGGCCGAATAAATAATCATCATACAAACTGTGAGCGGTATCTTTAAAAAATGCTTACAGGGTAGTGTAGGAAATCGAAAATTGTTTTTTTTTCATTTTTTTCATGAACGGAGTTATGGTGATTGAGGTTTTCCGTTGTCGCTGTTTACGTTTCCTATATTTTTGCTCAAGTTTCCAAAAATTTTGCTTAAAGTCTCTTCAAAACATTAGCTATGGTGTTGTTAGTTTTACCTGTAGTAACACAGGACTTTTTGTCAGATAGTTTCAATTCTGTTTTCGGCCAAAACTTCTCTATATTTTACATTTTCAACCCGTTTACTTGAGATATGTCAACAAAAATCCTTCTTTATCAAAATGTGTTAATTGCCAGCCAGCATTCACCTAGAATTTATTAATGCACTTTTCTGAAAGCCCACTGAGTTTTAATTTTTTTCGACTTCTTGTGAAAGTGTTCTGGAAAAAATTTCAAAATTTCTTTATAATCTTGAGTTTCATTAAACGACGTTCAAGAAGCTTTGTCTATCTTTTGTTTTACATCGTTTTCGACTGATATTTGTGCGTAAAATTGTCGCATGATCATTCAACTTTTTTACCGAAGGCTCCAAAAAATCTAATACAGAACGTCAAACAACAGAAAACTTATGTAATCGATATGCTTCCAGTGTTCTAATTTTTAAAATTTTAACTGCATTTTTTGACTATTTTTAAGAACGAAATTATATCTTTTAAGGCAGAAACTTTGGATAATGGAAAGGAAAGCATACGAACAGCAGATTCAAGCAATCGGGTGCATAAAGTGTTTGAAATAAAAGAATATAATTCTAAATAGCAATTTGCAAAAACAAATTCTGAGTGTATGGATATTTTGATGTTTTTATTCAACTCGTCGGAATCGCTAATTTTTTTAAAAGACGATTGAAATACAATTTTGACTGTTGTTACACCCCTCTTTACTGGGAGAGCAAATACAAGCTCAATTGGTTTTTTCTATTTTTTGTGCCAATTGAATATTCTCCGTAGAGAGTTGTGAGTAGTATCATTAGCAAAATGATTCCACTGTTTTTTTTTGAAGTTAGAAATTACTTTTTTGAATTTTTTGAATCAACGGAGTTCCTATGATTTAATTTTCCGTTGTTGCTGTTTACACCTTCCTTAATTCTGCTTAAATTTTTATAGATTTTGCTCAAATTATATTACTAATATTAGCGATATTGTTGTTGGTTTTACCTTTAGTGACACAGGAGTGTTGCTCAACTGCTTGATTTCTCTTTTCATTAAATATTTTTCGATATTTTCCCGTTTGCATCCAATATGTCAACAAACGTCCTTCCGTGTACAATTTTTTTTTAATTTCCAGAAGACATGAATATAGAATTTATTAATGCAATTATCTGAAACTGCAATAGGTATTTTTCTATTTGGACTTCATTTGAGAGTTTTCGGGAAGTAAATTTTATAAAAATCTTGAGTTTCATCAATCCAAATTTAGATAGCATCACATTGGGTTGCCGCCCTTATTTAACATTTTGGAGTTATGACTCACGTTTTGAAAAAAAATCTTTTCGTTATATAAGCTAAATGATTAGGTGAATTTATATTCAAATCAACAGAAAACTCCAGGTTTTCATAGCTTCAATACAGCATTTGCGTAAATGTTCGTGAAATTTTGAGTACTGTAGTCTGATTAATCAATGTCACTATTGTCTGCTGCGAATTGCCTTGTATTGTTTGCCAAATTAGTCCATCTAGTGTTACCCAGGTCTAGGTACAGACTTATGAAAAGACAATGCTCGACCCAAAAGTACTATGAAAAGACCATACTCGACTCATATGAGCTAAGAGAAGATTTTAGCTTGACTTTAACACATTCTGGACTTAAGCTCGACTCAGATTATTCGCAAAAGGCTTTAGCTGGAACCAAAATTTTACAAAAGATTTTACCTCGACTCAAAAATTTGGCTGGTCTTAAGCTCGACACGATGTTTGCAAACAAAGTCGAGTTGAAGTCTTTTCATGGGTCCATCATTGGTTTTTTCATTAATCTGCTATTTTGCCATTAAAATTTTTTGTGCAATATTGCATATAACGTAGTCAGCGTGTATGCTACTTCAACTTTTACAATTCAGAAGAACCACTAACCCATCAAAAACATACCTTACTTTTAAAAAAAGATAGTTAATAATTTTGGAAGGGGAAACAAACTGAATAAAGCCGAAATTTTGTCATGGCTTAAGGGACTAGGACCAATACACTTAAGTGAGCTTTTTTCATTGAATCACATAATGTGGTAATATACTCGAGCTGCCATAACTCTTTATCCTTAGATTTGACAAAAAATCTCAAAACTTCTGGCAGTTTTCCAACAGTTTCTTAAGTTGGACTGCTCTGGTGCAAAGCTATTTAGTCTTGCTCCTGCTCTGCTTCTGTATGTACAGAAACAAAAACATTGAAACAAAATCTGCATTTTGAAAAAAAACAGACTCATGAAAAGACTCATGGTGGACCAATGAAATGACCTTAGCTGGAATTTCTTCGTTATGAAAGGACTTAAGCTCGACCCATGAAAAGATATTAGCTCGACTTCAATTGGGAAGCTCGACCGTGTAATTATAGTCAATATTGGCAGCTACTAAATTTTTAAAGTCTTTTCATAAGTCGAGGTCTAGGCCTGGGAGTTATTGGAAATTGATGATTATCATGTTTTAAAACTACTTGTTTACAGAAAATGGAGCTTTGGCCTTTTCTATCTTATTTATGTCAAATTGTAGCCAAGTTTCATTAAAAAACATTCCATCATCTTTCGATAGAATTTAAGTTCTGTGTCCGTTGAGGTTTCCTTTAGGTTAATTCATGTTGTTGCTAGGAAATTTGATATTTTATTTTACTTCAGTTCGTTTTTTTGATGTTTTTTTGTTGTCTTGTCACATTATCTCATAATGGCCAGTCACAAAATGCCTTAAAGACGCCAATTAGTTTTGCGAATACATTGCCGAATTTATTCACACCAAATTCTTTCGATCAAAAAGAATTTGGTGTGGAGTTGTCTGTATTTTTTGTTTTACTTTTTTCTCAACGCATAATTTTGTATTGTATTTTCATTTTATTAGTAGATTTGTAGGTGTGAAAATTACGAAAATTTTGGTGAAGACTTAGTGCTGGGAGGGCCTCGTACCAGCCAATATCCATTCAGCATTGGGGAGGGGCATTTCTTTGTTTAATTTTTTTCTCCTTTTTTATAGACGATTGTGTCACAACCAAGCTAGATTACAAAAACTAATAGACAGAAATATTAAAATGATTTGCACATTAAAAGACATACTTAAATAGTGCTTCAAATAGGAAACAGTTTATAAGTAGTTTTGGAGTTCACAATAAAAAAAACTGAATGAATAACGTGACTCAGTACTCCTAGATATTGCAGTCTACATTTTGACGGGCAAAAAAAGTCTCCTGAAAACGGTACAACAAACCATTAAAAACAGGAACATTTCTGAACTTCGGTAGCTGCGCACCACTCCAGCAAAAAATTAACATGGTATTTTCCATAGGCTATTTTGATCTCCAGGAAACTGGCAATGTTTTAAGGTTTTGATAAAGGCTATTAGTCAGCGAAGTGATTTGCGGAAAAATAGGTATCCGCACAATTGGTCGTCAGGAATTGTAAGTCGGAAAACTGGAACCATTTTAGGTAACTCTAAAGACACCGCAAAAATAACAGCGTAAAACAATTCATAAATTAAAATCTGAAATAGATGCTACAATAGTTCTTCTTCATAGAGGAAAATTCAGATCCTGCTTCTCATCCTTAATGTGTTATTTTGATCAGTTTCAAAAACCTCATGTCTATGCGAAATAGTTTGCAGTGAATGCAATTCCACTTATGTCGGGCAAATTGGCAGTAATATAACCATGCCAATGCAGAATATCACAATAAGGGAGTCAGACAGATCGGCATAAAAGAGAAATTTATGACACTTCATGCGCATTCGATTGGGGTGCTTTTGACCAGTCTAATGTGCCTCAAAGTCTCATAACTCTCAAAGAAATACAAAAAGCCCATCGGAAGCCTAAGCAAAACAAGCGAGGCGAGTACATGGGTCCGGAGCTTACATTGAAATATTATTCAACAGTAGTCAATTTGTTTTATCCAAGATTTACCTTTAGCAAACAAAACATTTAAACGAAATAGTAAAATTTCGAAATGACCAGGAAAAATATTTACTACATCAATAGAATCGCTGTTTCAGAAATATTCTTTCTAGCGAAAATCAATCTTCTAGGAAATCTCTTATTCATTCAGTTTCATGATTGGGTTGAAATCACTTTAATTGTGGTTATACTAACTTTAAGTTGCTGTTTACTTGATAGTACTAGATATAGCAAAAACGCTAGATCTATCCAAATATTGTTTTATTTGACTTCTTCAACTCCAAGGAAATGCCAACAACTACAGACCAACAACTAAAATTCAAGTAGTGTACAAGAGCTGACGAACTGCCTGACCACGAAAAAAATCAAAAGCGTTTTTATGCTGCCAGCACACTAGAACCCCTGATATTTTCAAAGACTCGTTGAGCACTGGAACAGTGATCCTGAGGGTGGAAAAGCACCTGATATTGAAGCAGAAGCAGAGAAAAAAAATTGCGGCAAGAGTACAGTGTGCTCCATCAAGAACCGGCACGTGAGATCAAGTCACTGAACATTGTTCTGCTCCACCAAAGAAACCTGAGAGTTCTGCTCAAGAAAAGAAAAAAGGGGAGCTTGTGAAACAACTGGGGAAGGCGGGAGTAAAATTCGGACTGCTATGAAGAGCAGAGAACGAGAGTGTAGCTCTTGGACAATGGGGGTTCTTTGCCCCCTGTCCTTGAGCGAGTTCCCGTGATATGCAAAATTCTTCCACAGGCATTAGAACCGCTTAAAACATTACATAAATTAGGTCAAAATATCAAATAAAAAATTAAGTTGTGAATATCTTATAGATTTTTTGAAAACTGTAATAATAATGAAAGCACTCCGGATTTTTTGAAGTTTTTAAGTTCCAAAACTGAAATCTTTTCAGTACAGACGGTGCAGAGCTTTTAACTTATGCCCGTGAGGCAAAAAAATTGTGCGAATCTATGCCCAAAAACATTGGACAAAAATTTGAGGAAGATAGGAAAATTTTCAGCAAAGATATAAAGAAAGGAAATTTTATCATCAATTGCGTATATAGAAAGAAAAGGAAATAAATTCATTCCGAATTTATTGGTTGGAGACCTTAAAGCAAATTGTAGTGGAAGCAATTCAACTTATGCCGGGCAAACTGGCAGACATATAACCACGCCGATGGCCGAGCATTACAAAAATGGCTCAGTTAGATCATTTTGTAAGCGAACCTTCTGGCAATTTATGCGCTTTCGTTTGCCGTGTTTTTGACAAACATAATGTGCCTCAAAATCGCATTACTCTCAAAGCAATACATATAGCACAGCGGAAGCTATCGCTGATAACGCCCGATGAGTACAGGATCCAGGAGGTTATATTTAGATACTAGTCAAATGTAGTCATGACCATTATACAGGATACTCGGTTAGTGCAAGAAAACATTAAAACCGAATGCTAGAAAGTCACACTGATAAAAGATAAACAAATATGATCTGGAGAAATATTTACAAAATCAATGGAAACGCGGTTGATATTGGAACCGCGGTTGATATTGCTAGATATAGCGAAAACGGAATATTCTAAGGAAACACTAGCAATTACAGACCAACAATTACAGACCAACAGCTCCAGACTAAGTAGTGTGCAAGAGTTGAAGAGCTAATTGATCAAAAAAAAAATTAAAGCGCTTACATACTGTCAGAGTATTGTAAACCTTGATGTTTTCAAAAAGTTGTTGAGCACTTGAAAACTGGTTTTCGGGGTGAAAATGCATCTGATATTGATTCGAAAGCACAGAAAAAAAACACAGGTCGAAAAGTATTTTGTGCTCCACCAGGAACTTGCGCGTGCGATCAGCTCACTTTAAAATTTTCTGAGCCACCAAGGAAAACCGAAAGCTCTATTCATGTAAGGAAAAGGAAAGAAGGACATTGAGAAACGATAGAGTAAAACTAGAGAAAAAATGAGACTGGTATAAAGAACATAGGAGGAGAGTGCAGCTCCGGGGCGATTGGGTTTTCCGCCGCTGGCTTTGAGCGAGGTTCCGTGATGTGCGAAATTTTTCCAAAACCATGGTTGAGGTAAACTCTCAAACGGAAATGCTTAATACATTGTATTCAATTTGTGAAATCTTCGAAAAAAGTGATATCAGTCCGGATTTTTTGAAGTTTCGAATACCCAACATGAATTGTTTTAGAACAACCGCTGCACAGCTTTTACATTACGCACTCATGGAAAGAAAAAATTCGTGCGGAACAATGCCGTCAAGGGTTCGATTGAAACATTTGAGGGACATATTCGGGAAATGTCATTCCAAGTTTGTTGGTAGGAGACCTTAAAACAAATTGCAGTGGATGCAATTCCACTTATGTTGGACAAACTTGCAGACACATAGCCACGCCAATGGCCAATGGCGATGCATCAAAAACTGACCCAGGTATACCTTTATGTAGGCAAATGTTAATGCAATTCACGGGGATTTGTTTGCCGTGTTTTTTGACCAAGCTAATGTGACTCAAAGTCTCATGACTCTCGAGGCCATATATATAGCACAGCGGAAGCCATCGCTGATAATGCCAGATGAGTACAGGAGCCAGGAGGTTACATTTAAAAGCTAGTCAAAAGCATTCATGTTGCTTTATCCGAGATATAAACCTAATGAAAGAAAACATTTTTGCAAAATGCTAGAATGTCACACTGATAAAAGCTAAAAGACACCATCTGGAAATATAATTAAAAAGTCAATGGGAACGCGGTTTAAGAAGTTTTTTTCTAGCGAAAATAATGCTAACAAGAACATTTTGTTTTCAGTTTCACGATTGCGTTGAAAGTGTTTTAGATACGAGCATACTTACTTCACTTTGTTTATCACTTGATAAATCTAGATATAGCGAAAACGGAAAATTCAAAAGAAACACCAGCAATTGTACACCAAAAACTACAGAAGAAGTAGTATGAAAGACTAACTACTTGAACAAAAATGAAAAAAAAATTGAAGCGCTTGCATACTGCCAGCGTACTGTAACCCGTGGAAATTTCGGAGAGTTGTTGAGCACTGGAAAATTGTTTCTGGTGGTGAAAAAGCACCTGATATTAATAGGGAAGCTGAGAAAAACACAGCTGGAAAAATACTTTGTGCTCCACCAGGAATTTGCACCTGCAATCAGCTCACTGTACATTGTTCTGCGCCACCAAGGAAACCTGAAAATTCTATTCAAGGAAAAAAAAGGAGAGGATTTTGGGAAAAGACTGAGTAGGGGAAGAGCAAACGTGAGACTGGTATAAAGAGCACAGAAGGAGAGTGCATCTCCTGGACAATAGGTTTTTTTGCCTCTGTCTTCGAGCAATGTTCCTTGATGTGCGAAATTTTTCCACAACATTAGTTGAGGTAAACTCTCAATCGTAGAAAATGCTTAAAACATTAGAAAAATTTTGCCACATCTTCAAATAAGCAATGAAGATCTGAATATCGATTAGTTTTCTTGAGGAATGTTATAATATTGATATAAATTGGATTTTTTTCATGTTTCGAATACACAAAAGGAAGTTTTTCAGCACGAGCACCCCACAGCTTCCATTTTATGCTCTTATGGAAAGAAAGATTCCGTGCGGAACAATGCCGTCAATGGTTCGATAAAAAAATTGAGAAGTTTAGGGACAAAATGGGTAAAAATGTGAAAAAAGAGAAATTGTACCATCAACTGTCTTCAACATTATAAAGGAAATGAGGCATCATTTCAAATTGATTCCTAGGAGACTTACAAACAAGCTTTTGAGGCTGTCTGAGAGAAAAGACAGGCCTTTGCGGAATGGCTCTCATTAACAAAACTATTGCTATATTGGACGGTGTTGAACTACAAAATTTTTTCTCTGAACATCTCTTCTTTATGTCCAGAGCATCCGATCATATACACATTTAATGAAGTGCACTTCCACAAAGTTGTAGTCAGATTATTTCGTCAGTTACACGAAAATAAAACTGACCATGAAAAGGTACGTGAAAAAAGAGAATTGTCGCCAAAATGGTATGCTTAAATGCAAGTGAGATACCAACTTATAGAGGGACTAAAAAAATTCATTATTTTTAGAATCATCAAAACTGCTTGTTGTACCATTTGATGTTATGATTTTTTACGAGTTGATGAAAAAGAACACATATTCGGATAACTCAAACAAAATCTTAGTGCCACAATTTTTCAGGCTCGGAAAAATTATGACCTAACCATAACTACTGAGAAGCAATTAAATGCGGTTTGCGTCAACTAATGCAACAGGGAAAGATAAGAGAAAAGATTTATCACAGGATCAGCACAACTGAATAGTAACTGGCCAGAATCAATGAATTTGCTAAAAAAAAGTACTTTAAAAGGGTACATTAAAAGGGTACCCTTCGCTTCAGCCTAATCTGTTAATACCCAGTAGCAATTACGAGAACCTCAAAAAATGTTGTCTATTTTTTTCGAGAAGTTACCAAGTGCAAATATTGGGACTAACTTGAAAGATGCCAGAGCCCCTTTAGATGTTACCCATTTGGAGGAAGGTTAGCAAAAATTGTCCCTCGGTATCAGAAGCCTATACTTCAATGTACCGATAGATGAGGTGATTGAAATTGCTCTAAAGAACTTTTCTCCAGTGACGAGTTTCTGGAGATTCCAAGATCAGCTATAAAGGGGCTTTTGAGGCTAGCCGTTGCGAAGGTTAACTTTAAGTGTAATAAATTGTGGTACGCAAACGGATTGCTTAGCCATCGGTGCTTTGTAGGGCATAAATTTGCAGCAAAAAATTGCTTGTCAGTTTTTGAAAATTCCATGCAGAAATTAAATGAGGGAAGACAGAGTAAAACCTTTTACCTGGAGGGAGTGTTAAATGATTGTAACCAAAGGGCCAGTTTCCGGGGAAAAGAGTCAACTGTGAATCATGTAAAAAGTCTTTTCAAACGCCAAAGTGTTACTGAAACGGAGTTTAAAAAAATACAGGAAAGGGATCTGTTCCCATTGTGCAGAAAAAAGTACATCAGAGTACACACAGGAATTAAAATTATTCAAGAAGCATGTGAAGGGCAATGTGTGCGCTGTTAAGGGAAAGCTCTAGAGTACCATGAGTATGCAAATTCTCTTCACAAAAACGTACGATTCATTGTTCAGATATCCAAAGTTAATGGAATCTCGTGGCGTTTCTAAATGTCAACATGAACATAAATGGCGACAGAACAATTCGCTGTTATGGTTATCGCAACTCTACTGATACTGGCATAATCATGGGTTCAAATGAGAGTACGTAGGATCTGCCCAGCAATCAGTCTTTTGCAATCTTTTGATGTAGCTCGTAATAAAATTAGGAGATCTGGACTAAAAACCAGTATCCAACTGAGTGTTGTTCAGGTTTTGTTTATGAGACGTTGGATAAATTAGTCAAAAAAGAGAAAGTTATAGCCAATAAGAAAATAGTCAAAAGAGAAAAATCACAGCAAAACAACTTAAAGTCTCAGCAAAAATGAGCCTACGCCGATGTTTCTTGTTAAATACAGAGGAAACAGCACTCAAAAATTTGTGAGTACCCTGAAAAAAAGTTTGACATTCAGTTAATTTTCACAGCGACAAACTTAAGAAACCTATTGCCCTCCTTGAAATTATCATTGATAGAAATTTGAAATCGCATGTTGTATATAGAGTTACTTGTAATGGACGCGTTTTCATCTATGTTGGCCAAGCCAGCCGACATGTTACCGCTAGAATTTCGGAGCATCAAAAGAAAGAATTGTGGGACAGGACGACGTTGAAAGTTCTGGTACAGCGCATAAAATTGACAGGGAACTTGTCGTTGCATGTCGCGGGGTTGAAAATCTAAAGACAATTGAAGCGATCTGCATCAAGAAGTTACAGCCCAAACTAAAAACGCGTGTCGAGTACCGAGGGCGGGAAGTGACATTGAAGTTTTAGTTCAAAAGCAAAAAATTTTACATTGAAATTCAAAATGTTTTTGGTACTTGTTATTTTGAAGTTTTGTCAATCTCAACAACTGAAGGATAACGACAGATAGAAAAGATTGTAAGAACTTTTTTTCAGCAAATGAAGTCAAAGTTTTAAATGTAAAGAAATAAAAATGTTTTAACTGTAAATAATTGCAGAGATTTGTTGTTACTTTAACTCATTTCATTAATTCCTATAGATATAATCATTTTCAAACAACTATGCTTAGTAAAAAAAAATTTGTCAATCAGTTTTATGTAGACTGGCGATAAACATAATGGTCAAAATTTTTAAAGTTTTTAAATCAAATCAGTTTTTGTTCGATTATTCCTCTTTCTCCGCTTTTTTAATACATTTTTTTGTTTTATTTTTTTTCTGATTTAGTAGAATAATAATTCCGAAATGTGGATCAGCGGTATCAAACAAATATGTGAACGCACATTAACGAGCTTCCTTGTTTTAATAAATTGTACATCAACTTTTACTTAACCTGACAATAAACTCGTAGTCGGTTTTTGCGGAAAAGTTCGGGATGTTAATATTTTTGATAAAATTCTCCTTGAAGCTTAGTGTCAATTCTCAGTTCAAAAGAAATTTGTTGAAACATTTTCCAAAAAATCAAAATTTTTGAAAAAATTGCTACGCAGAGAAGATCAAATATATATAACGCATTATCTGTTGATGTAGAAACTGCATTATATGCAGCACGCGCTGAGTTACCATCATCAAGTTGACCGACAACACCTTTGGGGGATTTCCGGCACCCTATATTATGTTCCCCTATTCCTTTTTTCCAGAAACTATCGGGCGAAAACATTGAAACCAATACGCAAGAGTCTAGAAAATCCTTATAATCTCTGTCGCTCTCTCTTTCTCTCTCTCTCTCTCTCTCTCTCTCTCTCTCTCTCTCTCTCCTGAAGATAACGATCAGATAGTATCTCTTGACCTAAAAAATTTGTACAACAACGTGCCGGTTAGAGAGGCTATAGAAATTGCTCTAAGAGGATTCTAATCAAGCAATCTAGCTCTAGAGTTCCCAAGGTCCGCAATGTTAGGTTTGTTAAAGCTATCGGTGACAAATATTCACTTTAAATGTAACAGGATCTGGTATATTCAATGGTCTATCTATGGGTGCATCACTGGCTGTAGTACTGGTTACGTGAAATAATTTGAGGCATCACTGCAAAAACCAGAGGTTAGTGCAAATATCTCTAGATATGATCAAAACGGGAAGTGCAAAGACTGCAACTGGGGAATGACTTTCGAAGGAAGAGGAGTAGAATGTGCGCGATGCAAAAACTGGTTTCATGCAAAGAGCTAAAAGATCACAAATGAGGAATACACCAACAAGCAGGATGTTGCTTGGGTTCGTACGTATTGCAGCAATACACAGACAGAGGCGTGGTTTGAGGAGATAAAATTAATCAACAGGTATGTGATTGATATTATCTGCACGTTTCGTCTTGACCTGGGCGAGTACTGAAAATTTGCGACTTCATTACACAAAAATCTGCAATTAAAGTTAGAAAAATTTAACATGGAATGGGATTTGGCGTTTCCTGTTATAAATGAAAATCTGAGCAGTGTAATATCCGTGCACTGTCTACGGTTACGGTTTGGGTTGGATGTTATTCTTAAGCACTTTAAACCTCGGAGTTACTGAGGAAAATTTTCCAAGTTTCAGACTTGAATTTAAAAGAGCAGATTTAAATGTACAATCAGTTTAATACAAAGTTAGAACTATTGCTTGTAAATATTAGAAGTTTTGTGAAGATGAGAAACGTAAAACAATTAAAGAGAGGCAGCTCGATTGTGTAAGGTTTAGTTTTGAATATGTTCTTTGGTTTCAGTCCTATCAATGGTTAATTAATCTTAGGTTATTTTTACCCATTTTCGTTAATCTCTATCGGATTTTCTCATTGTTATTTTCTACCGCACGGGTCTCTGTTAGTTAAACGAACAGATAACAGGTTTACCTGCTTGACGAATCCCGTCATGAACAAACATTCTTTGACGTGTCCCGTCAAGATGAAATTCCATGATGATTCCCATCATTATTTATGATGCTTTCTCTATATTGTTAAAATCCGGTTTACTATTAGTAACCATCTCTTTTTGTTCTCCTATTTAATTGTGAAAATTTCGAATTATGCGTTTAATATGTAATTTATGAGCATGTCATACATTATTGTTCACTATACTGCCTCCCTCTTAGAAAATATGAGTGTTCCACTCACTCACACAGCAAGAGTTTCAGATGTCTAATTTTGAGTTCATTTATTCTTGTGCTTTTTCAATCCCGTACTTGTCATAAATATTACGGGGCTCCTCGTCTTCCATAATTTTCTTTGCTTGAAGAATGATTTTGAACATGTCCTCACGACCACCCTTGTCCGGATGACAGAGCATTCGCAACGTTTTGTTATGTTTCTGGATAGTACTGGTTGTGGCCCCCTGTGGCAGGAATAGAAGTTCATAAAAGTTTGGAGGTCAACTGAACGGGCTCTGCACGTTGATCCCCTCCAGCCTCCTCTGTATGACCTTCTTTGGGGTTTGCTCTGTTTTTACTCTACCCCTTAGCTTTCTATTGTCTATCTCGGCATTCTCCAACTCCCGAGCTAAGCACTCCCGCTCGTCCACCAGAGCGATACATCCCCTTGTTTTTGTTTCGGCTACATTTGTAACCTCCTCCAACTCTTTCTTCAATGTCTCCACCTGCCTCCTGCAGAACTCCCGCTGATTCCCAGCGTATTCAAGTTGCCGTTTGGTCTCCAGCAATTGATCACCTAATCATTGACTTTCAACTTCTAACTGCCGGAGCTCCTCTTCAAGCCGAGCCCCGGCTGTTCCCAGCATTTCGCTGTTGTCAATCTTCTTTTGTTGTTCCTCGATTCTGTGTTGCATCTCACTTAACTCCCCAACGCTAATTGCGGCTCTATCCACTATATTGGGTGGTTGCAGCTGCGTCAGTGGCAACACGTACCTTTTGTTTGAGGTTACTTCAACAATCCGATACACTTGGTGCCTGACTATCGACCTGACCTCGAACAACTCGGGTAGATAGTAGCAATAATCACCGACTTTTGGTTCTGCCATTCCTACATATCATACACGTAAATTAGTCTAATCTATAAATCTCAATTTCTGCTGTATCTGGTACAGATTTTGCCTTTTTTGCTTTCATAACTACGATGTTTGTTTCACCATCACACCGTTCAACTTTCCCTTTTCTTGTCAATTTTTGTTCCTTTGTTCGTTGTTTTAGATGATGAAAATAACCTAGTTCCCCCATTGAGTTAATGAGTTGCAGTGCAATTACAGGATTGGTGCCACTGCGTAGCATATCGATTGAAAGAAACACGCGTACCAAACAAAATATGATTTTAGATCCAATAAAAATAGTCATCAAACTGATGGTTATTTCCCTGGCCACATGCCAGATTTGTTTCACTTCATTACCCAAGTATTCAAAAATCAGCAATTCATGCCACTGATTATTATACTTTAAGTCCATGTTGAAATACTCTAGAGTCTCATGCTCATATAAACCTCCTTGTCCCAAGAAAACTTCTCTTCCTGTTATCGTCTTTCTCGAATGCCTTAACCTTTGGGCCCTTTTGCTAAATTTCAGGTCCTTGTCATTGAAAAGACCTTCCATTGAATTGGGGTCCATGTATCTAATTACTTCTGAGGTATTGTCAGAAAACACCCTAACTGGTACTTCCTCCGTACAAAACTGATTTTCGACAACATGTACGATTACTTTAGCGCACCTATGGACATAAAGTATTCCTCCCGCTCTTTCTGCGTTTGTAATCAGAGCGTTTTGTTGACTTAAGAAAATTTGGTGTGATTTTCCGTTAATTGATGTCGTTAGAATCATAGCTCTGTGCAATTTTTCTATGTGACAATTTAATAACTCTATTTGTTTCAGGTTTTCAAACATGCCTCGAAAATCCCACACAAAAAGTTGATCGAGTTTTATGTCCCTGAGATCTGTCTCAGATATTTCTGTTGTTGAAAAATTTTGTTCCGTGACCGTCAACATTTCCGTTGTGTAGAAAAAATTCTGTGGTTTGTTTCAAAAAGCACAAAATTGTCTATATATTTTGTCTTGTTTTTCAACTGGACAACTAAATTTCTTTTTCTGTCTAATTTGCTCGTCAAGTACTTTTTGTTTCCAGCGCGAACTATTTTTGCTGTTATCGAGTCTGAAAATTTAACGATCGTTAAGATGTTTGGTTTTTTGTCGTGGTCAAACAGATATTGTACTGAATCTAATTCAAATGTGTCTCCTTGATATAGCAAGGTTTGCTCCTGCTTCAAAGGGTCTTTGAAATATAACCATGTTCCTTCATTTGCTTCCCTAGTTTCAATGAACAAAGTCCCCATAAAAATTTTAGCATTTATCATGATGTTACCTTTCTGTGTTTCACCTTTTGGATTGATCCAATCCACGGGGTAGACATAATTCACTCCTTTCTCATCTCCACCTTTCAAGAAAGTTTTTGATATCTTCTGAACAAATTCAGCGTCGGTTCGGTTAACATTCATCTCGTTGAGGACTTCTTTGGGAGCATTGAATTCAAAATCACCAAGACCCGGTAACCGCGCGTTGTGTCCCTGCCATAGATTTTGACAGACTGACTCTTTTATTGGGTAAAACGTTGGAATTATTTGTGATTTTTCGTTTAAGTAAGTTGCGACGTCATATCAACTACTTTTTTCATCACAGCTACCGTATATGCAGCCCTGTGCATGCAGTATTTTAGTTTACTCATGCTGTTTTTGGCGTAGATCAGTCCTCTTTTGTTCACATGCTCCTCATTTATATGTGACGTTTCACAATTTGTCGGTTCCGTCATTGCAATTTTCTGCGTCTGTAGAATGTTCTCAAAATCATACCCACAATCTCCAAAGATTGTGAAAAACCTAATAAGCTAACCAACTGAAGAAGTTTCCAGTTCAGCTGCTTGATCCAATGTGGGTTCCACGCCCTCTGCATTTTGTCGTATCACCTTTTAAAAAAAATACATCATTATCAAATTTTTCATCTGCGTCGTTATCTTTGAATAAAAAATAGTCTTTCAGTTTCTTATTTCACGTATTACCTGCGGTCCGCTGTAAAAGGATTTAAATTTCTTTGTCTGGCCATTTTTTATTGTGGGTTTGAACACCATTACTAAATCACCTACTTCATAATGTGGTCCAAATGTGCTACGGTAATAGTAGGTTTTTTGTCTTTCCTGCTCCACATCCATGCTTTCCCGTACCAGCTCATGGCACGTTTGTAGTTCGTTTTTCAAGCAACCAACGTAATCACTCAAAGTTGGGTAGATTTTGGTTTGTATTGTTTGATACATGCAATCAATCGGCAGCGCGCATGATCGTCCAAAAAGGAGGTAAAAGGGGCTGTACTTCGTAACAGAGTGAATTGATGATCTGTACGCCATCATTACTAGCGGAAGGTAGTCGCTCCAGGTGTTGTGATGCTCACCCACATATTTTGCAAGACTCTCTTCGATTGTGCGATTAGTGCGCTCTATCATTGCGTTTCTTTGAGAATGATAAGCTGTTGTTGAAGTCCTCCTAATTCCCAGCTCTTTACCCATGTTCTTGAAAGGATTCGACATAAAATTACTGCCCTTGTCGCTATGAAGATTTGCCGGACAGCAAAACCTTGAAACCCATACGTTTACAAAGGCCTTAGCTACCGTTGAAGCTTCTTGGTTGCTCATGGGAATTGCTTTATACCATTTTGTAAGCTGATCTACAATTAACAGAATGTATTTGTTTCAGCTGGACTCGGGTAAAGGTCCCATTATGTCTAAGGCAACTTACCAGAACGGATGACTTGGTTTCCACGTTGTGAGGCTGTGTATGTGTTTCTGTTGTGGAGATTTCCTTTGACAGCATTCTTCGCAAGAACTTACCCACTCGTGGACATCTTTTTTTTTATCCCGGGCCAGTAGAATCGTTCTCCAACCCGATCAAATGTCTTGGCCATACCAAAATGTCCGCAATGTTCATGAAGGAAAGGTAGAATTTCTTTTAAAAGTGATCTCTGAATGACTATTTGTGTTAAGTTATTAAATTCGTCAATACATTTTTGTCTCTTGATTAGATCATTTTCAATCCGCAACTTTCTGAAATCAGTCCAAAGTTTCCACAGTGCCCTAGAGGCTCCTGCCATGTGTTTTCTTTGAGGGCGTTTCCTGTTCTCAATCCAGTTTCTCAGTATAATAAGGTCGGCTGCATTTTTCTGATGTTCAACTAGTTGTTCAACAGATTTCCCTAGTCCAATGGACCAGATATTTTTTTCTTCCGTATTTATTTGGTTCACTTGATTGCGGTCTTTGACTTGGTCTTCAGTCTGTGGAACTCTCGACAGACAATCCGCGTGAGGGATCTTTTTTCCCGCTTCGTGTTTGATTTCAAAGTCAAACTGTCCGAGCTTTTCTATCCATCGGGCCAATAATCCGTCTGGTTCCTTAAAACTATATAACCACGTGAGGGCCCTATGGTCAGTAACAATTAAAAATTTTTGTCCCAGAAGATAATTTCTGAAGTGTTGAGTAAAATAAAATATTGCAAAAAGTTCTCGTTTTGTCGCAGAATAGTTTCGCTGACTTTTGATGAGCGTTTTGCTTGCGTAAGCAATAACTCTTTCACCACATTGTTGTCTTTGGGAAATAATTGCGCCAAAGCCAAACAAAGAGGCGTCGGTGGTTAACGTATAGGGATCCGTGTCATTCGGATAACCCAAAATTGGTGCTTTCTGTAAAGCTTGTTTTAGTTATTCAACTGCTGATTCACATTCCTTGCTCCAAGTAAAGCGTTCTTTTTTGTTTAATAGCTTATAAAGCGGCTCTGCTATTTTTCCGAAATCTTGTATGAATCTTCTGTAAAAGCCTACTAGTTCTAATATAGCTCTCAATTCTTTTATTGTTCGTGGGCTTTTCATTTTACTGACTGCCGCTACTTTCTCCGTCTCCGGCTCCACTTCTACGCCTTTATTTGATCTAATGTGTCCCAGGAAATGAATTTTTTCCTGAAAAAAACCTGCATTTTGAGCCTTTTATTTTCAATCCAGCGTCTTTAAGTCGCCCAAGTACGAGATCTAGGCGGTTGAGATGCTCCTCAAAGGATCTACCGAAGATGATTATGTCATCCAGGTATACTAAAGCCACTTCGTAGGAGAGTCCCGACATGATCAATTCCATTAAATTTTGGAAAGCTCCTGGCGCTGACGCCAAACCCATGGGTAGTCTCTTCCATTTGTAGAGTCCCATTGGAATTACAAAAGCTGTCACGTTCTGTGACTCTTCATCGAGTGCCATTTGAAAATATCCCGATGTCAAATCGGTATTGGAAAAGTAACAATTTCCGTCTAGAGAATCAATAACGTCATTTATTCTTGGTAGCGGCCAACTGGTTTTCTCGATTTGTTTATTCAAACCACTGTAATCTACAACTAGTCTGTAGCTGCCATCTTTCCTCTTCACCAATATTGATGGTGCTGCCCAATACGAATGGGTTGGTTCAATTAATTTTGCATCCTCTAGATCTTCGACTAGAGAATTTTTTTCATTGCTTTTCTTTTATCAAAGCTCATAATGCAATAACTTCTTCTGAACGGCTGTGCATCTTTTTTGAGTTTAATCTGGTGTTTAATTTTGTCACAGTATACTAAGTCATTTGAGTTTCGTGAGAAGACTTGTTGATGTCTCGTGAACAATTCCTGTACTTTCTCCTTCTGCTGGTTATTTAGTTTAGAACCTTCCAAATTTGCATGTTTTCCAATGTTTTTGAAAAAAAAGTTTCCAATGTTTTTGGCTTATTTTGATTTGTGAAAATTCCATTCACAACTAAGTTCTGTTTGTTTTCAAAGTAAGTTCCCATTTTAGTGCTTTTATACACGGTTACTGGTGCGTCCGTTAGATTTAACACTTTTATCAAACTCCAACCATCTTCCATTGATATCATACAGGCGGCTAAAAGCAAACCAGTCTTTAATTCGAAATCTTCAATTGCTTCCACTAATCCTTCCACTCCCGGAATTTCTTCGCCGTTTTCATCAGCTAATCTAATTTTCATTAGACTTTCGTTTTTACTCTGTATATAAGTGTTTTGTCCCGCAATTGAAAAAACTTGAACACCTTGCGTTTTCTCCTTGGTGAGTGGTATTGAAATTTTAAAGTGACTGCTATATAGTTTCTCTTCGTGTAAGTTCAATACACATTTTTTGGTTTTCAGGAAATCAATTCCCAGCAGACATTCTATACCTTCGTCTGCCGTTATCACAAACTCTTGTTCAACCTCCGATAGTCTTGGTTGCAACTGTACCAAAAGCGTTAAAAGCGTTACTCTGCCTATTATTTTGACAGCTGAGTTATTGGCTGTTAACACACGTTTTGTGTATTTTTGTACAATTCCACGTTTTACCAGTTTTTCGTATGTGGACCAGCTCAAAAGCGATATACTACTTCCACTGTCTATTAACCTAACGCATCTGTTCCCGTGAAGTATGATTTCTGCGTTTAGACATTTAATTGTTTTTGTCGAACAAACTCTAATGACATTGCAGCTCTCGGTGGTTTTATTTTTAAAAAGGCAGTTTCTTTTCAAGTGTTGGGAACTTCCACATAGGAAACAATTTCGACAATTCCTCGAAAGGTGTCCTTCTTGTCCACAGGCTCTGCACTTGAAGATCTGCCGGTCGTTCCTCCTAGACGGTTCCTCTCTTCCGAAAGATCTGTCTCGGTGACTAGGTCCTGGCGTTGGAAATAGCCGCCGATCGTTAAACCCACGATCTTGTTGCTGTCTTCTGTCACGTCTGTCGTCACCCCACCGTCCCCGGGAACCGCTTCGCTCCCTAAATTGATGTCGACGGTTTTCTCGCTGTTTGTCATCTACTGACAATTGGTTCACAAGCTTGGTGACGGCCTCCACTAAATCTTTTGTTTCATCTCGTCTAATTACCGCAACTTTTGGTGTTTGCTCTTCCTCCTCTATTCTTGTTACAGCTTCCAGATGCAATGCCCTTTCCAAAACTGTTTCAATTTTCATATCCCTGTCGTCGATTTGCTTTCTGAGATCTAACCTCACCTGACTATGGTTGATTCCTTCTACAAATCCTCTCAGAGCGAGATGGTCTGTAATGTCTTGTGACTCTTGTTGGGTAAGCTTTCAAAGCCAACTGCTTTAAATCTCCCAGAAAATCTGTCAGTTCTTCTCCTGGATGCTCTACGCGGCGAGCTAGCCTTCCCCGCAAAACGACCGGTTTTTCGCTGTAGTGTTCTCAAAAAGTTTTAACGCATTCATCTTAATTTTCTCGTGTAGCTTGCGGTAGAGTGCGATAGAACTCTATGGCAGATTTTTGTAGCCTAAGTGCAAAGTAATGCGGCCGTTCATCAACTTCACGAGTCGGATCTCCTTCAGTTCTTCTCCACTTTTGTAGTTCCGCTAATAGCTCAAAGTGCGTCACGTAACTTTCCAAGTCGTCTGAACCGGTAAATGCTTCCAGTAATAGCATTCTAGAGGTTGAGCCCGTTGCCATTTTATTGTTCCCCTACTTGTATCATGCACTTTTAAAACTTTGTTAAGCTGTTGAAATTAATAGTTTCTACAAAATAATTATCAAGTGGATTGTCACTGGAAGGTGTTTTCTATTTTTATCTTTTAATTTCTATAGCACTCTCTTTATTTTAATGTTTAAAAAGTTTTGTTTTTAAAAAGCTAACGCTCATTTCAATACGGTATTTCTTTTTTTACTTATTTATTTACTTTTCTTTATGTTTAAGGAAGTTTTAATTTACAGTCTTATAGACGACTGTCCCACCTAATTTCTCTTTTTTTTTAATATGAGTCTGTCTGAACTTCGATTTTCCTTTTTTATTGATGTTTTTAATATATTTTCTTTTCTATTTACAGCAAGGATGATATTAGGTGCTTTAGTTTTCTTTTACTTATTCTGCTTATTGTTACCTGATCATCTTTTTTCGCTTTATTTTCTCTTTTTTTAATGGTAGTTTCAGAAAAAGTCAATATATATAACTTTCAGCAACTGTTTCAATTGATTTAACAACGCGACTATCCCGCGCTGTTTTTTCCGATGGTTATGCCGCTCTTTTTCTGAAAGTCAATTTAGTATTTAAGGTAAAAAAAAATATTTCCTAGATTAATAAGAATTACGCAGTGGCGTTCAGATTCAAATACGAACGACAAAAACAAGAAAGAACTCATTATTTCTTCTCACTTGGTATGATGCGGTCTTTCCTTACAGGGAAGTTTCTGTCTCCACCAACGAGTAAAAGATAGCACCACGCGAGTAATTTCTCACTTGTTTTCCTGCGACTGATGTCCTGTGACTGGTGTCCTCCGCTGTGGCTTCTGCAATTGATTCCCACAAAAATTGTTGGAAATTGGTGGTAATTGAAGATTTATTATCCCAAATCTTTGCGTTTGTTTGGAGAATAATTCGATTCTCGGAGTTTTTGGGGTTTAAGTGCTTTTTGTTTGCGTCTCCCCACCGACAAATTTGTTAAAGATTTTAAAATCTTTAAAAGAGTTTAATACAAAGTTAGAACTATTGCTTGTAAATATTAGAAGTTTTGTGAAGATGAGAAACGTAAAACAATTAAAGAGAGGCAGCTCGATTGTGTAAGGTTTAGTTTTGAATATGTTCTTTGGTTTCAGTCCTATCAATGGTTAATTAATCTTAGGTTATTTTTACCCATTTTCGTTAATCTCTATCGGATTTTCTCATTGTTATTTTCTACCGCACGGGTCTCTGTTAGTTAAACGAACAGATAACAGGTTTACCTGCTTGACGAATCCCGTCATGAACAAACATTCTTTGACGTGTCCCGTCAAGATGAAATTCCATGATGATTCCCATCATTATTTATGATGCTTTCTCTATATTGTTAAAATCCGGTTTACTATTAGTAACCATCTCTTTTTGTTCTCCTATTTAATTGTGAAAATTTCGAATTATGCGTTTAATATGTAATTTATGAGCATGTCATACATTATGGTTCACTATAGCAGCAAAAGTAACATCACCTGTCATTTGTGTCAAAAACCAATTGACACTGGAATGATACTGAATTTTCGCAGCTGTGCACCGCTTCAGCATGACGAAAGTGTAATTCAATGGACTGTTCGCAGGGTTTATAATGCAAAATCTAAAATGGTTGGCCTTCGATCAGCCTTTTGAAAAGAACAAAACTTGCTGGACCCAATATCAATTTCCAGAGGAATGGTCTTTTAAAACTGTGAAACAAACTTTTTGAAAAGAAAATAAGTGGCGGTAAAGATGAATTGGAAACAACACCAAAAGAGAAAAAAAGCAAGACTAGATCTCATGATAAACCAACTATTTTTCTACAATACAGAGGCAACCTTATTCAAAACTTTGCAAGCAAATTGAAGGAACTATGCGACTTGCAAGTGGTTTTTATTACGCGAAAATTCAGATCATGCCTCCCCACTCTGAAATCATCTTTCGATAGCGACCTGAAATCCCACGTTCTATATGAAATAAAAGGTACCAGATACCGATCTATTTATGTTGTGCAAACAAGCCGGTATGTTACCATTAGGATATCAGAACCTCAAAAGGATCTTGTTTAATGTTGTGACTCCACGAATGGCATTGAATGGAAAATTCTGGATGCCTCTCGGACAGTAGAAAAGCTCATGACAATCGAAGCTATATTGATCAGCAAGCTGAAGCCGGCACTAAACACACGCGATGAAAATAGGGGGCGGGAACTCACGTTAAAATAATACTTCAAATTATAATTTTGACTAGATGAGGATACATAGGGCAAAAAGCATTTGGTGCATCACCAAACGAACTTTGCAAAACCTCCACAAAAGGGATACTTAGGGTTAGGGCAATTTCGTGGTTACCATAGAAATACAAAAGATGGTCAAAAATCCGGAATAGGAATGTTTTTGAAGAAATTGGTGACAGATGTAAATATGAGTTGTAAATAGGCTAAATATTGTATAGAAAAAAATTTCCGATTTATTTTTTTAAGATAGTTCATAGAACTGTTTTAATTGTGGTCTCAGACAAATGTAATTGGAATATTCACTTTATCCTTTAACAATTTATGAAACAGTTTTAACCTGACAATGAACTTAAAGTTCGAAAACGTTTGTTTTAAATATCAGAAGTAATTTTTGACAAATTGTTTTGTTTTACCTTTTAGGGGAGCAGCTTTATTTTAATTGAAAAAGATTTTTCTTTTATTTGAAAAGTGGACAACAAAATAATTTTGCTACTAATCTAGTTCTGTTTAATTTTGTTCATTCCTCAAATTTATCCACAAAGAACAAGTTCGTTGCGATGGTGTTAATACAGTTTGTTTCAGAAAGGATGTCTCGGGATAATGTCCTGTACAGTATTTACAACCATAACGAGTGGTGCATTGAATCCGAGGAAACTGTTTTCCGTTTACCGCAATCATTTAATGTGTCGGCATGGTCGATTCTCAGAGCTGCTGGATCTCTTATTAAATCAAATGTAAATAATGTCGTTTTTCCTTTAAATCAAGTTTTTCTCCGGATTAAAGAATTTGCATCTGATTGGAGAATCGATTTTCACCATGCTACAAAAATTTTGGCGATTGCAAATGAGAGAGAAGTATTGTTGTTACCACATGAGAATGGATTTTCAACAGTTATTGCTAGTCATTCTGTCGCACGTGATTACAATGCAAAATGGGCTTTAATTAATTGGTCACCAAGTGGAACGTACTTGATTCTTTGCTCTAGCAAATCTCAGTTGACAGTTTTTGACAAAAAGTTGGCTACCTTATCTTCCTTGTCAATTTTCGGAGGCGAAATGAGAAATGATGACGCAGATACGTTGAATGTATTTGACACTATTGATTACGGTAACTGTATTTGCGCCATAGAATTCAAAGAAGACAGTCAGGGACTTCAAATTTACTGTTTAAGCTACCGCGGAATGTTCAACTGTTTTTACTTCGACACCTCGCTTAATGATTTGGCAAAGTTTTTTGCTGTAAACCTGGGTACTCATGTTCTCGATGGAGGAGTTTTCAGTATGGTGTTTTCTCACATGCACGGGTTATTTGTAACGGGATCGTGTTTTGACAGAAACGCGGAGTCATCAGGGAAGAAATCACAAAGTAGTGGATTGCAATCTTGGAAACTACTGGACGAATCTCCTTGGCTTAGGAGTTTTTCAATAACAGATCAGAAGAGTGCAGGATCTGGCAGAAAGTCGTGGTTTACAAGCTCTTTGACTTCGAAAGGGGACAGAACTGAAAATTTTGACGGCGCGTTTCGTTTAGTACTATCTGTTGATGAGAATTCCGTTTTTGCTTGTAATTTGTATGGGTCCATTTCCCAATGGTCAATGCCAGGTTTACTACCAATTCGCAGCATTACTCAAAACGACATTTGTAAAACTTCTTCAGTGGAATCCGATTTTAACCCTGTCAAACGTCAAGCCCCAGTAAGCTCAGACTTTTTGCTAGAATCGTTGGGTAGACTGCAAATGTGGGGTGTCGATGAAGCTGTTCTAATGAAATTTTCCGGAATCCTTGACATTCAAAATGTAGCAACTATGGAATCCTTGATTGGCAAATGTGAAAAGTTTTCGCCTGTGAGTGAAATAACCGAAGTGTTCACTACGGACGGCGAACATAAAGCATTTGTAGGATTGGAAATGGAGAAAAAGGTCTCAACGGTCAAGCGAAAGTTCAGACTGAGCGATTCCTCTGACAACGAAGATGATGATGACGACGATTCAGATGATGACGAACGAACAGAAACTTTAAAACAGAGAGGTTCTAGATACCTAAAGCAAGGTTTGTACTTTGTGACAGAAAGTGATCATTTCCAGCCACCAAAGAAGAAACCAAAATTGATCAAAAAATTATATCGAATATTTTCTTTCCAATCAACAACTCCAGAAGCTCTTTTTAAGATCAAGCTTCAAAATGAGGAGTTCGGCGAAGCTTTGAGTCTTGCTAAACTCTTTAATCTCGATTCTGACCTCGTGTACATGCGGCAATGGAGAAAGTATCCTGTTTCTAACGCCACAATTCAAGATTATCTCCGGAAGATATCGAAGCGACATTGGATTTTAAGAGAATGTGTGAACAGAACATCAGATGACCTTGACGCGACAAAAGCGCTTTTAAATTATGGACTTATTGGAACTGAAATTGAAGTAATTATTGACATCGGAGCCCGCGGAAATGTATCGGAAAGTGAGTCGAAAAAAGCCGTCTATGATCTGAGAATCGAAAACGACAATGAAAACGATGATGACGATTATCTGAGTCGACAAGCAATCGCAGAAAAGAAGAGCAAACTACGCAAAGAAACGGTTAGCAAGCTTTTAAAGGAGTTCAAAACTGTTTCTAGTTTAGACGATGAACAACGGGAAATTCTCAGACTCCGTAAGCGGTTGATTCATTATCTGCAAACTTTGACGTTGTATGAGGAAGTTTTGGGAGGAGCTGAAAAAGCGGCTCAGAATTTTTCATCCGACGAATTTGCAAAGCTTCGAGATCAAACTTGGCTCAAAACGACCGTAGATTTTGCTCAAAGCTCCGATTGGCAAGCTGTGGATACAATGTTTATGTATGTAGAACAATTGGAAATGAGCCGGTTGCTGGTTCTTTCCAACTTTCCTGAAACTATGGATATTTCCGAGTATGCGGAACTTCTACCTTCACTCTCGGACCAAGGAATTGTCAAAGGTCTGTTTCTAAACAACCAGTTTGAAAACGATTGGATGGACTCAGACGTAATCAAAGGGCTTTTTGACGAAGAGTTGAAACTAGTCAAGATCGATTGTGAATCGTTACCGGAGATTATTAAACCCAGGCCAATAGCGTCAGCAATTTGCAGTGATTGGTTTAAATGGCGGGCTAGAGAAATCGAATCCTGTACCGGTCTAATGGCTAATGCAATCGAGTTACTAAAGGGAGGAGTTGACAACCAAATCCCAGGTCTAATTCAGCTTTTGACCGACATGCAATTGTTACAGGCGTTTGTTTGCGAAAAACAGACAAACACTTTGATAGAATTGGAAACGTTCGAAGCGATGTCAGAATTTGACAAAATCAATTTAGTAGTAGCAAGTTCAACACCACAAACTATCGCAAAAGATGTTAGAAAATTCGTAAAGCCTCGCCTTAATACTTTGAGCGGTAAAAAGCATGACGAACTATTCAGACAGCTTTTAATATCGCTTTCAATGAAAAGTTTGGAGAAATTGGTCACCATTTTTGAGGCCTCAGGTCCGAAATGCCCGGATCCGCTGGAAACTAATCAAATGAGCCTTATGCGAAATGCAGTTGATTGTATTTATAACTGTCCGAGAACTGACCAGCTTTCTCAAGCTTATGCAATCTTAAATTGTCTTCCATTAAAGTCTTCTGGAAATTTCGGAGCCAGTTTTGACCAAATTTTCGAAGATTTAGATTCTCTTGAAATACATTTAGAAGCAGCAAGCATCTTAAACAAATTTGAAGTTTTCAAACCAGTTGTATTTTACATGCAAGTGCAATTTGACAAAACGGAAAGTTTGAAGTTATTGAACGAATTGATCGGTACTTTAATCAAACAGGATCGAAAATTAAGCTTGGACGAATGGTTGAACTTTTTAGTGCACGACTTACTACAGCTCCAGTCAAAATTGATGAAAAAATTATCGGGTCAAGATTGTTTCACAGTTTTTATAACGCAGCTGTTAAGAGCTGATGATTCAAAATTGACGAAAATTGGGCTCCGATTTATGATTTTATCGCAGTCGGAAAAACCTCGCCAATTTTCCTACGCGAACGCGACGACGTTTAAACTCTCATTTCAAGAATCAACGGATATTATTTTGAACGTGACGCAAGAATTTGTGGACTCTAGCGCGTCAGTGCATGATTCATCATTGCTGGCCGCAATTTCCTTGCTTAAAACAGTCCATAACCCTCCAAAAAGTATTCAGGACGAAAAAGATTTCATTGAAATGCTGACCAAACTTCAAAACTACAGCTGTAGTTTGCTGCCAGTTGTCATCAGAACGAAATACAATTTCGAAAGCTTGATTAGACATTTATTGAAAGAAAATGTGGGAGCATATACTAACTGGACAAAAATTCTGAAACTTGCCACCCTTTTCAAAACTGGCAGTGTTCTGGTTTCAAATGAAGAAAAGAAATCTAAAGTTTGCGCTATAATTGCAGAATGCGCTTTGAACGATAACTACATTGACCTCGCTCTAGAAATGTGCCTTCAATTAATAGCTCTCAAATTCCGAAATGCCTGGAAATTTTGTTGGGAGTTGGCGAAAAACGAGGAACTGAAAGATTTGGAGGTGAAACTGAAGTTGCTGTCCTTTGCCATGCTTCACTGCGATGATGAAGTGCTTCCCGAAGTTATCAAGTTGAATAATGTCATCACTAAAAAAGTTAATAAAAATTATTACGAGAAAAGTAATTCCTCGGAGAACAGTTCCTCTGAACAGATCAAACTGTTCCCAGTTCTGGACACGTTGGAAAAAACCGGCAAAGGTTTGCTGAAAGAAACCCAACAAACTACCCAAAAGTTACTGGGTTCACAAGGGGTCAGCTTTCGCGGTGACTCCAAAAGCGACAAAATTGATGTTTCCGCAATAGGAGCATCTTGCTTCTTCGATTATGATGAAGTAACCGCCCAGTCGCTCCGCGCTTTGGAATTACCGGTTCCAGAATTGGATGAGTGCTTTCTCAATCTAACCAGATCTCAACATTTCCAACAACCCAATTTGAACGAAACTTCAGAAAATGTTGACAAACAAATCGAATCTTTGGTTAACTGCGCGGTTCAATGTTTTGAAACCGATATAACTTTGAGTTTATTTTTCGTGTTAGCTTGCAATAGCGAAAAGGCAGTTAATTTAGTAAGGGAAAAGTTAAAGAAAAGTGAAAAAAGTTTGACTTTTGTTGTTGTGGCTTTTGCAATGTTGCAAAAAATGAACGACGAAAGTGAAAAATTCGACATTTTTGAAACCATCAAAACGTCACCGCAGTTCGTTATCGAATCGGAACTCGACAAAGTTTCCGAGTTAACTACCCCGTCAAATAATTCTTTAGTATTAGCTCTAGAAGATCTGCAGTCATTTGTAGAATCATCTAAGCTCGGAAAATTAGTGGTCGATGTCGATACCGCTCGATTTGCGACAGACGAACAGTACAAAACGGAAACTATTTTAAATATAGCTGCCAACACTGACTCAAAATTAGTGGGACTTTCTTTAGAGTTAGCGGAACGGCATAAAGTTGATGTCTCAAAAGTGAGGTTACACACTTTAGCATTTATTTTGACAAATGAGAAATATTCAGTTTCAGACATTCGAAGTCACTTAAAGTCGATGAACTTATTAAAAGAGTTGAAAGAAAAACCAAAAGACGTTGTAAATTTGTTAGAATCTCAAGTTTTTCCTGTAATAAACTCGACTGATTACCAAAAGTTGCTGTTATTTTTCGAGGTCTTGAAATCTTTTGATGTTCTCGAGTCTCAATTGTGCCAGAAAGCAGGGACTCATATCGATATCCTGACATCTGTTGAAAAATTGGCGCCCAAGTTGCCTTACAAAGACATTTTGTCTCAGGAAATGGAAATGGATCCCTGTGAAGTGATTGCGAGATATTGCAATCCGAACAATTATTCAGGCCTGTCTCAAGTTTTGGCTCGAATCCCGAATCCAGGGAAGCCAGTTTACAGAAGCAGAATCGTTTTTCATTACGCCTCAAAACTGATTTTCGAAACATCATCCGAAAGTTTTGCCGCCGAAGATCAAATAAATTTGATCAAGTCTTGTATTGATTTAATGCAATTTGAAGACGTTAAAGAATTCGCAAATTTGATTGCCTTTCAAGAAAACGAAATCAGAGTGACAGATTTGAAATCGATTTGTGTCTTGGTCAGAAAGTGTCTAGCCGTATGTAGGAAAAATAAAAAGAAAACATCCAAAGCTTCCATTGATATATGCCAGGATGTTGAACAAATTTTCCAAGAAGTCGAAAAACTAAACAACGCGATTTTCATGAAAAACTGGCTCACTAGTGGCAATGAAATTAAAACCAGAGCTGCTAAAGCTTTCTGGCTATCAAGAGGCGCGGCTGAGACCCAGAGAGAGATTTTAATCGGATTAGTGCTTGCTCAAATTGATTTTGGCGATATAAACGAATCAATGGAGAGTTTATCGGTTGAGTTTGGCCTTAATGATGTGATTGAGACAATAATGGGAAGGTGTATGGATGATATAGCAAGTTGTCAACATATTGAGCTCGCAGAAACATCTAAACCGCTAGTTGATGTGTTGACTAATGTTCGAGAGAGAATTGATGGCGATAGTGATGGCAGTGAGAAATGTTTGATTTCGGAAGAGAGAATTGTGAAGAAGCTTAGAGAGGTATATGAATATAATTAGAATTTTTTTAAGCCGGAGATCCGATCGACATGGGATAGGGGTAATTAGTTGAGTTAATATTAGCTAAATGTTAATAAAATATTCAGAGAAAATCAATGCATGATGATTGAAACATGATTGTGTATCAAACAAAATCGGTGCAGTTGTAAGTTTTTGTCTTGCTCTCTCATTTCATTTGATTAATTGCTCTTAAACGAAGTTTGTGGCAATTATATTAGTCATGTGGTCTTTTCATGCGGCTTTTTGTCTGACCCATTAGGCTTTTCGTTCTCAAGAACGGGATAATCACGTAACGCCCGGAGGACATTACCCTGTGAACTCCAAGTTGAGTTTGTGTTATAAACGAACGTTGATGTTATCAGGTTACGTGTATCCCCAATCTCTCTACGGAAGCGAAAATTTACATTCTGGAGAAAATCGAGCATTTGTTCAACCTCAACGAAGAGGACTTGAAGTCACTTCTGCATGCGAGGACTCGCTCATTGCTCGAGAATCTCTTCTCAGAAAGTGTATTTACGGAGGATGATCTGGGTTCTGAGCAGGGCAGATACGATTTGATTTGTGATTTGCTTGACTGCAGCGTCAATTCTCAACAGTTCGCCAAATTGGCCGAGTTAGTTGACTCGTGGCCGGCTTTTAAAGAATATTCAGGTATTTCATAATTCGCAAATTAATTGATTTCCACCTTTTAAAATGATTTACACCTTTTAAAATGATTTACACCTTTTAAAGTGGATCTCCACCTTTCATTATTCGTAGATTAATTGATTTCGGCCTTTGAATTCCAATCGCAGGTATAACGTGATGGGTGTGTATAAGCAATAAGACAAATGATAGTTATAAAAACCAAGAAAAATTGCTGCTTTTAGTAGTTGGTTAGTTCATTTGTCAAAGAAATTTTAGATCAGATTCATTATCATGTTTGTAATATATTAAATTTAATAAACCAACAGAGGCTCTCATATATTAAAATGAAATTCAAATTTTCCACTTGGTCTAATATGAGGTGAGGTACTTAGTTCATTGTTCATGACACATCCTACGGCGTTTTTTGAATTTTTAATAGCCGCCGTCATCTTTTCAACGGCTATTTTCAACGCTGTTTTCCCTCATGCCGATACAGGAAGGGGAGCGAAAAACCAAATCCCTTTCTCAGTGGTTTTTTGTTCACGTTTGGCGATTTGACTTCTATTTTTTCTGTTTCAATTTTTTGATCGGGCTTTTCTATTCAGTTTTCGCAATTCAAACATTTTCCATTCTAGGCCTAATTTTTTGTTTAGGCAATGAAAATTCTTAGAATTGTAGGTCAGGACTTGGCCTGCAGTTTTTTAAATTCGCTTTACATTTTTTTGTTTTTACTTTAGTCAACACGTTTACTTTTGACTGCTGACTTGCCTCACTGTTTCAATTGAATGGAATTCAGAATTCGAGGACCAATTTGACGCAATTACGGTCAATATTCAAAAACTTATTATTACGGTCAATATTCAAAATTTAAAGAAACAGGATGAAGCAATAGCCCGGGTATTAAGAGTTAATTATCTTTGTGCATTAAGAGTTAATTATCTTTGTGCATTAAGTCATCAAACTTATTTAGTATATACGGCTAATTGGCGTTATTTTTAAGCTTTTTTTCTCCAACATAGTGACTGCTTTCACAACATTTATTGAGTCTATTGAAACTGCGGACCAAAGTAGAATGTTTTTTGACGCTTTGAAAAATATCAGGCTGTCGTCAATTTTGTTTGCATTTAGATATCGGTTCTTTATTTGTTTTATTATTACGCGTATAGCTGTAAGCTGAGCGGAGCTATATTGCGGTGCCCTAGTTTTTTACAGTTCAAAGAATTTGAGTTGTATTGGGGCGCTGTCTTTTTTTAAGATCTGTTACACATTTTCATGATTTTGAAGCAAAATTTGAGTAGTGATTTTGTTCACGCCGAAAAAGGAAGAGGAGCGAAAAAGCGAGTGGTTTTGCGGCGTGAGAGAAAACGGTATTTGAACAAAAATTCACTTTCTCCCTAGTGGTTTTCTGTTCACATGCGGCAATTTCACTTTGGTTTTTACTGTTTTTTCGTTTTTTTGTCCTGCTATGCTTTTTTGTTTCGTCGTTCTTTTTCGTTTTGCATACGTTACACAGCAAAGCTGGAAGTCGAATTTTTTGAATGACTTCTTCCTCTCACTAACGGCGTTTGCGCGCGTGACATCATTTCTCACTCTAGCAAAGCTTTTAAGACCATTTGCGTGATTAGATTTTGATCATACGTGACTTATCTCACTCAATAAAATGACTTCTGCTCTTAAAACTTCTGCTCTTAAAGTTCAATCTGAGTTAGTTTAAAGTCAAAGGAACTTATTTGTGCAGCCAAGGTCCTAAAGAAAAGGCTTCTGCGGAATGAAGGTTAAAAACCTTTATTAATATATCGATGAATGTTTTTCACTTAGCTTTTTGAGCGGCGTCGATTTTCCAATTTAGATCTGTATCTGTTTCTATCTCGGCTTATCTGTATCTTCTGCTTATATGGCACACAAGTTTATTCTTTCGCAGCTATTCCGGCAATCTGCCGGCTATGTTTAGGCTGAAATAGCCTTATTTGTTGAATCCAATGAAACTGCGGACAAATTAGAAATATTTCTGACACTCGCTAGAAAATTAGGCAATCGTATTTTTTTTTAACTGTTTCAATTATCCGGCAATCTACCGGCTATGCTATCTGATATCAATTCAAAACAGTGGATCGTTCTTTGATGATTATTATTGTTTTCAACTATTTAGGCAACCAGCATCCTTTTGTGGCCATTGCTTGCAAATGGATTCAGACGAATGAGAAAGAAGCAATTGGAGAGTTGAAACCAATTTTGAGGACAAAGTCATCCGATTTCTCAATGAGGCAATCTCTCTCCGCAGTTTTGGACTTCTGTCTGGACTCGAAACTAGACGAGTGTTCTGTTATTTTCGGTCTGCTGATTAAATCGTCCATTGATCATTTGCAGAGAATTGTGGAAATTTTGAATCGAGAGAATCGGGCTTTTCAAGTGTCTGAGGAAAGTTTTGTGGACATAATTGAAGCCGAAATACTTCCGAAGTTGCTAGAGTTTCAGACTAATAATTATCAGGTTGGTTTGATGGCTTTTTTGGTTCATTTGATTACCAGTTGATCCCTTAAATGATTACTTTGTATTACAGAAGATAGGACTGTGCGTTCTGAATGAATATAAACATGGACATGACACGCGCATCCTGAAAATGATTGAGTTTGATAAACCGAAAATTGATTGGTTTCTCAAATCAAATTTGAATTCTGGCGTAAAAATCAAGCGAATAAATCATATGGAATGAAAAATCGTTTTTCTTGCAAAATGCGCCCTCTTAACTTGACCTAACTTTTTTTTCTGTCCTGGGTAGTTTATGACCCTGCATTAATGGAATAATGGATAACCCCACGTCGTCTCACGATACACAAAAAGTATTATAAATGCAAAGAAGTTAATAATTTGTTCACACGTGCAATTGAAAAAAAAATCTGTGCACGCGGAAAAGGAATTAGTCTCAAACCTAAATAGAGAACTTGGCTCGGATGGGTATGATTTGCAAATATTTCGAGAGAAATATTGAAAGTGAATTTCAGGGATCCCTTTACTCGCTCGTAACAGAGTTTGTGATTGAAAAGCAAAATCAGTCACTGATGCAAAAAGTGGTACGTCAATTGCAATCTTCTGGTATGCAGTTGGAGGCTGCTGATTTCTTTGCCAGGTAAGATTTTAAACGCGTTTTATAAAATTTCCCCTGGGTTTTTTTTTATTAATAGCCGCCCTCATCTTCTCAGCCGGCTATTATTGCGCTCCTTTTTTTTACTGCGTCGAACTTTTTTTCGCTTTACCATTTTGCCGCTTTTTCGACATTTTGCGTGAAATCTTTTTGACTTCTGTAGGCTAGTTTCTCTCTTCTCTCGTTCTGCTAAAAGTGAATTTGAACATCAGTTGCTCAGCAAAGCAATTCAAAATGAACAGAGTCAGTATAAAAAATTGAAGTCAGAAATTTAAACGGGATAAACCCATAAAGCCCAATTTTAGATGCCCGCTATTTGAACGTCGTTACTATAAGTCTTAGTTACCATCTCTTATGCTTATTGGTGTTGATAGTAGCCCCTGTAGCCTCTCTCTAAGAAACAGAAGTATGTTCAACTACGAAATTCCATCAAAATAAATCGGACTTAAAAAAGTTTTTTGTACAAAAATCTTTTTTTTTTCAATATCTTCTATTCGTTCAATCCCAATCATGCTTATTGGAATCAACGGCGGCTATTTTCCGGCAATCTGCCGGGTATGTTTTACTTTTCGCTTGATTGTTTTTTTGTATGATTGAATAGACTTTTTTTAGGAACAGGATTACTTGAAGATCGAAGGAATTAATTAGGCTCTAGGTATAGTTTTCCGAAGCTGCCGAGTATAAAGAGCTTAAGGGCTTGAAGGGCAATTTCGAATTAATCTAGATTTCAGATTCTGCACTTTTTTCTGTTTTCTCCCCTCCTGCATGGGCACTGCTGCGTGGGTTGAGGTTAAGATAGCTACAACCAAAAGAGCAAGACCTCGCAAATTCGTCAGATGAAACTCGTTTTTTGAACGTTCTAGTATAAGAAAGTCGTTTTTTTTTAGTTCTGATTATTTTGCTAAGCTCCCTGCGTACCAGATTTTCATTTCTGTTCTTAAATAATTGCTCTCTTGAATCAATTATTTATAGCCGCCGTTAGCCTCTCAACGGCTATTATTTAGGCACTCTCCTTTCTTTTAAATTCGCTTCAATTTTTTTCTCCTTTTACATAAGTGGCCACTTCACGTTTGACTTCTGAGTTACCTCACGCTCTGTTTCAACTGAATGGAATTTAAAAATGATTCAGCAACTTTACTCAAATACGTTCAAGCTCAGAAGGCGAAATCACGAAATCAAAAGAAACGAGATAAAGCAATAAAGCCCGGGCAATAAGAATTGAGGTTCAAAAACTTAGTGCATTAAGTTATC
Source organism: Convolutriloba macropyga (assembly GCF_964194025.1). NCBI lineage: Eukaryota > Metazoa > Xenacoelomorpha > Acoela > Convolutidae > Convolutriloba > Convolutriloba macropyga. The sequence goes on from NC_134482.1 coordinate 17,365,993, forward strand.
AAAGTCCCTTAAGATTTTACTGCTAATCGGTATTAGTATTAAGCTTATTGTCCTCCAGTATAGAAACCGAACTCGCCAAATTTTATAGAATCTAATGAAACTGCTGACAAAAGTAGAACACTTTTTGAAACAAAAAAACGAGTCTGTTGTCAACAAAAAAACGGGTCTGTTGAAATTTCCTTAGAGTATACTGCTATCAGGCGTTATAAATTAAAGCACCTTTTAAGGCTAAGAAAAACTTAGACTGTCGTCAATTTTTCTCTTTATTTTTTCTAACAATTTCAATCTCAAAGGCGGTCAGGGGGGGGTCAACGCCGGCTGTGTTCCGGCAATCTAACGTCTATGTTCATTGTAAAATTGTTGGTCTTTTTTTCAAAGTTGATCGTTTGAATTTTAGTGACTTTTGTGCCCCTGACTTCTTAGTTTTGCTTGATCTAAATTTCTCATTCACAAGTATCAGCAGCTGAACTCAATCGGTGGCGGTTTACTACTCAAAGTCAAATGAAAAGTGCATCTTTTAATTTTTTAGTGGTTCTACTGATTTTTAACAAAATCTAATTATGTCATTTGAAGCCACCTCACCTGCCTCCTTAGTGAATTCAGTTCCCATCCCAGACCAGCAGGTTACGATAGATTCGAGCTTGCACTAGTCGTTCTATGGCGATTCTTCCGACGTTAGTCATTTATTATTTTTTTGCAACAATTAAATTAAAAGTATAATCTCATGGTTAATTATAATTGAAGCGAACAATAATTCAAATCAATCAAGCACAAATTATAAACATCAATCAATTTTCTTAAAGAATTACATTGTATAATTTTCTTCTGATTGTTTGCTTCCTGAAAATAGAAATATGTTTCAAAAGCTCCTCCGTTACTTTTCAAAGGAATTTTTTCATCCTGCGAGAGCAAGAAATCATTCAACGTTTTCTTAAATTGTTTTCATTTTTTGCCAAGCGAAGCCATTGTGGTAACTTGTTCAGTTTTTGTACGCATTGACGAACAACCCAATTCATTCCAAAGTTGGTTTTTGACATTCTATCTAATTTTGAATTTTTGTTCGAGTGTTTCGATGAGGATTCAGATACCCGTAAAAATTTTCAGAATTTTCTTGTCTGGCTATGTCATAATGAAATTGGATAAGCGATATTTTTGCTATTATTAGCTCTGTTGGTAGGATCTTTATCTGTACTTATGTTTTCAAAATGAAAATATTCATGTAGTTTTCTGTGTTTAGATATTCCGACCATCATCCGACCTATTCAACTCTCACAAGTGCAGTTCACTTTCTTAAGTCTTTCTTTTCAACCGACGAATGACGCTAATAACAGAACAAATTTTTCAAACTGACGGCACAGCTTTATCGCAATGTTTTGGCTTGGAGGGCAATGTTTGTATGAGCCCAGTTTGTGTGTGTGGGTGTAAACATAGAAGACGGTGGGGGTAACAGTTGTTGAAGACGCTAGCTGGAAAGAGATATAAACTGAAGATTGTATCTTCGTAAACTTCTCAACTGAATTTATTCATTTAATAATAGTCACGAAAGTATAAATGCTCTTCTACGAGGTTTAAGGGCTTTTTTTGCTATTGCCGTATCCGGAAAACGGCAATTCTGTTTTTTATAGCTGCGAAGCTGTAAGCTGAGTGAAGCTATATTGCGGTGCTCTTGGTTTTTTACAATTCAAAGAATTTGAATTGTATTGGGGCGCTGTCTTTTTTTTAAAGATCTGTTCACACATTTTCATGATTTTGAAGTCAAATTGGAGTAGTGATTTTGGTCACGCCGAAACAGGAAATGGAGCGAAAAAGCGAGTGGTTTTGCGGCGTGAATTTTATTCGCTGTAATTTTAAAGTAGAGTGAGAAAACGATGTTTGAACAAAAATTCGGTTTCTCGCTGATGGTTTTTTCTTCACATGCGGCATTTTGACATTGATTTTTTGTTTTTTTTTCTTATTTTTTGATCTGATTTTTTAAAAATGGTTTTCTCAATTCACTCATAGTCCATTCTAGGTCTAGTTTTTCAGTTTATGTGACGTCATTTTTCACTCGCTTTAGCAAAAGTTTTTAGGTTATTTGCGTGATTAGATTTTGATCATACGTGACTTACCTCACTCAATAAAATGACTTTTGCACTTTAAAACTTAAGTTTTTGCACTTTAAAACTTAAGTTTAATTTTAATTTGTTTAAGGTCAAAGGAACTCATTTGTGCAGTAAAGGTCCCTAATAAGAGGCTTCTGCGGAATGAATTTTAACAAGCTTTATTAATTTATTGCTGAATGTTTTTTATCTAGTTTTTTGAGTGGCGTCGATTTTTTTTTCAATTTAGACCTGTATCTGTTTCTATCTCTATTATATGGCGCGCAGGTATATTCTTTCGCAGCTATTCCGGCAATCTGCCGGCTATGTTTATAATCATAAAATGTTTGCACAATGGGTACATGTTTTTGAGCACGCGTTTGAAGGAAATGAAAAACGCTGCTATATTGTACATGTTTAGTTTGCCCTCGCAATAAAATGATCTGTTCTTTTGGTGGAGCGCTTCACCTGATTGCCTTACCAATTGCTTAGTTGCTCTCAACCGGATTATGCGCTCAACAAAAACTGTTCAGTAGACATAAATTTATTATGTGAAAGGTAATTTTTTTTTAGTTTTGGGCCATTTGTAATCAATCCAGGTTGATGAGGTGTCTTAATTTCTTGAATTGAACGGCCAAAAGAAATTTTAGCAGTAAATGATATTTGTTAAAAGACTCAATATTATTGTGTAACGAATACTCGACGTAAGAGTTTAGGAAATGTGGTTCAAGTTTCTCAACAGGTATCAAACTTTAGAATTTTCACATTAAAACCCTTTCACTAAGTTGATGAAGCAAAGACGACATCAGCTAAGCAGTCTTCTGAGGAAGCTAATGTTTGAAACTGAAAAACTGACCGAAAAATTACGTTTGTTTTGAAAACGATCTAATAAACGATTCAGTAGTTGATACTTCCAAAAGCTGCTGCTAACGTTCGGGTGGAAAAGAATTTGAGTGATTGGCTTTTAACATGTTTTGGGTTGGGTGGTGAATTTTAGTTTAAATTTTGGGAAAATTTCCCTGGTTTGGTTAATAAAGATATGATTTTAAGGAGTTGGATTAGAGTTCCTTCTTTTTGATTAATGGAATTTCGTTTTTCCTCTTCCTTTTGGTGATAGGAAAGGTTCTAATTTCCTTTAGGAATTGTTTGCTGTATACTCTTTGGAGTATATTGCCATCTGTGAATTCAAATTTTTCCTCTGGATGAGAAGGCCGCGAGAAAATCTCCACTTCGAGTGCCAATTGATGTTTAAGGGGAATTGTTAATCAGAACAAAAAAATAATAAAGGTAAATTTATCAAAAAATACAGTTAATATTTCTTTTTTTTTTCATTTGTGACTTTAATTCTTCGAAGTTTATTATGGACTGAAGATGAATTCCACAGGAAGGATTAGAGTGGTTTTCTCCTTTAGAGATCTATTGGACGGGTTGATTTTTCTTGTTTCCCTTTTTCGTGTATGTGTGTCTAAGTTGGAATTTGTTGCAATATAGGGATTGTTGTAAATTGAAGAATTCAGCAAGTCACCTTGTTCAGTGGTTAGTATTTCTGACTTCTATTCTTTGGTTCGGGGTTTTGATCCAGTTGGATACTGGTTGCCTCTCAAGGTATGAGGAAAGACTGAGAAAGGGTAAAAAGGTAACGGGTAAAGGGATATAAGGGTGAAAGGTTGAGGTGGGGGCGAGGGGAGAAGTTTTTCTAGGTGATTTGTAAGTGCCGCTCGGCCATCCTGCTGACTACATTTGGTAGTGCGTTTGAACCTTGTAATGGTGAGGGTTTGTGTCCAAGTCGGCATTTTCGCTTCCTTTTCTGTAATAATTCTAAATGTTTCCTGTAGTCACAATTTTAAGTGGGTGGCCACTGGTGGGATAACGCGGCTGCTCGGGTATATGGGTGTTAATCGGTTGAGTTGGTGCGACTGTTTTTATATGGATGAATGGCAAATTTCTCCAAATTGGTTTTGCCATTTCTATCGTATTGCTCTTTGTGCGTCTCGTCTCGTTTTGAATTTCTGGCTGTTTTTGTTGGATATGAATTTGCGCCTCTGATCTTGATGAGAAAATTGATATTTAATGAAGTGAGGGTAGGTAGTTGAAAAGCGTGTTTTTAGGATCCGAAAGTTGACCCGTATTGCCGAGACTGTCTGTATAATTTGAAAACCCGGGATGAGGGAGTTCCCTATCCAAATCCCAACAATTTTGAATACTTGAAGAGCACTATACTAAAAAAAATTAGAGAAGTGGTAACTTCACAAACCCATTCTCTTAATTGAAAGAGAGGGTTATACCAGGCCCTCCTACTACTCTTAAAGTTTAATTTTAGAAGCAATGGTTCCAAGGATTTGATTCAATATTGAGCGCCTCGTCTACGATCTAATTGCGTGGAGAAACTAATTAACTACAAAATAGGTGGCGCTATGATTGGGAAGTATACCAAGTTCTCAATACAATTGAGTTCTATTAAGAGATCAATCTATTGTCTTAGGAATTACTAAGTTGAAGATGAAGAGACGATCGTCGGAGTTCACTCCACAAACCAACCAGTCGAGTATCAACCACTTGAAAAAAGAACGTAAGAGCTCTTGCCCATCAGGTACTTCAGGGTTACTGCAGACCGTGTTAATTGTCTACCTGGTTCGCCCATCCATACTACATGGGTTAGTCCTACTTGCCAAGTCTTCTACGAGCAGGCAGCCCTACCCTCAGAGTGGCTTCACTATTTCAGTCTCCAGAGGAGCACAGCGATCAATACTCTTAGAAACACTCGTGTTGTGGGTACTTACAATTACCCTTTCCTCGGTCAAGTCCAAGGAGCTCTTAACTTAACCTATTTCAGAGTGATCCCTGTAAGCCACTTCTATATTCCTAAATTAGTTATGCTAATTTGAGTTCAATGCCAAATCTTACTCTATAGAAGACATAGAACCTGTAACTAAAGATGCGAAGTTACCACAGATCTTAACCCTAGTCAGAACTGAATTTTACCAAGTGTATTATTTGCCAATTCCTTATTATGTTCTAATTCTTCATTCGACCTCTGAGTCTACACCGACTCCATCGAATAGTTCTAGGAGCTTAGAAAAACCGAGTTTAAGGAAGACTTTTACCGCGGAGAATAACAAGTTGGCAAATTAATGAGTTAAATTAGAATCAAGATTTTAGGTTCGAAAAGCTGTGGTACTGAAATTGATTTGCAAAATCAATCGTATTTATAGCGCCAAAACAATGGAATAATAGGTCCGAGTTCAATTTGATCATCCTTTTGTAAGTCCTTTGTTTAATGATTCACAATATGTTTCTTGGCTTTTGTCTTTAACAATGCTTGTGAAGGTAATTGTTCAGTTTCAATCGTTATTTGAATTCTCGTTAATATTCCCTTTGTTGCTCAAGTTATCATCAACTTTCTGGATGACAAGGTTAGTAACATTTTTAACAAAGTTCTCATTTTAATATTCTACACTTCCCTCTCGGACCCAACTATTCTCCCGAATAGTTGTCAAGATCATTAAAAGATTTTCAGCAAGTAAGCATGGTTTAAGCGAATAGTTAATCATATTTTATGAGCACTATGAGGCTGAAATTTCCAGTCTATTTTGTTCTCTGACTCGGCTTAGTAGTTCAATTTGAGGGACCAATGGCAACTCATGGGTTGAAAAGTCCTTCAATTCTTCGTTGCTAATTGGTGGGTTTCTTCTATTGTTTGGCTTCTTTTTGGCCCCAATGAACACGATTTTGTTTTTCCTGACTGCCCAAATAATGATTAAAACGACTAAAATCATCAATAGGAAGAAGGCGGTTAATCTAAGTATATTGGCTACGTATGACAAAGTGCTCTTCTTGGAAAATTCCGCACTGTCGATGTCGAAGTTTTTCAATAGTTGTTCGATGGAGTGTTCATTAACTTCGAGCGTTGGTTTCTGCTGAAGTCCAAATGTAACGTTTTCCAATAGTCTCCTTTGGTAATTGACTCGATCGCCGTCTAGTTTTTGTTCGATCTGTGGTGGGAGGGTTATTGTGAGCGCCTTTTTGAGTAATTGAGGAGCCTCTACATTGATAATTAAGCCGGTTTCGTGTGGGCACATATTTGCTGAAGGATAAAGCATTGAACCCCCGGACGAAACTTCGATCCGCCCCTCGCAAGGCGGTTGTACCAGGCAGCTCCGACATCCTTGCACTTTGTTGCTTCGCATTTGATTTTGTGTCGTGTTTAGCAACCAATAATTAGGATTTGCAGCCGTCATCAAAAAGAGAGAATCGGCCAAATAAGTTGCAGTTGGTATGGCGGGAAGATGGATAACATCGTAATTACAGTTTTGCAGGGTTGCAGCCTCGTGTCCGAAAAATAAACTGAGCAAGCAGCCGGACTGTTGATTGCAAAGTCGAAGCCTCTTTGATCCTCGGCAGGAGTAATAGTATATTTATCAACCTCGGCAAACGTCGTGGAGGCGTCTGAAAGAGCAATTAGTTTGTTTTTGAGGGTCAGTGTAGAAGCTGTGTTTGAGTTCCCGATTGGTTGGGGTAATGGTATTCCTTCGAAGACTCTGTAAACTGCGTTCTGGTTGAATAACGGTATCTCTAGTTTAAGAAGAATTCCATGTTCTCCGACATAAACGTTGCGTAGTAGTTCCAGTTCGTAGTAGAGGGTAAGATGTTCATTTGGGATGGTTCTAAACTTGCCATTGAGTTGTTGTTGAGCCAAAATCCATTAAAGAGTATCTGGTTGAACGAGCCGAGAGGGAAGTTTCCCACCAGCCATCTCTTGGAAGGCTTCTCTCAATTTGTTGCTGTATTCCTTCAACTCAACTTTATACGATTCAATTTCTGATTGAACCGACAATAGGGAGAAAGAGACGTTGTTCAGCACGTTTTGAGTTTTGAAAAAGAAAGTGAAGACATTGCTTTGCTTATGATCGCAGACTTGTGCTCGTTTTGCTTCCTCCATGTCTCGTCGCAGATGATCCACTGCTCTCTCAAGCATCCCAAAATTGCCAGATGTATAGTTCAGTACCTCTGCGATATTAGGTTGTCGTCTACTGTTTTCATCAGCGAGGATATGCACTGCAGTTTTGGTCGAACCTGATAAGTTGAGAAGAGTGTGCTTGTTCTGATGAAGCTGGGTTTTGATTTCGCTCATCTTGTATTCCGAATCGTGGCAAAGGCTAAAGATTGATAGCAGTTTGCAGGCTGTCTTCTTTACCATCGGCTCTAACACCAAGGCAGCTGCAGCACCGATTGCAAAAAGTGTTACCGATCGTCTGTTCCTTTTGTGGGTAGAGTTAACAAAGCTTTCACATCAGATATGAGAGTAGCTCGTTCTCGGTTGAGATCCAGAGTCTGACGCTTGATGTTATCAATCAACAAATCTTGACTGTGCTCAAGCATTCCATTCAGTTTCCTGCTCTTGCAGAAACCCTCCGATGATTCCGCCCAAACTTGTCTTTCCACCTCGGCAAGTGTTTGTGAGAAGTTGCTTATAGCGTCCCAATTCAAGTCCAGCACTTGTGGAAAGGGAATGGCAATTTCGATAATATCAATCGAATCAGCTACTGCAATAGGAGTTTTTGGTATAAAAGCTACACTAGATTGGGTTTGGTGGTCTGTCATGGCCATCCAAGATAACAGCAGTGATAATAATTAGCACCACGACATCTAAATAGGGTAGTCTACTTCTATTCCTGCACCAATTACGAATGGGAAGAGTTATTATTATTTTGAAGGGGGATTTTATTTTTTTTTCAGGGAAGTTTGGTTGCATCAACCAAATTTCTCTGTTGCTGGTATATAAGCGTTTACTTGAGCTTTTTTGGCCACTATAAAATTTTTGCTTGTTAATGGTTTTCCTTTTTTACTTATAGCGTGAATGTTTTTCCTTTACCTTTTTTTAAATCTAATTTCATGACGTGTTGGTTGTTTAGGACAAGGATTCAATTTCGAATTTCCCTCTTTGTATTTCACCTTAGAAAAATGTCCAACTCTGACTGTCGTGCTTTTTGAGAAAGAGTTTTGAATTTATATTAATTGAAGCTTGAAAATTTCTATGACTTTAATATTGTTCAAGCTAATAATGTTCAAGTATTCGTCGTCAATTCCATATCGCTTTGGATTTTTCTTGGTCCTTTTGGGTCGTCCTCCATTGCTGTTGTTGGCATCAAAGTTTAATGGCTCTAGACGCACGTTAGATGTATTTCGCTTGACTGTTTTCAATTTGTGGGGGTAGTCATTTCTGCGGTAGGTGCTTTCTCCGGTGTCAATGTGTTAGGAACAAAGCTGGTCATTGCTTCCATTTGCTGCTCTGCCGGTGGGCTACTGTTTGACACCAATGAATTTGACTGTTCTTCTGGGTTTGGATTCGTCATATCCGACGGGTTTGATTCGAGGGCTTCTTCTGCTTCTCCCATTCCTTTGTTCATTGAGCTTTGTGCTCTCCTTCTGTTTCCCTCATCAAACAAATCGTAGAAGTTATCTTCGTCTTCATCCATCCATTTTTAGGGTTCCGGTCGTCTTGGACCTCTCCTGTGGTCAACTGATGTAACAATGATTTGTTGGTGCGGCCGATCATCATCGTCTTCTTCGATGAGCCTGTTAATTGGACGCAGTCTGCCTGGGGTAGGCCGCGTTGATATCCGTTGTTGGTCTACTCCCTCTTTAACTGGTTTCAGTCGGTTATAATGTACTATCTGCCATTTTCCAATGTTGAGGTTTTTCGCAATTTTGTAGTGAAGGTCCGAAATTTTCTCGAGGATTGTATATGGGCCATCCCATGGAAGAAAAAATTTCCTTGACTTTACCTTATGAGGAGCAAAGAGCCGTACTTTGTCACCAGCCTTGTAAGCGTCACCGAACACATCTTTCTGATAGATATCTTTTTGTCGCTCTTGGTTGCAACTGAGTGTTTCTCTTGCGTTCATGTGCGCCTCTGAATTGTTCTTCCAACCATCTAGTAAACTCATACTTCCTTATCTCTTGTCCTGGTGCTTTTGGCAAAAACAGATCTATTCGATATCTGCACTCTTGGCCGAACACTAAACTGAAGGGTGTGTGTCCTGTCGTCCGATGTACGATTGTGTTATAAACGAAGCTGAGATATGGTAACATTTCGTCCCATGTGTGTGGATTTCCAGAGCAGTACTTAGAAATCATATCGGCTATCACTCTGTTATGCCTCTCCACCATTCCATTTCCCAGCGGATGATAGGCTGAAGTCCTTGTTTTATCAATAGCTAGGAGTCTGCACAACTCCAGTATCAATTCGCTGCAAAAGTTTGTTCCTTGGTCTGTATGATCGGAGTCGGATGTGCAAAACAACAAAATCCAATGTTCAACCAGCGCTTTGGCAACAGCTTCTGCTGTGGTTGACTGTAGGGGTACACTGACAACATATTTCGTGAAGAAGTCGGCGATTACAAGAATGTACTTATAGCCGGTCGGTTTCGTCTTCGTAACTGGTCCCAAGATGTCAGCTCGGATCTTATTGAATCGAATGCCTACGTCAGTAGTTTGTAATGGGGCTTTTCTTTTCTTGCCTGCGGTCGATCGTGCTTGACAAACTAGATAGCCTTCGCATTTAAGCTCTATGTCTCTTCTCATTTTGGGCCACCAAATTTGCTGACGTGCTCTGTCCAGCGTCTTCTGAAAAGCAAAATGCCCGCCGCTGATCTTCGAGTCATGAAGTGGGTCCAAGACGTGGTCCCGTAAGCTCGTAGGCACAATAAATTGAATTGTTGAGTTTGTTTTCTCAACAAGCCACTTCCTGTAGAGCACTACATCTGCCAGTTCGAGTTGTTCCCATAAGCTCCACAATGCAACTGCGTCTGCGCCAGCTGCAATCGCTTTCGATCTTTTCACTCTAAGTTTTCCCAATGACGGTTGGGTTGGTTTCGTCTGTGCATCGGCCCAACTTAAAATCAATTTCAATGTGGGATCTTCCATCTGTTTCTCTCTCGCAATTTCTCTTCCTTCCTCTATAATAAGTCTCATCTTGTTTGTGTCTGTTGAATCATAATTCATAGTTGTGGCTGCTTCCGTGAGTCGAACTTTCCCATTGCTTTCCTAGGTGGATTTACAAGAAAACTTGTGTGATACGCTATCGGCATCATCCGACCATTCTGATAAGGATGTTTCGATAAAGTCACTGTGGTTCGGTAAAGTATCTATAAGTTTGCGGTAACTCATCTCATATAATAGTGGTTTCTCTGGTTCACTCAAAATTTCTTCGTGAGTTGTTGAATCTTTTTTTCACCTCTTCCCATTCCATTGTTTCATCGTCAAGTTCGTGCCTGACAAACGTTAATATCCTTGCCGCTCCATTTTGAAATTGTTTTAACTTTTCGTCGTTTTGTTGGTTTTCACTTTCTGAAAAAGATACCATTTGAATGTGTCCTAATGCATCATCCAAGGTTTCTGCGGCCGGGCAGTTGCCAAAGAGTCGTTTTTGTTCCTCTACGGAGAGTTCTGGCGTCTTGCTACTTTGTCGAGATAGGCTATCTGCGTTTCCATGTTTTTCTCCTGGCCGATGAACCACTTGAAAATCAAATTCTTGAAGCTTTTGCAGGATCCGAAAGATCATCCCGTCATTGTTTTGTCAGAAGAGCCATTGCAGAGAAGCATGATCTGTTCGCAATACAAACTTTGTACACCACAAGTACGGCTTGAACCATTTCATATCTTGGATTACAGCAAGCGCTTCACGTTTTGTTGTAGAGTATTTACTTTCTGATGACGTCAAAACTCGGCCGGCAAATGCAACAGGGTGCTCAACGCCTTTGATTACATTGGAAAGTACTGCACCCAAGCTGTTATCACTTGCATCTGTGTCCAAAACGAAGGGAGATTGATAATCAGGGTGAACGAGTATCGTAGACTCAATCATTGCTGCCTTCAATTTTTCAAACGCCTTCTGGCAATCGGGTGTCCAACTAAAACGTCTGTTTTTCTTTGTTATCTCGTGTAGAGGTCTAGCAATTCCTGCGAATTCTTTGACGAACCATCTGTAGTAGCTGCAGTAACCAACAATGGAGCGAACTTCGGTTATGTTTACCTCTCGCTTCGACTCTCTGAGTGCTCTTATTTTTCCTTCATCGGAGGAAATTCCATCTGCGCTGAGTTTGTATCCAAGATATGTAACCGATTTCTGGTACAGCTTGCATTTCTTTGGTTTAAGTTTTAAGTTTGCTGCTCTCAACGCTTCAAATACCAATTGCAAGTGTTCCTCATGTCCATCCATTGAATTGCTGAAAACCAGAACGTCATCCAAAAAGATAAGAACGAAGTTGTAGAGGTACTCTCTGAAGATGGCATTCATCAATCGTTGAAACGTTCCTGGGGCATTACATAGTCCAAATGGCAATCTCAGAAATTCAAAGTAGCCTCCGTCTGGTGTCACGAAAGCTGGTTTGGGAATTGCTGCTTCGGAGAGAGGAACCTGCCAGTATCCAGAGGCAAGGTCCAAACTCGAAAACACCTTTGCACCATGAAGATGATCGAGGATTTGATCTATCTGAGGGAGTGGGAATGCATCTTTTCTTGTGACATCGTTGAGTTTTCTGAAGTCCACGCACATGCGGTTGTTTCCATCTTTCTTCGTCACCAGAACAATAGGCGCACTGTAGGGGCTATTCGATGGTCGTATTATGACCCGAGTAAGCATGTCTTCAATCTCACTTTTCACTACTGACATTTTTCCAGGTGCTAGACGGTAGGGTGCAAGCTTTATGGGTCCCGATTCTCCCGTATCTATGTCGTGTTCAACAAGGTGAGTTCGGCCCAGCTTCGAGTCATGTAGAGCAAAAACATCCCGGAAAGCAGTAACAGCGGCCAGAATCCGAAGTCCGTTTTTTGAGTTGGCTTCCGTTTTTACCAGCGGGCAGATTTCCTTTATGTCGGGAGAATTCTGTTCTTTCGCTCCTTGGGTGTCTCCAATGGAGTTGTCTGTTGTTGAATCCTCATCTTGTAGTTCGTTTTCAGCTCCACAAACTTTTACCTTCCCCGACTGGTCAGACTTCCATAGAAAAGTTAAGTTAACAGAGCTGCTCTCTGTTCCCATCATCAGTTGTCGTGCCTGGAAATCAATTGACATTTGGTTTTTCTTGAAGTATCCGTGTCCCAAGAATTAGTGGTACATCGGTGTCAGGAGTCACAAGAAATTCGGCCTGAATGACTATCCCAGGCCCAAACGCCAAGATTCCTGTGAATTTCCCCAAGATTCGAAATGGGTCGTTTGTTGCCGATAGTACAAAATCGTTGAAGTCATTTAGAAGCATTGGAGGTGAGTAGAGTTTATATGCTCGTTCTGACATTATATTGTCGTTGCTTCAACTTTTCCATTTAGCTTGGCATCAATATAAACTGTAGGGCCAAAAATTCCTTTGGATGCCTCTATGCTCGCACTATTGAAACTTGTTTGTCTTTGGGCTCTTTGGAGAATCATTTTGACTACAGGTTGGTTGTCTGTGGGAGCATCGTTTGACTTTTTGCTTGATCCATTCTTCCTCGAGTTGTTCCCATAAGCTCCACAATGCAACTGCGTCTGCGCCAGCTGCAATCGCTTTCGATCTTTTCACTCTAAGTTTTCCCAATGACGGTTGGGTTGGTTTCGTCTGTGCATCGGCCCAACTTAAAATCAATTTCAATGTGGGATCTTCCATCTGTTTCTCTCTCGCAATTTCTCTTCCCTCCTCTATAATAAGTCTCATCTTGTTTGTGTCTGTTGAATCATAATTCATAGTTGTGGCTGCTTCCGTGAGTCGAACTTTCCCATTGCTTTCCTAGGTGGATTTACAAGAAAACTCGTGTGATACGCTATCGGCATCATCCGACCATTCTGATAAGGATGTTTCGATAAAGTCACTGTGGTTCGGTAAAGTATCTATAAGTTTGCGGTAACTCATCTCATATAATAGTGGTTTCTCTGGTTCACTCAAAATTTCTTCGTGAGTTGTTGAATCTTTTTTTCACCTCTTCCCATTCCATTGTTTCATCGTCAAGTTCGTGCCTGACAAACGTTAACATCCTTGCCGCTCCATTTTGAAATTGTTTTAACTTTTCGTCGTTTTGTTGGTTTTCACTTTCTGAAAAAGATACCATTTGAATGTGTCCTAAGGCATCATCCAAGGTTTCTGCGGCCGGGCAGTTGCCAAAGAGTCGTTTTTGTTCCTCTACGGAGAGTTCTGGCGTCTTGCTACTTTGTCGAGATAGGCTATCTGCGTTTCCATGTTTTTCTCCTGGCCGATGAACCACTTGAAAATCAAATTCTTGAAGCTTTTGCAGGATCAGAAAGATCATCCCGTCATTGTTTTGTCAGAAGAGCCATTGCAGAGAAGCATGATCTGTTCGCAATACAAACTTTGTACACCACAAGTACGGCTTGAACCATTTCATATCTTGGATTACAGCAAGCGCTTCACGTTTTGTTGTAGAGTATTTACTTTCTGCTGACGTCAAAACTCGGCCGGCAAATGCAACAGGGTGCTCAACGCCCTTGATTACATTGGAAAGTACTGCACCCAAGCTGTTATCACTTGCATCTGTGTCCAAAACGAAGGGAGATTGATAATCAGGGTGAACGAGTATCGTAGACTCCATCATTGCTGCCTTCAATTTTTCAAACGCCTTCTGGCAATCGGGTGTCCAACTAAAACGTCTGTTTTTCTTTGTTATCTCGTGTAGAGGTCTAGCAATTCCTGCGAATTCTTTGACGAACCATCTGTAGTAGCTGCAGTAACCAACAGTGGAGCGAACTTCGGTTATGTTTACCTCTCGCTTCGACTCTCTGAGTGCTCTTATTTTTCCTTCATCGGAGGAAATTCCATCTGCGCTGAGTTTGTATCCAAGATATGTAACCGATTCCTGGTACAGCTTGCATTTCTTTGGTTTAAGTTTTAAGTTTGCTGCTCTCAACGCTTCAAATACCAATTGCAAGTGTTCCTCATGTCCATCCATTGAATTGCTGAAAACCAGAACGTCATCCAAAAAGATAAGAACGAAGTTGTAGAGGTACTCTCTGAAGATGGCGTTCATCAATCGTTGAAACGTTCCTGGGGCATTACATAGTCCAAATGGCAATCTCAGAAACTCAAAGTGGCCTCCGTCTGGTGTCACGAAAGCTGGTTTGGGAATTGCTGCTTCGGAGAGAGGAACCTGCCAGTATCCAGAGGCAAGGTCCAAACTCGAAAACACCTTTGCACCATGAAGATGATCGAGGATTTGATCTATCTGAGGGAGTGGGAATGGATCTTTTCTTGTGACATCGTTGAGTTTTCTGAAGTCCACGCACATGCGGTTGTTTCCATCTTTCTTCGTCACCAGAACAATAGGCGCACTGTAGGGGCTATTCGATGGTCGTATTATGACCCGAGTAAGCATGTCTTCAATCTCACTTTTCACTACTGACATTTTTCCAGGTGCTAGACGGTAGGGTGCAAGCTTTATGGGTCCCGATTCTCCCGTATCTATGTCGTGTTCAACAAGGTGAGTTCGGCCCAGCTTCGAGTCATGTAGAGCAAAAACATCCCGGAAAGCAGTAACAGCGGCCAGAATCCGAAGTCCGTTTTTTGAGTTGGCTTCCGTTTTTACCAGCGGGCAGATTTCCTTTATGTCGGGAGAATTCTGTTCTTTCGCTCCTTGGGTGTCTCCAATGGAGTTGTCTGTTGTTGAATCCTCATCTTGTAGTTCGTTTTCAGCTCCACAAACTTTTACCTTCCCCGACTGGTCAGACTTCCATAGAAAAGTTAAGTTAACAGAGCTGCTCTCTGTTCCCATCATCAGTTGTCGTGCCTGGAAATCAATTGACATTTGGTTTTTCTTGAAGTATCCGTGTCCCAAGAATTAGTGGTACATCGGTGTCAGGAGTCACAAGAAATTCGGCCTGAATGACTATCCCAGGCCCAAACGCCAAGATTCCTGTGAATTTCCCCAAGATTCGAAATGGGTCGTTTGTTGCCGATAGTACAAAATCGTTGAAGTCATTTAGAAGCATTGGAGGTGAGTAGAGTTTATATGCTCGTTCTGACATTATATTGTCGTTGCTTCAACTTTTCCATTTAGCTTGGCATCAATATAAACTGTAGGG
This sequence comes from Convolutriloba macropyga, assembly GCF_964194025.1. Classification (NCBI taxonomy): domain Eukaryota; kingdom Metazoa; phylum Xenacoelomorpha; order Acoela; family Convolutidae; genus Convolutriloba; species Convolutriloba macropyga. Next base: position 17,381,134 of record NC_134482.1, read on the forward strand.
CCAAAAATTCCTTTGGATGCCTCTATGCTCGCACTGTTGAAACTTGTTTGTCTTTGGGCTCTTTGGAGAATCATATTGACTACAGGTTGGTTGTCTGTGGGAGCATCGTTTGACTTTTGCTTGATCCATTCTTCCTCGGGCATTTATTGGCGAAGTGCCCCCAGTCTTGACAATGATAGCACTGAACGTTGGTGTTCCGATCCACTCTCGGAGGGCGCCTTGAAATCCGTCCAGATAGTAGAGCCTCCGTTAGAAATCAATTTTGGGTGTCCAGAAGGCGCTCCATGATCTGAGTATGGCGTTCTTGTTGTTCTTAAAGTTTGCCGAAATATCTCGTCTGGTTGTCCATGATTTCGCTCATGCTAATGCCCAATTTAGTTGAAAGATCTCGTATGTCGGCTTTTCTCCCACAGTCGTCGTCTTCTCCTTGAGTCCATCGTACATGTCTTGTTCTCCTAGGTCGGTATCGAGCGTTTTCGACTTTGGTGATAGCCTCTAAGGCTATGGCTCTTTGAGTTGAAGCGTTGAAGGTGTCAGGATCTTCTTTTAGGAGTGTACCTGATTTTACTATCAATTAATCCGTCGATGAAAGCATCTTTATTGGCCTCCTGTCTCCCAGCGGGTTTCAGGTGTGCATTTGCCGCTTCGCCCAGCTTCCTTTTTCGTCTAGAGAACTCCTGAATGCTTTCACTTTCGTTCTGCTGTAGGTTTTTGAACTCCGTTCGTGCAGTTCTGGCGTTCGGGAAGTCGACGATCCTATTATTGAGGGCGTTCAAGACACGTTCAATTGTTGGGGCGGAGTGCCCTTGCAGTTGCTGAAAGAAGTAATTTGGTAAGTTGAAGTACTCGTCTAAAGCGTAGTTGTTTAGACATGTAGGGAGAACTTGTCTTTGCCGCTCGTCATTCCAGTTGTTGGCTAATGACATTGCCTCAAAATGTCTGATCCATCGTTCGAAACAATCAAAGTCTTTACTCGGCTATCGTAAGGGGGTCAGTGGCGGAGGCGCAACTACATTTCGCTGTCCACCGTTAGGTACTTCAGGGTTACTGCAGACCGTGTTAATTGTCTACCTGGTTCGCCCATCCATACTACATGGGTTAGTCCTACTTGCCAAGTCTTGCACGAGCAGGCAGCCCTACCTTCAGAGTGGCTTCACTATTTCAGTCTCCAGAGGAGCACAGCGATCAATACTCTTAGAAACACTCGTGTTGTGGGTAACTGCAATTACTCTTTCCTCGGTCAAGTCCAAGGAGCTCTTAACTTAACCTCTTCAGGATTGATCCCTGTAAGCCACTTCTATATTCCTAAATTAGTTATGCTAATTTGAGTTCAATGCCAAATCTTACTCTATGGAAGATATAGAACCTGTAACTAAAGATGCGAAGTTACCACAGATCTTAACCCTAGTCAGAACTGAATTTTACCAAGTGTATTATTTGCCAAAGAGTTCCTTATTATGTTCTAATTCTTTATTCGACCTCTGAGTCTACACCGACTCCATCGAATAGTTCTAGGACCTTATAAAAACCGAGTTTAAGGAAGACTTTTACCGCGGAGAATAACAAGTTGGCAAATTAATGAGTTAAATTAGAATCAAGATTTTAGGTTCGAAAAGCTGTGGTACTGAAATTGATATGCAAAATCAATCGTATTTATAGCGCCAAAACAATGGAATAATAGGTCGGAGTACAATTTGATCATCCTTTTGTAAGTCTTTTGTTTAATGCTTCACAATATGTTTCAAGGCTTTTTCTTTAACAATGCTTGTGAAGGTAATTGTTCAGTTTCAATCGTTATTTGAATTCCCGTTAATATTCCCTTTGTTGCTCAATTTAGCATCAACTTTCTGGATGACAAGGTTAATACTATTTTTAACAAAGTTCTCATTTTAATATTCTACACTGTCACATGCTGCATTTTCTGAGCTTACATTTGGTCCTGTCGGCTGTTTTCCACATCCCATTGTGTTAATACGCACTCTACAACCAGGGTGTTCAAATCTCGCCAGTCAGTTGCTGTCATTACCGGAGCCTAGAATGAACGATGTTTCTTTCAACGGAATGTATAAAAAATTTTGTTTCAGTATTCCTAAATTTGTTTTGCTAATTTGAGTTCAATGCCAAATCTTACTCTATAGAAGATATAGAACCTGTAACTAAAGATGCGAAGTTACCACAGATCTTAACCCTAGTCAGAACTGAATTTTACCAGGTGTATTATTTGCCAAAGAGTTCCTTTTTATGTTCTAATTCTTTATTCGACCTCTGAGTCTACACCGACTCCATCGAATAGTTCTAGGACCTTAGAAAAACCGAGTTTAAGGAAGACTTTTACCGCGGAGAATAACAAGTTGGCAAATTAATGAGTTAAATTATAATCAAGATTTTAGGTTCGAAAGGCTGTGGTACTGAAATTGATATGCAAAATCAATCGTATTTATAGCGCCAAAACATTGGCATAATAGGTCCGAGTACAATTTGATCATCCTTATGTAAGTCTTTTGTTTAATGCTTCACAATATGTTTCAAGGCTTTTTTCTTTAACAATGCTTGTGAAGGTAATTGTTCAGTTTCAATCGTTATTTGAATTCCCGTTAATATTCCCTTTGTTGCTCAATTTAGCATCAACTTTCTGGATGACAAGGTTAATAACATTTTTAACAAAGTTCTCATTTTAATATTCTACACTGTCACATGCTGCATTTTCTGAGCTTACATTTGGTCCTGTCGGCTGTTTTCCACATCCCATTGTGTTAATACGCACTCTACAACCACGGTGTTCAAATCTCGCCAGTCAGTTGCTGTCATTACCGGAGCCTAGAATGAACGATGTTTCTTTCAACGGAATGTATAAAAAATTTTGTTTCAGTATTCCTAAATTTGTTTTGCTAATTTGAGTTCAATGCCAAATCTTACTCTATAGAAGACATAGAACCTGTAACTAAAGATGCGAAGTTACCACAGATCTTAACCCTAGTCAGAACTGAATTTTACCAAGTGTATTATTTGCCAATTCCTTATGTTTTAATTCTTCATTCGACCTCTGAGTCTACACCGACTCCATCGAATAGTTCTTGGAGCTTAGAAAAACCGAGTTTAAGGAAGACTTTTACCGCGGAGAATAACAAGTTGGCAAATTAATGAGTTAAATTAGAATCAAGATTTTAGGTTCGAAAAGCTGTGGTACTGAAATTGATTTGCAAAATCAATCGTATTTATAGCGCCAAAACAATGGAATAATAGGTCCGAGTTCAATTTGATCATCCTTTTGTAAGTCCTTTGTTTAATGATTCACAATATGTTTCTAGGCTTTTGTCTTTAACAATGCTTGTGAAGGTAATTGTTCAGTTTCAATCGTTATTTGAATTCTCGTTAATATTCCCTTTGTTGCTCAATTTAGCATCAACTTTCTGGATGACAAGGTTAATACTATTTTTAACAAAGTTCTCATTTTAATATTCTACACTGTCACATGCTGCATTTTCTGAGCTTACATTTGGTCCTGTCGGCTGTTTTCCACATCCCATTGTGTTAATACGCACTCTACAACCAGGGTGTTCAAATCTCGCCAGTCAGTTGCTGTCATTACCGGAGCCTAGAATGAACGATGTTTCTTTCAACGGAATGTATAAAAAATTTTGTTTCAGTATTCCTAAATTTGTTTTGCTAATTTGAGTTCAATGCCAAATCTTACTCTATAGAAGATATAGAACCTGTAACTAAAGATGCGAAGTTACCACAGATCTTAACCCTAGTCAGAACTGAATTTTACCAGGTGTATTATTTGCCAAAGAGTTCCTTTTTATGTTCTAATTCTTTATTCGACCTCTGAGTCTACACCGACTCCATCGAATAGTTCTAGGACCTTAGAAAAACCGAGTTTAAGGAAGACTTTTACCGCGGAGAATAACAAGTTGGCAAATTAATGAGTTAAATTATAATCAAGATTTTAGGTTCGAAAGGCTGTGGTACTGAAATTGATATGCAAAATCAATCGTATTTATAGCGCCAAAACATTGGCATAATAGGTCCGAGTACAATTTGATCATCCTTATGTAAGTCTTTTGTTTAATGCTTCACAATATGTTTCAAGGCTTTTTTCTTTAACAATGCTTGTGAAGGTAATTGTTCAGTTTCAATCGTTATTTGAATTCCCGTTAATATTCCCTTTGTTGCTCAATTTAGCATCAACTTTCTGGATGACAAGGTTAATAACATTTTTAACAAAGTTCTCATTTTAATATTCTACACTGTCACATGCTGCATTTTCTGAGCTTACATTTGGTCCTGTCGGCTGTTTTCCACATCCCATTGTGTTAATACGCACTCTACAACCACGGTGTTCAAATCTCGCCAGTCAGTTGCTGTCATTACCGGAGCCTAGAATGAACGATGTTTCTTTCAACGGAATGTATAAAAAATTTTGTTTCAGTATTCCTAAATTTGTTTTGCTAATTTGAGTTCAATGCCAAATCTTACTCTATAGAAGACATAGAACCTGTAACTAAAGATGCGAAGTTACCACAGATCTTAACCCTAGTCAGAACTGAATTTTACCAAGTGTATTATTTGCCAATTCCTTATGTTTTAATTCTTCATTCGACCTCTGAGTCTACACCGACTCCATCGAATAGTTCTTGGAGCTTAGAAAAACCGAGTTTAAGGAAGACTTTTACCGCGGAGAATAACAAGTTGGCAAATTAATGAGTTAAATTAGAATCAAGATTTTAGGTTCGAAAAGCTGTGGTACTGAAATTGATTTGCAAAATCAATCGTATTTATAGCGCCAAAACAATGGAATAATAGGTCCGAGTTCAATTTGATCATCCTTTTGTAAGTCCTTTGTTTAATGATTCACAATATGTTTCTAGGCTTTTGTCTTTAACAATGCTTGTGAAGGTAATTGTTCAGTTTCAATCGTTATTTGAATTCTCGTTAATATTCCCTTTGTTGCTCAAGTTATCATCAACTTTCTGGATGACAAGGTTAGTAACATTTTTAACAAAGTTCTCATTTTAATATTCTACACTTCCCTCTCGGACCCAACTATTCTCCCGAATAGTTGTCAAGATCCTTAAAAGATTTTCAGCAAGTAAGCATGGTTTAAGCGAATAGTTAATCATATTTTATGAGCACTATGAGGCTGAAATTTCCAGTCTATTTTGTTCTCTGACTCGGCTTAGTAGTTCAATTTGTGTATGTGTGTCTAAGTTGCAATTTGTTGCAATATAGGGATTGTTGTAAATTGAAGAATTCAGCAAGTCTCTATGTTCAGTGGTTAGTATTTCTTACTTCTATTCTTTGGTTCTGGGTTCTAATCCAGTTGGATACTGGTTGCCTTTCGAGGTATGAGGAAAGACTGAGAAAGGGTAAAAAGGGAACGGGTAAAGGGATATAAGGGTGAAAGGTTGAGGTGGGGGCGAGGGGAGAAGTTTTTCTAGGTGATTTGTAAGTGCCGCTCGGCCATCCTGCTGACTACATTTGGTAGTGCGTTTGAACCTTGTAATGGTGAGGGTTTGTGTCCAAGTCGGCATTTTCGCTTCCTTTTCTGTAATAATTCTAAATGTTTCCTGTAGTCACAATTTTAAGTGGGTGGCCACTGGTGGGATAACGCGGCTGCTCGGGTATATGGGTGTAAATCGGTTGAATTGGTGCGACTGTTTTTATATGGAGGAATGGCAAATTTCTTCAAATTGTTTTTGCCATTTCTTCTATCGATTTGCTCTTTGTGCGTCACGTCTCGTTTTGAATTTCTCTGTTTTTGTTGGATATGATTTTTCGCCTCTGATCTTGATGAGAAAGTTGATATTTAACCAATTGAGGGTAGTTGGTTGAAAAGCGTGTTTTAAGGATCCGAAAGTTGACCCGTATTGCCGAGACTGTCACATGCTGCATTTTCTGTATAAAAAGTTTTGTTTCAGTGAAGGTTATAATGTCGTTTTGGACCAAAACGAGTATCTGTTGTTGCAGATTTGGGAATCCATATTCTCTGGTGTCGAGTGATTCCAGTGATTTTCTGAGTTCGATCGGTAATAATACCTGTGCAAAAAAACGCATCTTTGTCAAATGCGGGTTCTTGCGTGAGCTCCTGGAATGTTTGTTAGCGGGTTTTGTGTGGAGTAATTTGCTGATCGTATGTGGAATTGAAAGAAACAAATTGTGCATCAATGATATTGATGGCAATGTTTTTTTTCTTTGTTTATGTGTTTGTTAACTTGGTTATCAAAAAGCTGTGGTGGACAGTGTCGAATCGCATAAGTGGTTGATGATTTAGTGTAATTGTTAAATGTGAAATATAGATTTGAATTTGGTTTGAAAACCTGCCTTTAAGAGATCATTTCTTTCCTGTTTACTCTTGTTCACAGTTTTTCTGTTGAAGTTATACAATCATTCTCTTGTGACTTTTTTTGACAATATTGCAATGGATAAAATTATATCTCTTATGTAAATATAGGTCAAATCTATATCGAATTGAATTTGCGTTATTGTTAAATTTATTATAGATTAATTAGTTCTTTTGGCGGAGCGGTTCACCTGATTACCTTACCAATTGCTTAGTTGCTCTCAACCGAATTATGCGCTCAACAGAAACTGCTCAGTAGACATAAATTTATTATGTGACGGTTAATTTTTACTGAGTTGTGGGCCATTCGCAATCAATCCAGATTGATGAGGTGTCTTGTTTTCTTGAATTGAACGACCAAAAGAAAAATTTTAGCAGTAAATGATATTTGTTAAAAGACTCAATATTATTGTGTAACGAATACTCGACGTAAGAGTTTAGGAAATGTGGTTCAAGTTTCTCAACAGATATCAAACTTTAGAATTTTCACATTAAAACCCTTTCACTAAGTTGATGAATCAAAGACGACATCAGCTACGCAGTCTTCTGAGGAAGCTAATGTTTGAAACTGAAAAGTTGACCGAAAACTACTGCCAACGTTCGGGTGGAAAAGAATTTGAGTGATTGGCTTTTAACATGTTTTGGGTTGGGTGGTGAATTTTAATTTAATTTTTGGGGAAACTGCCCTGGTTTGGTTAATTAACATATGGTGTTAAGGAGTTGGATTACAGTTCCTTCTTTTTGATTAATGGAATTTCGTTTTTTCCTCTTCCTTTTGGTGATAGGAAAGGTTCTAATTTCCTTTAGGAATTGTTTGCTGTATACTCTTTGGAGTATATTGCCATCTGTGAATTCAAAATTTTCCTCTGGATGAGCAGGCAGCGAGAAAATCTCCACTTCGAATGCCAATTGATGTTTAAGGGGAATTGTTAATCAGAACAAAAAAATAATAAAGGTAAATTTATCAAAAAATACAGTTAATATTTCTTGTTTTTCATTTGTGACTTTAATTCTTCGAAGTTTATTATGGACTGAAGATCAATTCCACAGGAAGGGTAAGAGTGGTTTTCTCTTTTAGAGATCTATTGGACGGGTTGGTTTTTCTTGTTTCCCTTTTGTGTATGTGTGTCTAAGTTGCAATTTGTTGCAATATAGGGATTGTTGTAAATTGAAGAATTCAGCAAGTCTCTATGTTCAGTGGTTAGTATTTCTTACTTCTATTCTTTGGTTCTGGGTTCTAATCCAGTTGGATACTGGTTGCCTTTCGAGGTATGAGGAAAGACTGAGAAAGGGTAAAAAGGGAACGGGTAAAGGGATATAAGGGTGAAAGGTTGAGGTGGGGGCGAGGGGAGAAGTTTTTCTAGGTGATTTGTAAGTGCCGCTCGGCCATCCTGCTGACTACATTTGGTAGTGCGTTTGAACCTTGTAATGGTGAGGGTTTGTGTCCAAGTCGGCATTTTCGCTTCCTTTTCTGTAATAATTCTAAATGTTTCCTGTAGTCACAATTTTAAGTGGGTGGCCACTGGTGGGATAACGCGGCTGCTCGGGTATATGGGTGTTAATCGGTTGAATTGGTGCGACTGTTTTTATATGGATGAATGGCAAATTTCTCCAAATTGTTTTTGCCATTTCTTCTATCGATTTGCTCTTTGTGCGTCACGTCTCGTTTTGAATTTCTCTGTTTTTGTTGGATATGATTTTTCGCCTCTGATCTTGATGAGAAAGTTGATATTTAACCAAGTGAGGGTAGTTGGTTGAAAAGCGTGTTTTAAGGATCCGAAAGTTGACCCGTATTGCCGAGACTGTCACATGCTGCATTTTCTGTATAAAAAGTTTTGTTTCAGTGAAGGTTATAATGTCGTTTTGGACCAAAACGAGTATCTGTTGTTGCAGATTTGGGAATCCATATTCTCTGGTGTCGAGTGATTCCAGTGATTTTCTGAGTTCGATCGGTAATGATCCCTGTGCAAAAAAATGCATCTTTGTCAAATGCGGGTTTTTGCGTGAGCTCCTAGAATATTCGTTGGTGGGTTTTGAGTAGAGTAATTTGCTGATCGTATGTTGGAATTGAAAAAAAAAACAAATTGTGCATCAAGTGATATTGATGGCAACGTGTTTTTTTTTTATGTTTATGGGTTTGCTAGCTTGGTTATCACAGAGCTGTGGTGAACAGTGTCGAATCGAATAAGTGGTTGATGATTTAGTGTAATTGTTTAATGTGAAATATGGATTTGAATTTAGTTTCAAGACCTGCCTTTTGGAGATCATTTTTTTCTATTTTCTCTTGTTCAGTGTCTTTCTATTGAAGTTATGCAATCATTCTTTTGTGGCTATTATTGACAATATTGCAATGGATGTGATTATTTCTCTTATGTAAATATATGTCAAATCTATATCGAATCGAATTGAATTTGCGTTAATGTTAAAATTTATTATAGATTATTCAGTTTTTTTTAAGTGTTCTCGTTCTATTTAGCTTCACGGGGCAAAGTAGAAACATGGAAGTAGCTTTTCAGAATTATTGCTCAACGAATTGAAGCAAACACAATAAACGATATCGCCATTGTTTCATTAGATAGCTCTTCATTCGTCAGTTTTATTTTTCTGACGTCTCAAATCTTAAATGATCGAAATGGCTTCCGAAGATCTGGAAATTTCACTTCATCTGGATATCGATCGTTTGCAGCAAACTTTTATGGAAAAAGATTTTGCTGACGCATTTCTGTTTGATGCGCTAACGTCAGTTTTGTTCGGTCAAATTCGCGTATCTTGTTCGGGGCATGAAAGAGCTGCAATTGACAATGAGAGGTTGCTTGTCAATTTGAAGAGGGTTTGGAAACGTAAGTCGACATCACCCCAAAATGGACCCCCTGGAAGGAAAACGATGCGCTTGATAGAACCGATTGCCCGTAAGGACGTCCAAACTGCCTTGAAAGACCTGAATCTTATGCCGGATATTGGCGCAGATCTGGGCACGTTTCCTTTGTAATTTTAACCCAGCAGCTTTATTTTTGATTAGGCATTAGTTTTTTAGCATTAAGTTAGAGAGTGCGCTTTTTGGAGTTTCAAATCCGGGTTTCGAATATTCAGTCGGTGAGCTTTAAGTGCATATAACCGTTTCTCTAGGCAGGTATGTCTGTAATTTATGCTGCATGTGGAATATGAAGAATATTTCACCAACGGAATTTATGTTCTCTAAGTGTAAAGAATGAGAAATTGATTCTCAATCCTTCTGCGGTAAGTACAATTTTTTATGATTATAAAGCTAGATTGTTTGCTGCCATATTGGGTGGTTAAAATTATCTGGTGAGGAGTTAGTGAATAGCAGATGATGGATTAAGTATAATCCTAATAAAGAACAAGGAACTCGTTAATGTGCGTTCGCACATTATTTTCCGACCCTCGCTCATCTACATTTTTGACGTAACTGTCTTTTGACTTACATTTTTGACACAGAGAATCAAAATAGACGTTTGAGTTTAAAAAAATCGTTATACAACTAATCTAATAATTGAATTAAATAATGCCATGCCTCATTACAACGAGATCTGCGATTGAAAAGACAGAGAAAAACAACAACAGCAACAACAAAAAAAGCAAAAACAAAAATTTCACGGCGAAAACCCAATATCTTAAAAGTACCTAGTAACAACGTCAAATTACAATCAGACAAAACCTTAAATGCACAAATTTTTTTTCCTAACTAAACATCAGATGGGATTTTTCCTTAATGAGACTAGGTATCAAGTTGACAAAATGAAATAATGAGGCGAAATTCAAAAAATCAACATTTTTTAAAACAAATAATATCGAACTTTTAACGAAATAATTACTGATAAATTTACTAAGAAGTCATAATAAAACCATTAGGACATGTCTCTGGTTATACTAAGCCATAGGAACGGATTAAAGATACAGAAAAACTCAAAAAATTACGAACAAATTACAAACATTGCGAAAACACATATTAGTGAAGCCATTCAAATCATTAGCTATTGTCTGAATACTATGTATTTCTGTTTCAATTTCATATATATATATATATATATATATATATATATATATATATATATATATATATATAATATATATATATATATATATATATATATATATATATACTAATTCAGCTAAAATTATACTGATTGAATAAATAAGTTCAATTGGGCCACATGCCACAATCATTGGTGTCTGTTGTTACGCGACTGTGCTAAAGGAAGAGAAAGAAACAAAAATACACCACTCACAACTTTTTATGAAAACGCATATTGTCCAACCAACAAAACATCAGTTACGTCATGATATCAGTCTACATGTTATATTTTAAAATACAAGGAATTGTATGGGACCTCTCAATAATGAGAATAAATTACAAGTTGACGAAAAAAGCAACAAAAACTGAAAAAATTGAAAAATCTTTAAAAGTATTTAAAAGGTATAATATCATAAACTTTATTTCTATTCGCAATAAACTGACGGCTTCGGGTGACCCCTTTCATTCAATCCTCAATTACAATCTTATGGGACCCGTCAGCTTTTTACGGCTACCTAAAGAATTAAAAAAACAAAAACAGCAAATTCAAAAAAAATTGAGAGAAAAGTGTCCAAGCAGTTAAAGAATGAAATTTTCTGTAAAATTTTTATACCTTCAATTAATTTTCTTAACAGCAATGGGATTCTTCTGTTTAACAATTTGACTCCAATAAATCAACTAACATTAACAGATACATTAAAACCCGAAATATTTGAGAAAACCCATAGTATCAACGCCTTTCATTTCAATAGCTTTCAAGGAAAGCTAATGAACACGCAAAGTTATGCCTCGATGAGACAACAAGGATGTTCGTCATTCATAATGCATCAATATGACGTTACAATAATTCATTGATTATGAAACCAACACCAAATTCGGGCAAAATCTATAAATTAAATAGAAAAGTGATAAAAGAAAGTGTCAAAGCCATTGGATCCATAAGTTTTTTTTCTGAAAACTTAACGTATAATCCATTGACCCTCATCTCTGAGCCAATGCAACTATGTATATTAGAATATTGTGTCAAGATTCCAAAAGGAACCGAAATTACGAAAAAAAGTATCCAAAAGTTTTTAAAAAATTATGAAAACCCATTATGAAATTATGAAAATTATAAATTTTGGTTGAATTAGAAATGAAGGGGGTCCAGTTATTAGTAAACCGTGCTACAGTTCACGAAAATGAGTTTAAGACCGGTTAATTTTCAAAAAAATATATTGAAATATTGAAATTTTATTTTTAAAGTCTTAACAGCCCTCAATTTCAATAGCTTCCAACGGAAGTCAATTGGAGCGTATGCCTCGATTTGAGGACAAGGATGTTTGTCTTGCATAGGCAGCCGATATGACACCACAATAAGTCATATGACCGTGGAAATAACGACACATACGGGCAAAAACCAAAAATTCAGTAGAAAAGTATGAGAAAAAAAGTTTCGGAGCCATTTAAACCATGAGCTTTACTCTGAAAAATTTATCCATGATCCACTCCAATGAGAGATAAAAATATCAGGATAATGAGAAAAGATTTCAAGAGGAACCAATAATAAGAAAATATCAAAAAAGTTTTTCAAAATCTTGTGGCATTGATGTCATAACAAATAGTTAGAAGATAAAACCGCTAACCGAATTGATTATGGTTGCAGTAGAAAAGGAAGGGGGTCCATACATCACTGAGAATGACTTAAAGTTCATGAAAATAAGTTAATGATCTGTTAATGTTAAAAAAATTTCTCGAAAAATTATTTTTAAAGTCTTAAGAGCCGTTAGCTGTCGACTGAAAGCTCTAGATAGGTTCACAAAGCTCAATAGGAATTTTATTGCACTTTTAGTCAAGGAGACGATGCCATAGGACTCCAAAATTTTAGTAAAACCGCAAAAAGAAAATCAACATTTGATTTAAAAATGCGAAAACTCAGAGTCGAAGCCAAAAGGAAAACACGAGCGATTCCTTAAACACGATTTTTTTTTCATTGGGCTTCATTTGACTGTAGATCAGGTTTGATATTAACGGAACCCAGATATGAAAAGTGACTAGTCTCTAGGTGACCCAAGAAAAAAAATTGAAAAGTTTTCAAAAAAAGAGCTCTCAAATGGAATTCGAATTTTTTAATAGTAAACTTCCCTATGAGACCAACTATTCTTTTAACGCTTTTCGTTTATTAGGAACTCAACATTAATTTATTTTGTGGCGTGAAATGTAATTTTGAATTAATTTTTAAATAAAAAAGGTCTTAATTTGAAGAAAATTTACACTAAAAGTGAACAAAATCAAGCCAAATATCCCGTATTCACACAAAACTTCAATCCTCGATAACTCTTCGAATAGAACGAAATAAAAAAAATTTAGGCTCGAATTCTACGCTGGACGAGATTTATAATGATGCCACTCACATTTCCCCACGATGAATATATCGGTCGGCCAAAATTGTCTGAACAAAAAAACCATTTGAGTACAAGTGGGGTCGGAGCAATAATTCCTAAAAAAACGTAAGTGAATTATCAGGACTCTTTCACAATCCCATACAATTATGTCAGTTGAATTGTTTTATTTTTGACCTATTTTTGATAGCGCTCGAAAGAGGCTTGAATCAATTATTGTAAACCTGTCTTATGTTTAATTTTTGCTTAACCGTTTTCTTCTAGAACATTCTTTCGATTTCACTTGAGTGGTTTTTGAGTGAATTGATTTGCGTTCATTAGAAGTTAAATCTGTTGCTCAAATAAAAGGGATTGTGAGCGGCGAAGGCACTTAGGCCGTGTAGTGAAGCGGTTAAAGCCCCTGACGTTCATGCGAGAGGTCGAGGTTGCAAATTCCTTAAAAGTTTGCTCCATAAAAGTTTTTCTAGCCTATGCTCACTTCCAATTTGTTTGACTCGCCAGTCGTTCTAGAGCAATTTGCCCTACGTTAGTCGGTTTTTGTTTGGTACTGATATGTACTTTGTGCTCATAGTGTGTCGTGAAATAATGTGAAAAATCAAAATTGTGGTAAGCAATAAACTAAAAGTTTTAAAGCCGCTTTTAGACAGGAAAGCGTTGTTTCTGACAATCATATTTTGGTTTCGGAAAAATTTTGATGGATTGATTCAGATTATTGCTGACGTTAATGCTGATTATAGCTGAGTGGAGATGATATTCGCTTCTACGTCGTCATGCTCAGGTCAGATCAGGTTTTGTTCATTCATCGTCTGACCGAATTGGATTTGGTGTTGTGGTTCAAATTTTTGGAGTGAGGTTTTTGTTCATTTGTTTTGAGAATTTTTTGATAGCACGTGAATGACATCACTCAAAATAACCTTTGCTCTTAATTCGCTTTTTTCATAGATTAATGGTAGGGTTTAAAGTCGAATGAACATATCTAACATCATCGAAATTCATGTAAGTCTCATCCCTTCAAAACGTTGCATTTATTTGTAGGAAACACTATTTTTTCTCTAGGGTTTTTGGTTTTTTTCATTGGTACGTTAAAACTAAAGAACGAAAATTTTTGTCTTAAAGTTAACAGCTATGTTCTGCAAAATTTTAGAATAAAAGAGTTGCTATCTGTAAGCCAAAATTATACTTTGATATATTTTTTATGCACTGTGAATTTCGAATTTTTTAAATTGCTCTGTTACTAAAAAACACGCTGAATTTGTTTTCTATTTATATCATAGTATTGGTCTGTAATGGACGTTAACGTCAAGTGAAACCCCTTACTGAAGTTACTTCCTCTGCCCCTACTAAAGCAGGCTGCGTTAGAATTGAAGACCTTACCTGTTGAGTAGTATTTTTTCTACGTTAATTTTTGTGTCAAACTAAGATGCTCGTTCATGTGCATTCGCACATGATGTTCCAACCCGAGTGCATCTGCATTTTTGACTCAATTGTCAACCTAATGATGAGATAATTAAAAATAGATGTTTGAGTTTTAAGAAATCGTTACAAAACCGAACTACTAATTGAATTGAACGATATCATGCCTCATTACAGCGCTCACAAGATCTGCCAATAGAAAGACTGCGAGAAAAAACAAACAGCAAAATAAGCAAAAGCAATTTCAGCGAAGGTGCTAAAAGAAGAGAAAACGAAACACAAATATTGACCTCTTACAAAACTTTTATGAAAATGCATACTGTGCAACAAACAAATTATCATTTACCACATTATAACAATGGAGAAATAGTTTTTGAATTACAAGGAATTGGATGGAACCTCTCAATGATGAGAATAAATTACAAATTTACGAAAAGAACAAAAACTGAAAAGTAAAAATAAAATCTTTGAGAACGAACAATATCACAAACTTTAATACTATTTGCAATAAACTGAGTGCATTGAGCAACATAATTCATTCAATCCTCCGTTAGAAACTTGTGAGACCAGTCAGTATTTTACGACTACATGAAGAATTTAAAAAATGCAAAAACAGCAAATTCAAAAAAATATGGAGAAAAGTCTCGAAGCCAATAAAAAAAGAAATTTTTGGTATAAATTTCTCTAATCTCATAAAATTTTTTAACAACATTAGAGTTGTTTTTTTTCTTAAAAATACGACTTCAGAAAATCAACAAGTATGGACAAATATAATAAAACTACGAAATTTTTGAGGAAACCCGTTATATCAACGCCGTTAAATTCAGTAGCTTTCAAGGGGAGACAAAAAATACGCACAGTTATAACTCAATTAGAAGGCAAGGATGTTTGTCAATCATAAGTCACCAACAGGACAAAACAATAAGTCTTATGATTATGAAAACAACAACAATTACATGCAAGAAGCAGAAATTCACCAGAAAAGTGCGAGAAGAAAGTGTCAAAGCCATTTAAACCGTAAGCGTTTCTCCGAAAATTTCATCCATGTGCCATTGGACGTCTTCTGTTAGCCAATCAGAACTATCAATATTTTGATAAAGAGATAAGATTTCAAAGGAACCTCAAAATTTTCTGGAAACTCTTGGCACCGAAGTCATAAAACCAATAGATAGCAGTTAAAATCGCTCAAAATTTTCTGGAAACTCCTCAAAATCCTCAAAATTTTCTGGAAACTCTTGGCACCGAAGTCATAAAACCAATAGATAGCAGTTAAAATCGCTTACCAGATTATTTTGATTACAGTAAAAAGAATAGGGTCCTGTCATTTCTGAGACTGACTTACAACTCATAAAAATAAGGTTATTAATACTTAGTTTCCAAAAAAGTTTTTTAAAGTCTTAGCAGCCACTAAATTCAATAGCTCTCAATGGAAGTCATTAAATACGGTAACTTATGCCTAGATAAGGAGATATATTTTTTGTCATTTTACAGTTATCAATAAGACTTATGATTACGAAAACAACAACAAAACCAGGCGAAAACCAAAAAATTTTAGTAGAAAAGTGCAATAAAGTGTCGAAGCCATTTAAACCATAATTTTTCGCTGATTATTTTATCTATGATCCGTTGAACGCCTTTTCTAAATTTCTAAGCTACTGTGAACTATCAATATTAGGATAATGTGATAAAATTTCAAAAAGAACAAAAGTTTTTAAAAAATCCATAAAAAAAAAATTACGTAAACTCGCGGCATCGAAGTCATGAAACCAGTAGTTAGATGATCAAACTGCTAGCCAGATTATTTTAGTTGCAGTAGAAGAAGAGGAGGTAATGTAAGTTTTGAGACTTACTGACAGTTCACGAAAATATGTTTAAGATTGGTTAATATCCAAAAAAATTATTTTCAAAGTATTAACAGCCATTAACTTCGCGATCTTTCAACGAAAGTAAAAAAATACACTACGTTATGCCTTGATTGGAAGAAAAGGATGTTTTTCATTAAAATGTCATCAATAAGACATCACAATAGGTCCTATGATTATGAAAACAGCAACAATTGCATGCAAAAACCAAAAAATGCAGTAGAAATGTGGGAGAAGAAAGTGTCGAAGCCATTTAAACCATAAGCGTTTCTCTGAAAACTTTTTATACCTCCCATTAGACGTCTTCTGCTAGCCAATCAGAACTATTGATATTTGGATAAAGAGATAAGATTTCAAAGGAACCAAAATTACAAAAAATCTTTAAAACAATTATGAAAACTCGTGGCATGGAAGTCATAAACCCAATAGTTAGAAGATAAAACCGCTTAATAGATTAGTTTTGGTTGCAGTAAACAGAAAGAGCTCATATTTTCTGAGAGTAACTTAATGTTCATCAAAATAAATTTAATATCGTTTAATGTTGAAAAAAAATTCGAAGATTAGTCTTGACAGCCATTAGCTGTCCACTCAAAGCACTAAATAAATTTACCTTTTGCACATGGGAAAGCTGATTGCACTTTTCATTAGCGAGTTTGCGCCATAGGCCTCACAAAATTTAAAATATCATAAAGAAAATGAAAATTCTTTGAAAATCTCTAAAGTTCATGAGAAGAAGACAAAAAAACATGATCGATTCATTGAAAACGATTTTTTTTGAGTGTCATTAGATTGCAAACTAGGTTTGTCATGAACGGAACCTCTATATGAAAATAACTAGTCTCTAAGTCACTAAGAAACAATAATAAATTAAAAAAAGTTTTCTAAAAAAACAGCTCTCAAAATGAATTCGAGTTTTTCATAGTGAGTTTCAACACGAGACCAGAACTAACGTTTTTATCGAGCTATTGGTAATACAAAGTTCTTTCATTTTGTAGCGTGAAATGTAATTTTGAAGTAATATTATTATAGAAAAGCCTTAATTTGAACAAAAATTACGATAAAATTGAACAAAATCATGTAATTATCACTTGTTCACACAAAATTATAAACCTCGATAATTCCTCGAAAAATACGAAATTCAAAAAAATCTTTTTAATTTTGAATTCTAAGTTGGACGGGCTTTTTAATGATACCAATCACATTTCTCTACGATGAATATATCGATCGGCCATAATTGACTGAACAAAAAAAACCATTTGAGTATATAGTTCCTCCCCCCACAAGTGGGTTTGGAACAATTAGATCAATATAATAAAATTTCCCCTCTAACATTTTTAGCTTTTAGTGACACTATCCCCCCTTAAAATATTTAATCTTTTTCTTTGATTTAAGAAATTGGATTCAGTTATTGGACAATTTAAAGCTGGGTAAAAAATGTTGCTGTTCTCGGACTGTATTGGCGTTTTTGTACCTGAGGTAAATATTTAGACCATAGTTGATCCAGAATTACTTTGTGAGAAAATTTTCAAAGTTTTAAAATTTTTATCAAAAGTTTAATCGCCTCAAATTTCCCGGAGCCGCGTCTAAAATGATCAAATCACTTAAATGGGGTCAAGTGTTTCCAAGGTTTGTTAGACAGTCATGTTAAGTTGTTGGACTTATAATAATAAATTGTTTCCATCAGTCATTAAGTAGCTTCACAATTACCTGTACAAATACAATCACATATTTGACTGTGGGAGAGCACTATTGGGCCGATGGCCCGCTCTCAAGTGTCTCATTCAGTTTATCTGGATGAAAGTGATTCAAAATGAAAAAAGGAGGAAGCATTGTTTTTCAAGGTACCACTAAACCCAGCAGTAAAAACACTATTCTGGTTTTGGAACGCTTGTGAGTGGTGATATTAAAACTCATACAACAGTCTGACTATGCCCTCATTACCCAAAATATAATTATCTAGAAATTGATGACAGAAATTTTTTGTTTCAGTATTAGACATGTTTTCAATCTTTTTGATTATTTCATCATCGTAACCTAGAAGCATTCTTAAGAACCGCCTTATCCTAACAATTATTGAAAAACTGTGAAATAGATTTTTACCTAGAGTTATTTTGTTTTTAATCAACCGTTTGCTTTTTTTAAGGCGGTTTAGCATTGAGAAACCCTTTGAAATTGGTGAAATATTACATTGTCCCCTTATGTTTTTTAGTGTTTGCTTAAGTACCTCATAGGCATGTAACTCTGATGCTAAATAGATCCTATGTTTTACTCTTTCTTCGTGAGTGCTTTGAAACTTTTTTCGATGAAAAATTAGCCGCAAGATACGTTTGACAACTTTGTCTATTTCCCTAATTTTTGTGATTGTTGTTGACCCGTATATCAAGACTTGGTATTGTACTATTGTTTGTGTGTATGTTCTAAATGCTTTTATCATCTGTGATTCTCTCAAAACTTTTCTCAGTTTATAAAAGATAGAACAATTCGACAAAAGTTTTGTGACCACATGCTTTTAGTGCTTTGAGAAACGAAGTTCATTATCTATCGTGATGCCCAGGTATTTGAAACTTTGTTTTTCTTCATTTTTATTGTTTTTTTATGAATCTTCTTGACGCAACATTTTTTTGATTTTTCTTTACAAAAAGCATGCTTTTTGTTTTTTCCTTGTTCAGCGTTAGTTTATTTTTTATGAGCCAATCATTGACGTTATCTAGTGCTTTGTCGTAATCATCGTCAATTTTCGATGCAGAACTTCTGCTCTTCACAATAGTGTCATCGGCGTATAAAATAACATTTGATTTTTTC
Source organism: Convolutriloba macropyga (assembly GCF_964194025.1). Classification (NCBI taxonomy): domain Eukaryota; kingdom Metazoa; phylum Xenacoelomorpha; order Acoela; family Convolutidae; genus Convolutriloba; species Convolutriloba macropyga. Next base: position 17,399,968 of record NC_134482.1, read on the forward strand.
TGGGACAAACTCAAGTCATTCGTGTAGATAATAAACAAAAGAGGGCCGAGAATTGAACCCTGTGGCACGCTTAGTTTGGACTTCTTTTCTCCAATTAAGGTATATTGCATTCGATTGGACAAATATGATTTTAAAATGTTGTATATTGGACCACGTCGACCATATATATAACATTTTTGCAGTAGAATGTTGTGATCGACAGTATCAAAATTTTTCTTTATGTCTAGGAAGGTGCATTTGGTGTTTTCGCTGTTGTTGTGGAGATTTGATCTTATTTCCTCTATTAAGGTTGCAATGGCATCAACTGTGCTCTTCGCGTGCCTGAAGCCAAATTGTGAATCTGAGAGAATTTCAAAAACGTTTAGGTAGTTTTGAATTCGATCAAATATAATCCGCTCAAAGACCTTTTCCCTATAATTGGTAGCAACGAAATGGGCCTGAAATTTGATGGGTCATCTTTATTTCCATTTTTGAAGAACGGTATAACTCTTGCAATTTTCAAACTCTCTGGGTATTGTCCAAGTTCTATGCATCTGTTAAACATTAGTTGTCAAGGAGCTGTCAGAAGATTTTTTAATGAAATAGTTCAAATTATAGCAATCAAGGCTAAATTTGTTTTTACAGTTGTTGATAGCGTACTTTACGTCATTTTCAGATATCGATTTTTGGAAACATACTTTGACTCTCGTTTTCTATTGTAAGGGCACTTCTTGTTAAAAATTCCGCATTTAATTTTTTCCCAATTTTTGAGAAGAACTCGTTAAATTTTTCTATTTTATTTTGTGAGCAAAAACTTTCAGAGGACTCTGAGTTTGCCGGTTAAAGAACTATAAAGCTGAAAAAAAGTTTTTCTGTTTTTACCGAATCGGTTTTACGTAGGTTTTGATAAAAAGTTTGTTTTTTAGATTTGATGAGTGATTTAAGGTTTTTACAAGCTTTTCACGGATTTCTGAAAAGAATCGAAAGAGTGATACAGGGAAGCAAAATCTAATACTGTTGCATTCTGACTTCGACTCACTTATTTTGGATACCTGCGATTTTTAAATGTGCGACAAAAATGTGATCAAAATTGAGATTTGACAAATGTTCCTGTGAAATTCAAATAAGAAATTAAGTCCTTTTTGTCGGAAATCAACGGAAATTCAGGGCAACAAATTCTTAGCAAGCTCAAATTTCAGAAATAAGGGTTGTAACGGCTGCAAAACGTTCAATCGCTCTTCATTCCACTTTAACACAATTATTTGAAGTATTTGAAGATCAAGGACTGTCTGATGCTCACTCAGTATTGGTGTTTTAATAACATCCACTCTCAATGGTGGAATGAATAAAAGAAATTGTTATCATCTGCTGGGATGTTGAATGTGTTGTATCTGTAAACATTTGATCAGATTTCTTTTTTTTGGTAGTAATATGTACTTAAGTACTGTTAGCGTGTCATCAAATAATGTGAAAAGTTAAAATTGTGGTAAGAAATTTAAAAACGTTTCAACATCGCCTGTAGACAAAAAATGAGTTTCTGAATCTATTGTTTTTGAAAGTGAGTTGCCGTTTCTTCTTGCGGTTTTTAAGTTCATGTATTTACTGCAATATTGAATTCTTTCTCGGTTAATGTGAGGTATGCTTGACTGAGATTTTTTTAAAACTTCTTAATGCTCTGATACTGACGATGTTTCATTTGTTTACGCCATCCAAAAATTTCCTTTCAGCAGCCCAATTGAGCCTTCCTAAGTATAAGTTGGTTGGTTGCTATCAACCCAACCCCTTATCGTTTACGAGCAATTCATTCAATTTTAGTCGATCATTGAACACACACTTTGTAAGTATTGACAAATTTCTGATAATGTTGTATTGAGTTTCAAGGTAGACAAGGATGCTTGTTAATGTTCGCACATGATGTTCCGACCCGAGCTCATCTACATTTTTGACTTAATTGTCAACCAAATGAAGAGATAATCAAAAATAGATGTTTGAGTTTAAACAAATCCTCACAAAACCAAACTAATAACTGAATTACATAATGCTACGCCTCATTACAGCACTCACAAAGCGCCATCAAAAAGACAAAGAGTAAAAAATAAAATAAACAAAAACAAAAATTTCACCGCAAAAACTCAATATCTAAATTTAAAAGCAGCTAGTGACAACGTCAAAATTCAATCGGATAAAACCTTTACTACACAAAATTACATTTTTCATAACTTTACAGCTGATGGGAATTCTCATTAATGAGAATAGGTAACAAGTCCGCACAAAGAAGAAATAATGAGGCGAAACTCAAAAATTATTTTTTTTTTAAAACATAAAATTTCATAAAAATCATCTGCTCTTAAGGAAAAAAAATTAATAAATTTACAAAAAAAATAAATACGAAAACAATAGGACCTGTCTTCGGTAAGACTAAGCTATAGAAACGGATTAGAGATGAAGAAAAAATATTTTAAAAAATCAAAGAATTTGCGAAAACACAAGTTAAGGAAGCCATTAAAATCATTAGCTATTATCTGAGTATTATGTATTTTTATTTCAATTGTAAAATATACAAATTCAGCTAAATTAGACTGAATAAAATAAGTTCACTTGGGCTACATTTGAAAATCATTGGGATATATTATTACGCGAATAAGCTAAAAGAAGTGAAAAAGAAACAAATACTGATTGGTCACAAAATTTTTATGAAATTGCATATTGTCCAACAAACAAAATATCAGTTACGCCATAATGTCAATAGACACGTTAATTTTTGAATTACCAGGAATTGAATGGGGCCTCTCAATGGTGAGAATAATTTACGAGTTGACAAAAAGAACAACAAAAAGTTTTAAAATCTTTGAAAAAACAGTATAATAAACATTAATATTCGCTAAAAAGTGACTGCATTGAGTAAAATGATTCATTCAATCCTCAATTAGAAGTTTATGAGACCTGTCAGCATTTTACGGGTAAATGATGAATAAAAATATCAGGCAAAAGCAGCAAATTCGAAAACAGCAAGGCAAGAAAAGCGTCAAAGCCATTAAAAAATGAACTTTTCAAAGAACACTTCTTTATTGTCAATTGATTTTTTTACAGCAATCGGATTCTTCTTTTTATAACAAAATGACTTCACAAAATCAACAAATGTGAACAATCTAATTGGAACAACGAAATTTGCAAGAAAACCCGTCGTATAAACGCCATTTAATTCAATAGCTTTCAACGGAAGTCGAAAATGCTAAGTCATGCCTCGATAGGAAGGCAAGGGTGTTTGTAATCCGTAAGTTTTCAATGAGACATCCCAATAAGACTCATGACTATAAAAACATTAACAAATACAGGCAAAAACCAAAAATTCAGCAGAGAAATGAGAGAAGCAAGTTTCGAAGCCGTTTAATCCATCAGATTTTCTCTGAAAACTGTATCTATGATTCATTGAACGCCTTATCTCAGGCTATGGAAATTTTAAATTTTAGGATAATGTGATTTCAAAATAAACCAAAGTTTAAAAAAAAATATCCAAAAATTAAAATATATATATGAAATCTCGTGACACCGAAGTCATAAAACCAAGTTTGAGGATAAAACCGCTAACCAGATTGATTTTAGTTGGTTGCAGTAGAATAGAACAGGTTCCCGTCAGTATTGAGACAGACTTACAGTTCACGAGAAAAGGCTTAAGATTGGTTAATGTTCAAAAAAATTTTGAAAATCTTTTTTTAGTCTTAGCAGCCATTAAAGTCAATGGTTTTCAACGGAAGTCAATTAAACGCTAGATTATATCTTGATGCAAAGATAATTTCGTTTATCAATCATGAGTCAACAATAAGACGTTACAAAGTCTTATGACTATGGAAACAACCACAAAAACAGGCAAAAACAAAAAATTCAGTAGAAGAGTGCAAGAAAGTGGGGAAGCCATTTAAACCATAAGTTTTTCTCTGAAAACTTAATCTAAGATCCATTGAGCGTCATCTCTAAGCCAAAGGGAAATATCAACATTAGGATAATGTGATAAGATTTCAAAAAGAACCAAATTTACGGGGAAAAACCCATTATAAAAATTATGAAAACTCGTATCGAAGCTATAAAACCCATAGTTAGAAGTTGAAACCTCTAATCAGAAAGTTTTTGAGTTGCTGTTGAATGGAGCTGTTTCCCTCCATTATTGTATCGACTTACAGTTCATGAAAATAAAATTAAGATTGGTTAATGTACAAAAAAATTTTCGAAAAATTATTCTTAAATTCTTAAGAAATTAAAATCAATAGCTTTCAACGGAAGTGAATAAAATCAATAGGTTACCTCTCGATGGGAAAACAAGGATGTTGGTCATTTATACGTCATCGATAAGACATCACTATAAGTCTTAAGACTACGAAAACAACAACAAATACAGGCAAAAACACAAAACCAATAACTCTGTAGAAAAGTGCAAGAAAGTGTTGCAGCCATTTTAACCATGAGTTTTTCTGTTAAAACTTTATCTGGGATCCACTGATCGTCTACTCTAAGCCAAAGGCAACTATCAATATTAGAGTAATGTTAATAAGAGTTCAAAGGAAACCAAAGTCACGAAAAAAAATCCAAAAATTTAAAATATATGAAAATTCTTGGCATCGAAGTCATAGAGCAAATAGATAGCAGATAAAACCGCTAACCAGAATGACTTTGGTAGCAGTATAATTGCCGGGGTTTCCTTTCATTACTTCGTTTGGCCTAAAGTACACAAAAATGAGTTTAAGATCGGTTATTGTTCAAAAAAATTTTTGTTTGATTTAACAGCCGTTAGGTGTCCACTCAAAGTATTAGTTATATTCACCTAATGCTCATCAGGAAGCTTATTGCTCTTTTAATCAGCTAGTATGTGCTATAGGACTCCAAAAAACCAGTAAAATCTCCTATTGAAATTCAAAACTTTATTAAAAATTACGAAAATTGAATTCGAAGCCAAGAAAAGATGAGCGATTCCTTGAAAACGAATTTTTTGTTCATTGGGCGTCACTTGACTGTAAATGAGTTTTGTAATTAATGAAACGTTGATATGAAAAGTGACTATTCTCTAAGTGACTAAACAAAAAATTAAAATATGAAAAGTTTTCTATAAAACAGCCCTCAAATTGAATTAGAATTTTTTTATTGGTAAACTTCGCTATGAGACCAGAACTAGTCTGTTTATCGCCTTCCGACTATTCACAAAACAAAATTGTTTCATTTTGAAGCGTGAAACGTAATTTTCAATTAATGTTTTTCTAGCAAAAATCTTAATTTGAACAAAAATTACGCTAAAAGTAATTAAAATCATGCCAGATATGCCGTATTCACACAAAATTTTAAGCCTCGATAACTCCTCAAAAAATACGAAATTCAAGAAAATCTTTTTAAATTCGAATTCTTCGCTGGACGAGCTTTTTAATGATACCACTCACATTTCTCTACGATGAATATATCGATCGGCCAAAATTGTCTGAACAAAAAAATCCCATTTGAGTATATAGTTCCTCCCCCCACAAGTGGGGTCGGAACAAAAATTGGTCGTAGCATTGTTGATATGATGTTAAATGATATGCTTTTTTTGTAAGTTCAGAATTCCTTTAATAAATTGTTACATAGGGCAAGACTGTGGCAAGCCTTTGTGGAGCTTAAAATTGGAGACCGTTAAATTTAGTGTGGGGCGCTGAAAATGTGTACAAAATGGTCTTATGATTTGCGGACTTGCATCAGAAGTTTTGATGATGATACCTATGTTTTTCTGAAAAAGCCTAAATGCAGAAAAGAGTTCTTGGTTAAAGCTAAGCTTTAAGTTGAAATGCATTACGAGCCCGCGTCCCTATTAAATAGCGAAAAATTTGGTCCATTTTTACCTTAATTCCACAAAAACGTATCTGGATACAAGTATAAAGGGCCATTCAGTGTGCGCTTCTGAATGTCTGTCTCAAAATTCCACAAAACAGGGCACTAATAATTAAAATTTGTTCGGGGGTACTGGCTCATTATGTAATATTTGCAAGAGATAACTGCTATTCTGTATATAATAAAAAAGTTTTGAGGTGAAGTGTTTTTATTTGTTTCGATTAATTGAGTCGGTTGACTCTCAATTTTTCGTTCTTGGATTGTTTCTCGAAAACCCTTGAGTTGAGGACGTTTTATTCTGGTAACTATGAAAGATATGCCAAGTTTTAAGTCACCGTAAAATTAAATCGCCTTCAAAAATAAGATCAAATCGAAAAGAGGACAAATTTTTTACCCGTAAAGCTTAACCAATTTAAAAAATGTTGTACGTAGTTGTGATTACTTGCGTTTAAACTTTTTGTGGATTTCAAACGCCTCAAAATTGACCAGATGGTTTAATATTTATGTGTTTTCCAATAAATTGATTGTACTGAAATAATTCTTTAAATGTACATTTAAGGAGATTTGAGGTAGTCATTTTGGTGGTTTGCATTAAAGTTTTATGGAGAGATCTATGGAATCTTTTGAAATGCTTCAAGATCGTAAATTCTTAAGTTTATTCAACGATGTTGGATTGTTTGTTTATTGAAACGAATTTTTCAATTGTCTAAGCGTGTGCAATGTGCGTATTACGCTAAGATTTCACGACTTTTCATAGATATGTTTGGTATTTTTTGAAATGCCTAATTACCATAGCAATATTGATATGCTGTTTAATTAAAATACCGTTTTCCACAATTTATTTGCAATTTTCAGAATTTGGTAAGATCAGAATTACTTCGATACTTTTTTGACAGAGCGGGAATGTGGCAAATCTTTGTGGAACATAAAATTGGAGCGGTGAAAATGTGCAAGAAGTTGTCTCCCGTTTTGTGCAATTTAATCAGAATGTTTTAATGATGATATTTAAGTTTTCTGAAAACGCGTTAATGCAGAAATGAATTCTCGTTAAATGCTGAGCTGTAAGTAGATCTGGATTTTGAACCAGAACTTTTACCAAATAGAGTGAACCATTTGGTCAATTTTACCTCTTTAAATGTGTAAAACGTATCCTAATACATGTAAAGAGGACATACACTGTGGGATATGGCGATAATGGAACGACATATTAGTTGGTGATTATACAATGTCTTATTCCTTGTGACCAAATTTATGTGAGGAGAGTTTAATTCGTCATTTTGGTTGCTCGAGTTATAGGTGTTTTTTTTTAATTTTGGGTTGCAGTTTTTCAATACAGATGTATTTAATCTTTTGAAAAGTTTCAAGATCGTGAATTCTGTAATTGGTTCAACGATGTCAAGGATTGTTTGTTTAATGAAAGTTTTTTGTCGGTTATTGTGGGAATATGATTAAACAACTAGGAAACGAAGTTTTCAATCGTCTTAGCGTGTGCAATATGAGTATTACGCTGGGATGTTACCAATTTTTATAAACTGTTTTGTTTCTTTTAAAATGATTCATTACCATTCTTTGCAATTTTCAGGAACGTTGAATTGTGTATGTACAAAAAGTGATATATTAATTTAACACAAGGAAACGATTCCTTAAATAATTCTTTAGCATGCGCAATGTGTTCGTATATCGCAACCCAAAAACACAGCCTGAAAACTCACTACAAATTGAAGCACTTGGGAGGAGGTGACCTCGTTATGACCTGTCAAATTTGCAAGGTCAAACTCAAGACTAAAGGTTACATGAAGAAACATTACATGACAGTGCATAAATTAGATGATAATGTAGCTCAGAATATGGTTAACTCACAAACAGATAAATAGTTGGAGTAGTTAATTTTTCAGTAATTAATTTGTGTAATAATTCGGGTGTTCAGTTTTGTGTTTTAGGATTTAATTAGGGTCTATTCTGTTGCCCATGCACATCTTTAGTGAGCAAATTTTTAAATAACTTATACCCTGTTTTGATGTCCTATTTTATGTAGAAGGTGCTGTTTAACATATGGTGCTGCATAACATAAAACTGTTATAGGGGGATGAGGAGGAGGGGCGGGGGGTCATAATTAGCTTGGGCTTAAAATAGATCTATTGTTTTGAGACCTGTTCCCCTTATATTTGTCGTTGCTGATCGAGATAAAGCCGAAATCAGTTTATTAAATCGAGATCGGCAATCAGGGTTTGCGGAGTCTTTTTTGACAACAAAAAGACCCTGAGCATTTAGTGATGAGCGGCTACATTAAAGCCTTGCCCTGATAGGGGAATTTGTTCAGAAAATTGCTTGTTCATTTGATCTTTGCAGAATTATTTGAGAAACATGGACTACCTCTTGAAGCGTATAACTACTAAAGCTGTTGTCTAAATTAATGAAAATTCGATTCCAAGATTTACGGAAATATTTTTAGTAATTTACAATACATAGAGGGCATATTGATTTTCGATAATTTGAACTGTCTGTTAATTTTGTCCCACAGTGTGCATGATTTGTAGTTTAATTGTTGATGTTGTTTTAGTTTTTTGTTAGACTACGACAGTAATAGAACTCCGCAATAGTGTTTTTTTCTGAGCAAAAAGTGTTCATATATGAGAACTATCCAGAAGTGTGCGAGATTGCTGGTACAATATCATTTTATAAGAAAAGTAAATATATTTCACCCTGCTGGTTTATTTTTGATCTTGCTTAGTTTTGTTTTTACAAACTCTTTTTTAGCAAAATCTTCAATTGTAGGATAAAGTTAAGCAAAATTCTGAAATTTACGACTGTTCTGTTACAAGAGGAAAAGACAGTACTCGATAAAATCTTTGAGTCGCTTGTTCGTTTGCAAAAATGCCAGAAAAAGTTTAAATCATTTTGAAATTTGAGTGTAACGAAAATTCAAAAGGCATCCGAAACATCCAGTAAGTGACCAGTAAGAGAGAAACGAGATGTATCTCATCTGGGCTCGATAACAGTAAAATTATTGGGACTAAAACGGAGATTTGAAGTTGGAAAAAAATAAGGTTGTACTTTAGTGCTGAAGTGATCCTCGAACGTTACTTTGTCAGACACACAAAAAATTAAATTAAAGATCATTCAATTTTTTATTGAAACCTTCAAAACAATGTTTTGAATTTCATTTTGAAGATTTTTTTGAATTTCATTTTTTTTAGTTTCATTTTTCCGAGGAGTTTTCGAGGTTTAAAGTTTTGTGTGAACACAGGACATTTGGCACGATTTTGTTTACTTTTAGCTTCATTTTCGTTCAAATTAAGATTTTTTCTAAAAAACTATCAACTCAAGATTACATTTCACGCAACTAAATGAAAATTTTTTTTCCTACTGGACGAAAGGCGAAAAAAATGCTAGTTTTGGTCTCATGGGTAAGTTCGCTTTAAAAATAAAACTCGAATTCTCTTTGAGAGCTGTTTTTTAGAAAACTTTTCGCATTTTTTTGTCTTTTAAATTCACTTATAGACTAGTCACTTTCCATATCAAAATTCCCTTAATGACGAACCTCACTTACCGCCAAATGAAGCCCAATGAACAAAAAATTCGTTTTCGAGGGATCGCACTTGTTTTCTTTTGGCTTCTACTATGACTTTTTGTAATTTTTAATGAAATTTTGGTTTTTTTTTGAGATTTTACTAATTTGCTGAAGTTCTATAGCATAGGCTTGTTGACTAAAAGTACAATAGGCTCCCTAATGAGTGTTAAGTGATCCTATCTAGTGCTTTGAGTGGACAGCTAATGGCTGTTAAGACATTAAAAATTATTTTTTGAATTTTTTTCAACAGTGTGTCGTTTTCAGTCATAACAGCACCTCCTTCCTTTTTACTGCACCCAAAATTTATCTGGACAGCAATTTTGACTTCTAACTATTGCTTTTTTTTGATGCCACGAGTTTTCATATTTTTTTTAAATTTTTGGATATTTTTTCTCGTTATTTTGGTTTCTTTTGAAATCTCATAACTTTATCATGATACTGATAGTTCTCCTTTGCTTAGAGAAACGTTCAATGGATCATAGAGAAAGTTTTCAGAGAAAAGCCTTTTGCTTAAATGACTTCGACAATTTCTTCTCGCACTTTTCTATTGAATTTTTTGTTTTTTGCATGTATTTATTGTTGTTTTCAACCATACGACATATTGTGATGTCTTATTGATAACGTATGAATGACCAACATCATAGTCCTCCCATGGAGGCATAACCTAGCGTGTTTAAGGGCGTGGATATTACGTGTTTTTCGTAAAAACTTCGTGGTTTTGATATTCTTGTTCATATTTGTTGAAATTTTGAAGTCCTTTTTGAAACAGAAAAATCATCCCCTTGCTGTTTAAAAAATAATTGAAGATAGAATTTTTTACTGAAAAGTTCACTTTTTACCGGCTTCGACACTTTTCTCTCTTTTTTTACTTTGCTTTTTTGACTGTTTTTTATTCTTTTTGTAGTCCTAAAACGCTGAGAGATCTGACAAGCTTCTAATTGAGGATTTAATGAGTGATGTTACGCAATGCAGTCAGTTTTGTAGCGAATAGCCTTAGAGTTTATGTTATTCGTTTTCAAAATTTTAATATATTGTTCAGGTTTTTTTCGTTCTTTTCGTCAATTTGTAATTTATTCTCATCACTGAGAGGTCCCGTTCAATTCCGTGTAATTCAATATGTTGAAGTGTCTATTGATTTTGTTTCGTAACTGATGTTTCATAAAAGTTTTGTGGGTGGTAAATATTTGTGTTTCTGTTTTTTTAGCATATTTGCGTAATAACAGATGCCAGTTATTTTTAAATAAGGACCGAGTGAACTTGTTCAATTGAAATATGAGAAACAATATTCAGATAAAGCTAATGATTTTAATGGCTTCAATAATTTTTGTTTTCGCAAATTGTTTTTTTTGAGTTTTTCTACAACTCTAATTCGTTTCTATGGCTTAGTCTAAACAATTATAAGTCTTCTCGATTTCGTTATGACTATTTTGTACTTTCGTCGAGAATTATTTTGTTAAGAGCTAAGGATTTCTGAGATGTTTGAAGTTATGAAACGTTTTAAAAATGTTGATCGAATTTTGATTTTTGCCTCAATATGTCTTTTTGTCGACTTGTTACCTAGTCTCAATGAGGGAAAATCTCATCTGATGTGTGGGTAAGAAATTTGTGTAGCTAAGGTTTTATCTGATTGCATTTTGACGTTGTTACGAGGTGCTTTTAAATTTAGATACTGAGTTTTTGCCGTAAAATTTTTGTTTTTACTTTTTTTTGTTGGTTTTTTTTCTCGCGGTCTTTTTAATGGCAGATCTCGTGAGCGCTTTAATGAGGCATGGCATTATGTAATTCATTTAGTAGTTTGGGTGTGTAAAGATTTTTTCAACTCAAACATATATTTTGATTCTCTTCATTTGGTTGACAATCAAGTCAAAAATGTAGATGAGCTCGGGTCGGAACATCATGTGCGAACGCACATTAACGAGCCTCCTTGTTCAATTCAGTGTCAAGGCAAACTTTCAAAAATTGGAATCTTTGAAAGTTTGGAGACAGTGTGATGTGATGTTCTGTAGCACAAACGATACTCTGAATTACAAACTAGCACTCAATAAAAGGTTTGTAAAAGAAGTTATCAATTTTACTGGTTTTTTCAAGTAAGGAATGTCTCATAGCAGAAGCAATAAGTTCACATGGCGAATTGTCTTATTCAATTTATCTGCTATTGTTTTTATCGTGGAATTCTCAATATTCAGTTCTTTGCTGTTGAAATGTTTTAAATAAATTTGTAAGCGACTTGCTGATTGCTTTCGAACGAAGTCTGAAGTAATAATTTCAAACGTAAGCGTTATTTTTTTTGCTTTTTTTGCTTGAGCGTTTCGTTCTAGAACATTCTTTCTATTTTTTAGTGATTTTCTCGTGCATGACTTCTCAATTTTTGTGTGACCTAATTTGCTCTTATTCAGAAATTAAATCTGTTTCTAACACAAAAGCAATTGTAAGAAGAGCTAGACACACGTTCCGGATAGCCAAGTGGTAATTGCACTAGTCTATTAAGCCGGAATCGAGCACCTCCATTGTTGGAAGTTTTTGCTCACAAAAAATTTTACTCAGGCAAAAGCAGCGACCTCTGAATTAAGTGCACCTCCTGTAGTTCGAGAGCAATTTGTCTCACGTTAATCGGTTAAGTTTTTACGAGGTTGTAATATTTAAGAAATAAGCAGATATTTGGGAGCGGGTTTACGACTGCCGCATCAACCTATCTTTAACTATTTTCAACTCTTAGTGTCGAGAACAACAGATTAGAAGTTATTCGGAGCGATTTGTTTGAAACAAATGGCTCCTAAGTTTGACAGTATAGCGGTCAAGGACGGAGTATTGTCTTCAAATTGCAAATGAATATTTGAAAATGAACTGATTGTTCCGACCCCACTTGTGGGGGGAGGAACTATATACTCAAATGGTTTTTTTTCAGTCAATATCGGCCGATCGATATATTCATCGTAGAGAAATGTGAGTGGTATCATTAAAAAGCTCGTCCAGCGTAGAATTCATAATTAAAAAGATGTTTTTGAATTTCATGTTTTTTGAAGAGTTATCTAGGTTTAAAGTTTTGTGTGAACACGCGATATTTGCATGATTTTGTTCACTTTTGGAGAAATTTTTGTTCAAATTAAGGCCTTTCTATAAAAAATTTATTTGAAAATTACATTTCACACTACAAATTGAAGCAATTTTGTGTTACCAATAGACCGATAAAAGCCAGTTCTGGTCTCTTGAGGAAGTTTACTATCAAAAAATGTCGAATTCAATTTGAGAGCTGTTTTTTTTTAGAAAAATTTCCTATTGTTTGTTTTTTTCTCACTTAGAGACTAGTCATTTTTCATATCGAGGTTCTGTAAGGTCAAACCTAATTTATGGTCAACTGATACCCAATGAACAAACTATTCGTTTTCGAGGAAACAGTCATGTTTTTTTCAGTCTTCGAATTTGTGTTTTCGAAATTTTTAATGAAATATTCATTTTCTTTTGAGATTTCACTGAATTATGGGAGTCCTATGGCATAGACTCGCGAACTAAAAGTGCCATCGACTTCCCACTGTGCATTAAGTAAACCTGTATAGTGCTTTGAGTGGACAGCTAATGGCTGCTAAGACTTTGAAAATAATTTTTTTTACCATTAACCAATCTTAAACTTATTTTCATGAACAGTAAGTCACTCTCAGCAATGACAGGACCACCTTCCTTTTTAATGCAATCAAAATAAATTTGGTAGCTGGTTTTTATCTGATAACTATTAGTTTTCGGACTTCGATAACACGAGTTTTCATAATTTCAAAAAAAATTTCGGATTTTTGTAATTTTGATTCATTTTGAAATGTTCTCCCATTATCCTAAAAATCATAGTTCCCATTGGCTTAGAAAAGACAGCCAATGGATCAGAGATGAAGTCTCAGAGCAATTATTATGGTTTAATCGGCTTCGACATTTTCTTCTGGAAAATTTGGCTGAATTTTTGTTGGTTTTTGCCTGTATTGGTCGTTGTCTTCATAATCATATGACTTATTGTGATGTCTTATTGATAATATATTGATGAGAAACATCCCACTCTTCCCATAGAGGCATAAGGTAGCGTATTTTTCGGATTTCCTTGAAAGCTCTTGCTTTTAGTGGCTGTTAAGACTTCAAAAATAATTTTATAAATTTTTTTGGACATTAACCAAACTTAAGACTTATTTTTTTGAACTGTAATCAATCTCAGTAATACCAGGGCCTCTTTCGTTGCTACTGCATATAAATTTAATCTGTTTAGCGGTTTTATCTTCTAATTATTTGTTTTTAGCTTCGATGCCACGAGTTTTCATAAATTTTTTAAATTTTTGGATATATTTTTTGTAATTTTTGGATATTTTTTTTTGGTTACGTTTTAATTTTTATCACAGTTTTTTCATAATTTCAAAATTTTGTTTTTTTTTGTAGTTTTGGTTCTTTTTAACATCTCATTATCCCATCATTAATAGTTCCCATTGGCTTAGAGAAGACGTCCAATGGATCACAAATAAAGTTTTCAGAGAAACGATTAGGGTTTCAATGGCTTCGAAACATTCTTCTTTTAATTCTCTTATGAATTTCTGGTTTTAGCATGTGTTTTTTGTTGTTTTCATAATCATAGAACTTATAGTGATGTCCCGTTGATTATTTTTTATTTACAAACATCATTTCTTTCTCATTGAGGTATAACTTAGCTTACTTTTTGATTTCCGTTGAAAGCCATTGAATTTAATGGCGTTGATATAACTGGTTTTCTCAAAAATTTCGTGGTTTTATTATATTTCTTTATACTTTTGAAGTCATGTTGTTAAGGAAACAACAACGCCATTGCTACTAAAAAGTATATGAAGAAAGAAAGTTTTTTTACCAAAAACTTCTCTTTTATTGGGTTTGACACTTTTCTCGCTCAAGTTTTTTATGAAATTTTCTGAAATTCTTCATGTAGTCTTGAAATGTATTCTCATAGGCTTCTAAGTAAGGATTAAATGAATGATGTTACTCAATGCGGTCAGTTTATAGCGAATAATTTTAAAGTTCATGATATTGTTCGTTTTCAAAGACTTCATGCTTTTCAGTATTTGTTCTTTTCGTCAACTTGTAATTCATTCTTATCATTGAGAGGTTTCATCCACTTCATTGTAATTCAAAACCACTTTTCCATTGATATCATGTCTTAACTGATGTTTTGTTTGTTGGACAAAATGCGTTTTCATATAAGTTTTGTGAGTGGTCAATATTTGTGTTTCTTTTTCTCTTCTTTTAGTACATTCGCTAAAAAGTTTATGTTTTTGCTTGTTTTGTCGTTTGTTTTTTTTTCTCGTAGTCTTTCTAATGGCAGATCTTCTGAGCACTGTAATGAGGCGTGGTGTTATGTATTTCAGTTAGTAGTTTGGTTGTGTAACGATTTCTTTTAAACTCAAACATCTATTTTTAATTATCTCATCATTAGGTTGTCAATTATGTCAAAAAATGTAGATGAGCTCGGGTCGGAACATCATGTGCGAACGCACATTAACGAGCATCCTTTCTTCGTTTCAGTCTCCATATATGATAGTAAATTTTATAGACGTTTGCGTTGGGAATGTTTTACCGTTAGACCAGACCATCGAGGTCCAAAAAAGTCTTAAAGTTGAACATAGAAACTATTGGTAAAAAACAAGAAAACAATATTTTGGTGAAAATTTCTGCGTCGTCGTGCGAGTGTGCTTTTTAAATTGATCTCATGAACTGTTGTACAGCATTGAAAAACATTTTTGCTGAAATATGATAAAACTTCACGATAATCTCTTTGGTTCTTTGTTCAAAGGTAAAGAGAGTTGGTGAAATGTTTTGAAACTCACGAATTACATGTCCAATTGACTTCCTAGGCAGTAAAAAGTTGTTCTATTTGCCATTTTTTAGTTGAATGCTTACGGTTGTTACATCTTACTGTTTTAAAAAAATGGTTTTTGTGAGATTTTCCACTTTCAATCTTATTTCTGCCACCTTTAAGCGTAGTCTCAGCAAAGATAGGTTGCATTCGTTTTCAAGTGAATTGTAGTGTAGTATTCATTGCTGGTTTTGTTATTTAATTATTGATTTTTGGAGTTCATCTTAACAAATTTTCATTTTTTTTGAAATTTTCTAAATTTTCTAAACTTTCTTTTTTTTCTTGTTCGATCATCACATTAATGACAAGTCACATATCACATTAATGTTGTTAACAGAAAGTGCAATTGTTTACATTCGATTTTTTTAGTGAATAGATTGGGGGATTTTATTGGCTTCGACACCGTTTCCTCTCAAAATTGCGTCGACTTTTTGATTTGTACCAGTATTGGTTCTTTTTGTAGTCGTATGAAATTTTTGAGAAAGACAGATCTCAATGGTTTTGTATGAAGGTACAAATGAAGCCATTGAATGATTTCTGTTAATAGCTAATTGTTTTCGGACTTTCAATTACTTTTCACGAGTTAAATTGTTTTCAAAAATTGTAAACGTATTCTCTAACTTTGCCCTTTTTGTTTTGTCTATTCTTTAATTATTCTCAAAGACAGTTCCAATATCTTTTCTGGTTAAATGCAATTCATTTGATTTTTTTAGTCGTTATCTGATGCTATTTTGACTTTTTATTAAATTTTTGTAAAAAAAAATTAGACCTTGAATCTTGGTCGTAAGTAATGCTTGTTGTTTTCTTTGATTTTGCTGTTTGCCTTCCCTATTACTCTTCTTAAAGGCTGTTATAATCGGCCTCCTAATTAGTTGTTGATTGATTTGTATAGTGGTTTGAGCTTAAGGCGGGTTTTTAAATGGATACATCAATTTTTTTTTCGAAAAATAAGTGATTTTTTGAAAGTTTCATCTCTCTACCTCATTTGCCGGACAATTAAATCAAAAAATGGTTGAGTGGGATCGGAACATCATGTGCGAACGCACATTTCCGAGATTGCTTGGTCAGTTTTATTTGAAATTTAAATCCATAAAAGAACTAAACTAATCATAACTGAAGTATTTGAATCTTGAAAATATTCTTTCTTGAAGCTTTTAAGTTGATTCTAATTATTCTAGGCTGCTCAGAAAAAAATAGCTTTTTTTTGTAAAATTGACAAATAAAATCTTATTTTTTTCACTCCAGTTTATTACTTGGAAATATATCCTTTTAGTGTAAGCATTATTTCTTACCATAACTGTGTTTTCTATTTTTTGCTTACCAAAATAGCGCTTTCTATTACGCAATTTCTAATTCGAGTCGCACATGTTTTCTAAGTTAAAGCAATCGACCGGTTTTATTACATTTGAGAGTAATTTAGTATTAACCGGCCTTATTCTTAATACTCATTTTTCATAATCATAAAACTTATTGTGATGTCCCGTTGATTATTTTTCATTTACAAACATCATTTCTTTCTCATTGAGGTATAACTTAGCTTACTTTTTGATTTCCGTTGAAAGCCATTGAATTTAATGGCGTTGATATAACTGGTTTTCTCAAAAATCTCGTGGTTTTATTATATTTCTTTATACTTTTGAAGTCATGTTGTTAAGGAAACAACAACGCCATTGCTACTAAAAAGTATATGAAAAAAGAAAGTTTTTTACCAAAAACTTCTCTTTTATTGGGTTTGACACTTTTCTCGCTCAAGTTTTTTATGAAATTTTCTGAAATTCTTCATGTAGTCTTGAAATGTAGTCTCATAGGCTTCTAAGTAAGGATTAAATGAATGATGTTACTCAATGCGGTCAGTTTATAGCGAATAATTTTAAAGTTCATGATATTGTTCGTTTTCAAAGACTTTATACTTTTCAGTTTTTGTTCTTTTCGTCAACTTGTAATTCATTCTTATCATTGAGAGGTTTCATCCACTTCATTGTAATTCAAAACCACTTTTCCATTGATATCATGTCTTAACTGATGTTTTGTTTGTTGGACAAAATGCGTTTTCATATAAGTTTTGTGAGTGGTCAATATTTGTGTTTCTTTTTCTCTTCTTTTAGTACATTCGCTAAAAAGTTTGTTTTTGCTTGTTTTGTCGTTTGTTTTTTTTCTCGTAGTCTTTCTAATGGCAGATCTTCTGAGCACTGTAATGAGGCGTGGTGTTATGTATTTCAGTTAGTAGTTTGGTTGTGTAACGATTTCTTTTAAACTCAAACCTCTATTTTTAATTATCTCATCATTAGGTTGTCAATTATGTCAAAAAATGTAGATGAGCTCGGGTCGGAACATCATGTGCGAACGCACATTAACGAGCATCCTTTCTTCGTTTCAGTCTCCATATATGATAGTAAATTTTATAGACGTTTGCGTTGGGAATGTTTTACCGTTAGACCAGACCATCGAGGTCCAAAAAAGTCTTAAAGTTGAACATAGAAACTATTGGTAAAAACAAGAAAACAATAGTTTGGTGAAAATTTCTGCGTCGTCGTGCGAGTGCGCTTTTTAAATTTATCTCATGAACTGTTGTACAGCATTGAAGAACATTTTTGCTGAAATATGATAAAACTGTTCACGATAATCTCTTTGGTTCTTTGTTCAAAGGTGAAGAGAGTTGGTGAAATGTTTTAAAACTCACGAATTACATGTCCAATTGACTTCCTAGGCAGTAAAAAGTTGTTCTATTTGCCATTTTTTAGTTGAATGCTTACGGTTGTTACATCTTACTTTTTTAAAAAAATGGTTTTTGTGAGATTTTCCAATTTCAATCTTATTTCAGCCACCTTTAAGCGTAGTCTCAGCAAAGATAGGTTGCATCTGTTTTCAAGTGAATTGTAGTGTAGTGTTCTTTGCTGGTTTTGTTATTTAATTATTGATTTTTGGAGTTGATCTTAACAAATTTTCATTTTTTTGAAATTTTCTAAATTTTGAGCTTCTTTCGTTTTCTTGTTCGATCATCACATTAATGACAAGTCACATATCACATTAATGTTAATAACAGAAAGTGCAATTGTTTACATTTGATTTTTTTAGTGAATAGATTGGGGGATTTTATTGGCTTCGACACCGTTTCCTCTCAAAATTGCGTCGACTTTTTGATTTGTAACAGTATTGGTTCTTTTTGTAGTCGTATGAAATTTTTGAGAAAGACACATCTCAATGGTTTTGTATGAAGGTACAAATGAAGCCATTGAATGATTTCTGTTAATAGCTAATTGTTTTCGGACTTTCAATTACTTTTCTCGAGTTAAATTGTTTTCAAAAAGTGTAAACGTATTCTCTAACTTTGCCCTTTTTGTTTTGTCTATTCTTTAATTATTCTCAAAGACAGTTCCAATATCTTTTCTGGTTAAATGCAATTCATTTGATTTTTTTTAGTCGGTATCTGATGCTATTTTGACTTTTTATTAAATTTTTGTAAAAAAAAATTGGACCTTGAATCTTGGTCGTAAGTAATGCTTGTTGTTTTCTTTGATTTTGCTGTTTGCCTTCCCTATTACTCTTCTTAAAGGCTGTTATAATCGGCCTCCTAATTAGTTGTTGATTGATTTGTATAGTGGTTTGAGCTTAAGGCGGGTTTTTAAATGGATACACCAATTTTTTTCGAAAAATAAGTGATTTTTTGAAAGTTTCATCTCTCTACCTCATTTGCCGGACATTTAAATCAAAAAATGGTTGAGTGGGGTCGGAACATTATGTGCGAACGCACATTTCCGAGATTGCTTGTGTCAGTTTTATTTGAAATTTAAATCCATAAAAGAACTAAACTAATCATAACTGAAGTATTTGAATCTTGAAAATATTCTTTCTTGAAGCTTTTAAGTTGATTCTAATTATTCTAGGCTGCTCAGAAAAAAATAGCTTTTTTTGTAAAATTGACAAATAAAATCTTATTTTTTTTTTCACTCCAGTTTTTTACTTGGAAATATATCCTTTTAGTGTAAGCATTATTTCTTACCATAACTGTGTTTTCTATTTTTTGCTTACCAAAATAGCGCTTTCTATTACGCAATTTCTAATTCGAGTCGCACATGTTTTCTAAGTTAAAGCAATCGACCGGTTTTATTACATTTGAGAGTAATTTAGTATTAACCGGCCTTATTCGTAATACTCATTTTTCATATATTGAATGCAAATGTATGCGTTCATGTAATAAAACTTCATATGTGGTCTATGCTGACCGAGTTTTTGTTTAATTCGTGTGCGAATATTGATCTCTAATGAGCTGTTTTTCATTTAGTCTTGAAAATGAGTTGAGAACGCACTTCATTTATGCCTTTATTAGAGCGTTTATAACTGGTGTGTATGGTTAGTTGACTTTGACCTCTGATAAGTTATGAGCAACTGCTAGCTTTATTTACAATCTTTGGAACATGGTGAGGTTAGTTTTTATGATTTTTATTTTTCAGTCTAGGTATTAAGTGGCCAACTACTCTGATTATGTTTTCCGCCACTATTAACATCAACTTGAAGTTGTATATTATCCCGAATGATTTTGATGTTGCAGCGAGAATTTTGGTGTAAGGTTAATTAATATTAATTAATAATAAATGAGTTTTTTAAAAAACTTTTATCATTATTTTCTGAAGGTTTTTGGACCTACCTGTTGCTCAGAGACAATTGAAAGTTTGTATCTCAATTTTCAATTGATACAGATTAACTGAGTTCCAATTTCCAATATAAGACCACCGTAGAATAGAGTAGAATAAATCACCCTTTTGATATCAGATATAGTCCATTTTTTGCAGTCGTTAGAACAAATAATGGACAAACTAAATTTAAATTAAATTCAAATTAAATTGACTTGAATATTTTTTTATATTTCGACAAGGAGGCTCGGTAATGTGCGGTTGCTTATAATGTTCCGAACCTGCCCAATCGCGTTTGTCACTTAATTGACCACCAAATGATGGATATATAGAAAATTTTTACAAATCTGTTTAGTGTTCGAAAATAATTGTGTATCCAATTAAAAAATCGCTTTAAGCTCAAACCACTAGGCAATTTGAAAATGCTTTATGAGAAGGCTGATGTTACTGGCAATTAAAGAAACTAAGAGACAAGACAAAAACAAAATCAAATAAAAACAACAAGCAATAATTACAACCAAACCTTAATAGCTACTTTTATGAAAAGAACTTAAAGACGGTAAAAATAGCATCAGATAAAAACCAAATTCAACAAATTGAGTTGTATTTCACCAGAAAAGATATGGGACCGTTCTTAATTGAGAATACTTAATAAGTAGAAAAACATAAAGGGCAAAGTTAGAAAATACGTTTATACGTTTGAAAAACAATTAATTTCAAAGTCGTAAAAACCATTAGCTATAAAGTGAAATAATTAAGTGCCTCAATTTATACCTCCATAAAATTCCTGTAATATCCAGAATGTCACATTTCTAAAAAATAAATACAGGCAAAGGTCAACTAGCTAAATTTTGCAAGAAAACCGTTTATTAAAAGAAAACGCAAATCTTTTTATCAATAATAAATTATGCATGTTGATAGATATCGGTTTAAATTAACGAAAGGCATCTAAAGTGTTAAATACGTATCAGTTTCTTAGGAACCGGAGGTCAAAATAACCAATGTTTGAGTAACCGCAGACTGCGTCCGCACTACTTTTACAAAACAAGTTATGTCTACACTACTGGGCAATTTGTACTAAGTGGAAAATGGAAAAATTGCTGAATTTTCTAAAACTTAGCCAAAATTGTAGCGAAAATTTGTGGTTCAAACAATTCAGCAACTCTCTTTTTTCTCTAAAAGTAAAACCAATGAAACTATCGTTACCATTTTTTCTTAATGCAAAATTCATGGAAATCTAGCAAAAAATAAGAAAATTGTGAATAAATCAACGGAAGGGAGGCTAACGTTCACAAAATTAAGACCTCCGTCACTTCTCCGAAAAAGCGAAATTCAGAAAATGTCTTTTAAATTTAAATTTTTGCGCGTGACAAGTTTTTAAATTATTTAACTCACAATCCTGTATGATGAAAATATTAGTCGGCGAAAAATGACTGAACAAAAACCCAGTTGAGGAAATAGTTCTTCTTCTTCCCCCACTAAACAGGGTCGGAACAATTAAAAATAAACAAAGGCGAAGAGAAATCGTGATATTTTGAAGAGGAACCGTCGAAACCTTTAATATTACTGTACAATCAGAAAAAAACGGAAATTAATTGGTAGTGTTTTTCTTGACCAAAAGCTCAACCATTAGGACGAAGTCAAGAACCTCTTGCGAAAATTGTCTCTTGGAATTAAATGACATTTCAGACAAGGCTGATTCTGATGAAAGTGTTGATATGCTGTCATATTAATTAAACTCCTTTTCTAGCACCATCAATCGTTGTTTAGTATTTTACGTGAGAAATTTCTAATTTGGGCTCTTAGTTCAAATCTCAATTGACTAAAAAAAAATTCTGATGGCACAATTCGAAATAATTCTGATTGACATAGAAGTCATGGCATATATCTTTGAACATTTTTCTAGAAAGTTCCACTTAAGTGTTTCTACTTAATGCCAGCAAAACAACCGCTCAAGTAAACTATTATCTAAAACTAATGAAACTATCGTTACCATTTTTATCGTATTTTTTAGCAAAATTCATCAATCTTGTCAAAATCTATGAGCAAAATTTAAACCTCCGTAACTTTCGGTAAAAGCGAAGTAAAAGAGTCTTTTTTATTTGAATTTCAACGCTTGACAAGCTTTGTAATGATACAACTCACAATCCTGTACGATGAACGGCAAAAAATGACTGAAAAAGTGTTTAAATCCGTACAAAAGCAAACAGAAAAGTGATCATTGAAGAGAAATTGTCGAATCTTTTGATATTGCTATGCAATAAAAAAACGGAAATTAATTAGGAGTTTTTCTTCATCAAAATTTTTGTTTTCGAAATTTTGCACTCTTATCGGATGGCAAATCTTTGAATGCTGTTGACTTTCTTTTAGCAGTTGTTTCTAATCTGTCTACCGCATGTAAGAAGTTTCAGACAGTGTTAGACTTGAAACTGATGTGAATTTTGGCTTTTATAGGAACTGTTAATAACATACGGCAAATTTAGCTTCATATATCAAATTCGTTAGAAAATTTTTTAACTAAGTTCAACTTTGTCTAACGTCGACTGTTTAAGTAAACATTGATGCATTTGTTACACGCACTTGAACACTAAAGACCTCTAAAACTTTAGAACGTTCTTAGCATATATTAGCATTTTTCTTCTACGTATGTTTTATATCTATCTGTTTATTCGCTCATAGCTTAGTGTATGATTTATCTTTCTATCTATCTTTTCCATTGAGAATTTTTTTGTTGTGGTTTTCATACCATATTGCTCGCTTTCTATAGTGCTAGGAATATGGGCAGACTGGGAGTTTAACCGACATCCAAAAAATGAGAAATTTAGCGGACGCTGAATTCTGATTGGTCGACAAACCGGATCGATCAAATTATCACTGATTCCTCCGACCTTTTTAATTGATATGCGGTCGGGTTTTCGGCTTGAGTTTTGATTTTTTTTGGTCGTCGGCTAAGCCGCCTGTAGGCCAATTCGGCGATCGCCGATTTCTGTATATCTTTATCCCGTTTAAATTTTCAGCCATGCATTTTTCAAATCTAAACACTCTTTGCCTTAAATTGTATGGTATGTACGGAAAATGTGCTCCATAAGCCGACAGACCGATAAAACGAAAAGGCTACAATCAACTTTTGAATATGATTCAAGTTTAGTAAGGGTAAATATAATAGCAACATTGATTTTGTGTACGCGCGTTTATGTGTGGAATTAATCTTTGAATATTTTTCTCAGCATTTTTTTAATGATGTTTTAATGACTTACAGTTTTCTTATTCTATAAGTTTGTAAATTTAGGGAACAGTTGATTAACATAGTCCGTAATCGCTGCTTACAGTAAGGCGATAATTTAATCTGGAAACGGAAAGTTACCGTTAAATCTCACTTCAAAAATTATGAATAATTTAAGTTGTCTCATTTCATGCTCGAAGTGTTGTAGTTTTATAATTGCTCAACGTTTGAGGTTGTTTTCACAATTAATTTGCGTTTTTGCATTCAAAAATTTTGAAAAATATGTCCAACTAAAAGTTTAATTATGCTGGAAGTATATGACTGCTGTAAGGCCACAGGCCACGAACAACGAACAGGTCAAAATAGGGTTTTTCGGGGCAAAATGGAGCTCCTCCTCCCCCCCCCCCCCCACCACCACCACCCACCACCACCACCATAGTTGACGGACACGATCCAGAACGAATGCAAGTTGGTATGAACTTTGATTCTATATATTGAATCGTGTTCAAACTGAACCACCCCCCCCCCCCCACCCCACCTCCTCCCTCATCCCTACATCATCTTCCTCTGAACATCGCTGGTTCTTGACCCTCAGCAAAATAATTCAACTTATTGTGGACTCCAATCAAACTCAAACTGATAGGTATAATAATTTTGTTTCCGATTCCGCAATTAGCGCTTATTTTGAACGTATAAAATGGCACTAAAGAAAGACTAAAATTTTTTTTTCAATTTTTTCAATAACGACTTTAAGCTGACTACTGTAGCGATGCGTGTTTAGCAAGTTTTCGGTCTTCTGAGCAATCTGCTATGTGTTTCGTTAGTTTTTCCATCTATTGTTTTTTCATCTATCGTGCATGTGTGTGTATGCGCTCCCTCTCTCTTTTTGGTTAGCTGAGCCGATATATAGATGATATGTACGTTGATACACATGGCTTAAAACTAACATCTAACAAGGACGAATTTGAACATAACTGAACGAAGAGCTAATATAGTACACTCTTATTTTTCTCTTATTCTTTTTTCCTTCTTTCTCTTTCCATATAGTTAAATATATATGGATACTTTGTAAGTTCCTCAAATTAAAAAGGCGTTCAAAATCAACCACTCGAAAAAATAATGCTAATGATACATATACGCTTTAGTTGAAAAAGAATGCTTTAACCTTCGCTTGAAAATAAGAAAAGTGGCCAAAATTCATTTCACGCTCGGGTAAGTTACACTCATGGCTGACTAAGCGTTGAGTTACATTTTTACTATATTTTTAGTTTGTTTATTTATCGCTGCCTTTTCCCTGTTTATTGATTTTGCTGCCGTGGAAGTTTTGTTTATTTGTTTATTTTTTTGCTTTCAGTAAAGCTGTACTTGGCAACTTACGTTGATTTGACAATTTTTTCGCGGTGTGATTTAACCAAAACCTATTCTTATGTTTACAGTTACTAGTTATAACTCTCGTATATGCTATTAGCCTTCAAAGAAGTTATCGCATTCATTTTACTCTCGAAGGTTAGTTGTTTTGCTCATTTTTCTATTAATAAAGGAGAACAAATCGGAGGGGTAATATGCGTTCGCCCTTAATGCTCTGAAACCATTCGTCCGACCTCTTGGCTAAATATTAGAGGGCAGAAATTAGTTTTGAAATTGTTTCAGCTACTTTGAATCTTATTTTTTTGCATAATTGCAGCTGCTATCGCAGAGGCCGAAATAAATCGTAATTTTTATTATCTGTCGCACAGCTGTTAGTTAGCAGGTCGTATTTTTTTTTAAAAAACTTTTCCAATCTGGTATGTGAGGGAAGGAGCTCTATGATAACCTGGCCTTTTTTGTCATTTTTGACCCCCTCCCTCTTTAAATTTTCATCAGAGAAAGACATTAGTGGTATCATTTGAAAGCCCTTGCAGAGTGGAGTGTTTACAAAAGGGGTCTTTGCTTCCGTTTATGTTGAAAAGTTGAGGTTTTTATAACTCTAGGGTTTCCCTAAAAATTTAAGAAAAAACTAAGCGAAGCACTGAAAATCGTTGACGTATTCATATTTTTGGATCGATTATTTCAAAATATAAGTGGAAGCCCTTACAATACAGAATAATTAAATTTATTGATTGCTGAGAAGATGAGGTTTTAAAAAATTGTAGGAATATTTTTGGGCAAAAATTCACCGAAATGAAACTTTCTGACAAATTCGAGATTGAAGTGGTATGAATTACAGAACTAACTCCACATAGGAAAAGGTTATGACGTTTCTTTAAAAAAAATGGTTTTTAGTTACAAGTTTTTGAAACTTTATCTTTCAAGCCGTTTTTGGAGCATTTTTTGTTCTATTTAGGCTATTGTTCTATTTATGTGTTCTATTAAGAAAGGCAATTGGATGTAAAGACTAACCGCTCTTAACCTTTTGTTAGTATTGGACTCAAGAAAGGTTAATGACCAAAGTGAAAATTTTGATAATTGCTTGACCACTCTTAATTTTTCATTTTTTCCAATAGGTAAAGAAGATTAAAGAACTATGCCGAAAATTTAATGGGTAATTGTAAGCATAATGTTAGCGTGGTAGATAGTTTCTTATTGTGCAAAATTTTTGAAAAAAATTAATAGTTTTTCATTTTAGTTCGCTAAATATGATTTTATACGAAATAATATCAATAATTGCTACGTGTAAGCTGTTTGATTATCGCGTTTCGGGGCTGTAGACATAGGGGAATTTAAGTGGAATCGCTCAAAGGAATTCAAATCTTTTGATCGTCCTTGTTTGACACATTTCTTCATGTTTTTCTTTCCTTGAAAGAAAAACATGATGAAAAAAATGAACAAACACCCGGGGGGGGGGTTTGTTTATTTTTTAATCGTTTTTCCTGATAAATAGTTATATGTAAAATCTGTAATCAAATAAAATATGTAAAATATGTAATCAATAAAAGTTTTTACATTCTCAATGAACTGGGTAATTATACTTTTATCATTCAGGCAATGCCAAATAATCTTTTTATCCCCAGCCCATATCGAATGGTTGTCTTGCAAGACGATGCATCGTTTTGCAAAAATGTTCTTTCAATATATCCATCGTCTTGCAAAAATTTTGCGAGATAAACATTCATCTCGCAAATATGCAAATAAATGGAACTCGATTGGATAGGATCAGAATGAGACGAGAACGTTTTTCACCATTTTTTTTTCATTATGGTAAAGATTTACAGCCAATATAGCCACAATTTTGATTTTTTTCGCAAACTAAGAGTAAAATGAAAAATAATATTTACTATTTCACAAATTAAGAAGTCTGAAGTGCCACAAATGGTAAGTAGATGATAGCAACGGTTTTTAATATCAACTATTTTATTTGGTTCCAAAGAAACTTAATTGAATTGACTCGTTGTGAGAAAATGAAACAGAAAATTAATTGAAAAGTTCGAAGGTTTTGAGGAACCATATATCTCTTTATATTACTCAAAGAATCCTTAAGAGTTTAGTCTTAGTTGAATGAACTTATGTTGTACTTTGATAAAAACCAGATATCTGATGTAAATTTTGTTTCAAATTGTCTCTTAAAGCTCACTCAAGTGTAATTGGGAAATTTCTGCGCTAAATGAGCGATAATGCGTCTATTGCAGCCAATGAGAGTAGAGTTTGACCGGAACGAACTTGCAGGGTTTTGCAAGATAGCCACCGTTTTGCAAGATAACGATTATCTGGCAAGATCTTGTAAGATAACCATCGTCTTGCATGATCTTGTAAGATAAGCATCTGGTATCGGCTAGGGATGCGTAAAAATTTGTTGTGCTTTTTAGTCGCTCCAGAGTAGAGCAAATTGTACCTAGAGAAGTTACCAAACTGCCTTGTTTTTTATTGACTTTCCCGAAATCACCTTTGTTTAATAGTTGCAATAATGGAAATAAACTTTAAAAAGAACAATTTTTGGCGAAGAGAAAACATGTGACAGTATAGTTTTTGTTTTTATGTCTGTGCAATGTTGCTGTTTTTTCTTGTTCTCAATACTCCAAATTTAAGAGTGTATAAATTTTTGATTTCGTACTGAATAGTAGTTTTTATCATTAACTTTTCCGCGAACGTTTGTTTTTCAGCAAAAATCTAAAAAGTTATTAAATACTGTTTTCTTCTTGGCTCACGGCCTTTGCTTAGAATTCAGTAAAAACAAAGACTTGTATTTATAAGTTAACGCGACGGTTCATATAAATGTGGTTAAAAATGCACATTTAAACTGCACTGAAAAATTGAAAATTCCCGTCTTTCCATTACAGCCCTCGTGAATTGAATATGTTGCTGAGCCTATTTTGACGACAAAGTTTACAATTACAGTGTTTAGCACATTTTCTATATTTGTCTATTTTCGATTTGGCCTTGAATTTTTCGACCCAGTTCTTCTATATGTTCTTTTATGTTATGGTTTTTGGGTCAGAATAGTGGTTAGCGGTGTATGACTAATAGTCCAGATGGTTCATATATCGGGAAATTTTTTATTTGTTGTTAGATTTTTATTGGTGAGTCATTAGCATCCGTTTACCGATGCTGATTTAATGTTTATGCTCCTCTCGAGTACATCGAATTTCAAACATTTGGAAAATCGTAAACTTCGCTAACTTTTGGCCACGTGTTTACGCTTCAATTGTACCTTTAAGTAGAAGTTATTTAAATGTGCGAACCAACGCGCGCCGTTTGAGCTACAAGAAATACTTGTCATAATTTTTGACTAAATTATTTTTTGCTAATAGGTGATGTTTTTTGATTAATTAATTTTTTGACCGCCTCTTTGCGCATTTACAGTTTATATAATTGCTATCAAACCATGAGGCAAATTTTCCTTTTCTGTTTGAAAGTCTCCTTTCGAAATTTTTTTGAAGTAAATTTAGATATTTGATTTCAACTTCTCCCGCTGATTGGAAGTTGAAGAAATGTATATTTTGTAAAAAGTTTTTTTGTTTAGTAGTTTTGTTTTCAGAAAACAAATATTAAAGTTTCTGAAATTTGGTTTTTCATAATTGGATTCGCTTATTTAGTCCTTCATCGCGTGGATGCATTTCTGATAATAGATATCCTTTGTGAGACATTAATACTTCATTTTGTACATAGTTACATTTCAAACTAAATCGTTTTAGTTCAAACTAATTTATTTTGTTTCTGTGGAAGTCAAATATTTTTTTGGTATTTTTTAATTAGGGTAGTTGAATCATCACTTTGAAAATGTACCCAAAGCTTGGTTTTTATTTATTTAACGTGTCGATCTTTTTTGCAGGTGTTTTTAGCCATGAGTTTTCTCCTGTATTTTTTGTTAAGTTAACTTTTTTAAGGTGCTGATATATCCATATTGCACTTTTGCACCCAGTGATTTTATCATAAGAGAAATGTAATCATACAGACATGTGTTTGAGTTGTAATTGTTCTCGCAGTTTTTGTAAACATAAGTGTCTTTTTTTTCTAAGTTTTGGCTGGATCGTTTGTGATTGACTTTTAGAGTGATATTTTCTCATGGAATAATTCCAGCAATTTTTCCGAAGCGTCAGTATCTTAAGCCAACTAAATTATTATCGTTCTAGAAACTATATTATTCAGTCCGTTATGGTAAATTTTCTTCGTTTCATTTTTAACCTTTTTTGCAAAGATATTTTTGCAACAGCTATCGCTTTTTACTTGTAATCAGGTTGCTTATATGTAATAACCAATTCGTCAAGGGGAGAATTAAATTAGTTACTGCATGAAGATCTTTAAACGTTTTGGACAGATAAGGAAAGGAGATCATTCAGGTCTTCTATTAGATTTTGCCCCAATATAAAATCAGAATTGAATTCTATACAGCTGCATGAATGCCAGTACTAACTAATGGTTTAGTGGCTCTGCTTGAAGTCTCTGAGAATTTCTGTTGCTTATCGAGAACCGCGAAGCGGCTCGAGATATTAAGCCATAATTTCGAAGTGACTTTTGCAGTCTTGTAACCATGCTTAAAACATGAAACGCGCACGTTTTAAAATGACGAAAGTCAACGGGAGTCAACTTCTGATTGAGTAGGCTTTTTAACTTCTGCAGACTTTCGGCATTTCAAAATGTGCACTTGAATGTTTTAATTGCCGATCTAGACTTTTAATAAAGCTTAGCTGCATTTTTGCTGTATCCTGTGGATCGTGTTAGTGGAATACAACATTCTTTTGCTCACTGTTTTAGCAGTTTTTTTTAGCTCCTTCACTGCTTTTGTCAAGATCTTTTCCAATTTCAGCTTATGGAAGCATTTTTCAGCTTCAGATTTTCTCAGAGGTCTCATTTTTTCAGCTTATGCAATTTATCGTTTACGTTCTGAATTCTGTTCACATTTTTTTGCAGAGAGTTTCAATATTGTTTTTGGAAGCCATTTAAGGACTCAAACGCAAATTTGGTTAATTCATAATTGTGTTCTTTGTAAACGGTTAATAGAACATAAAATAATTCTACAATCTTTATCTGTAGAAGTTGAATTGGTTTTAGTGCGAAATAACTACAGAAACATTAAACTAATGCGCCTAATTGACTCATTGGTGTTATTGGTAACTGGTAACTGAGCTCTCGCTACATGATGCCTTCCTTCTGAAGGAATAGAACATTCATAATGTTTCTTAAACTCAATTTCATCCTAATATGATCTACGTTGATTTAATTGTTTGGGTCTTTCCCATTATAGCCCCCCCCCCCCAGCTTAGTGGTCAGATAACCTATAGCCGCTCCCCCCCCCCCCCAATTATGGTTATTATATCATAATGGGGGAGCTATAATTTCATGGGGGGGGCTACAATGGGAAAGACCCGAGAATTTATTATTAATCTTAATACTCAAAATAATAAGCGAATGGCGTATTTTTCTGTCACTATTTTTGAACTGATTTTTAACCTGTATTAACCTAGATTAATTTGAACAGATTTCGGCCAGCTTATTGTTTTCGAGCCAGTAATTTGTTTTTCAAGTCAGTTTCTTTCCACGTGAGCATCCAACTGCTTCTATAATTATGTCGTCAGCAACAAGAAATATTTCAACTCAACACCTTCGCAAACTGAAGACAGATCCTTAATATATATTTGACAAGATGGGGCTCTAATTTAATCCTTGCTGTACATCTCATTTTAGTTTACAGCATTGAGTCGGATCTTGATCAACGATAAGTTTTGAAATTCTCTTATGTAATTAAGATATTAACCAATTTTAAAAATTACCTCCAGTTCTGTATTATTTGATTGCCTGTAGTGAAATTGGATGAGAGTTATATCCTTTTTTTTCAAATCGCAGGAGAAACTTGTTATGATCGAATGTTGTTGTTTTATTCGTGCGGATTCAGTTAGTTCGACTAGAGCATAAGTTCGACTAGAGCTATGGTGACATGAAAAACTTCTTAAGTTTTTCAAATTTGACGGTCTTGTGTCGGCTATTAGGATTGGCTGCAGGGAAATAGGTGATCTTTCGCGCGTTGCTGGGTTTTGAAATAATTCTTGTTTTAATATACATTCTCATTTGGGTTTTGCTTAACGATTGGAAAAAAGCTGAGCATTAGCTAGGGCTTCTATTGATCTCAACGGCATTTGAGTTTTAAGCAAAACAGGTCTCATTGACTGACATCGCTCAGACAAGTGACTTTCATACTCACTAGTTTAATTTTAATTGAGAACAGCATCAGGACTAATCAAGGTGAAAGTCAGAGGACAAATTTTAGACTCATTCTGGCCACTTCTTCGACAATGTTTATTACTTTGGACCAATTCCACGGTTATTTTAAGGGCAATTGTGTATTTTATTAGTTTTTCGAATCTATGAGGGTGTTTAATTTTTGAAGGAAGGAAATTATCTTTTTTAGGGTAGAATGAACCTGCGGTTCGTTTACGGTATACTTCAGTTAGGTTTTTTTTTAGCTGAAGCAAGTTTGTCGATGACTTGAATTTTTACTTTTTTTCTTTTCGAACATTGGACTTTAACAGTGCCTTGGTTTCTTTTGTATAGTAACCAGGAACTGCTCATATTAAAGGTGAAGCGGGATTTTGAAGGTAAATGTTAAAGTTTACACCACTAACTGTGTAAATGTGAAAGCTAACAATACCCTCAACACCCCCCCCCCCCCCCACCACCCCGACCAGTAGCCCAGCGCCCTCTCCCCTGCCCCCTTTTATTTTTGACACGGTGGTCTGTAGAGTTCAATTGGCGCGATTATTTTCGGGTATTCTACCGGCTATGTTTAAAATTTCATGGTTGACTTTTCTCGCGTTTGACCTAAAAAAGTGAGAATTCATTTTTATCAAGTGCTTTCTGCAGTTACCTAAAAATGGACTCGTTTCATCAGCTGTGGGTTCAAGCTCACAAAAGCTTTTGAAATGAAAAATGCATCTTTTCCGTTTGTTCTCCCCAGCATAGTTGATGCATGTTATTTGCACCCCCACGAGAACGTTCGGTATTTTTCATAAGGGCGCTTTATGTAATGGTAAATGCTCTGCAACGGGGGGGGGGGGGGGTTGCATAACGTATAGTTGTGAGGGGGGGGGGCGGTTGCATAACGTATAGTTGTGAGGGGGGGGGGGTGATTTGGGGATTTTCAGTATCTCCAAAGTCTAGGAATGTAAAGATCGACTAAGTATCAATAAGTTGAAAGATTAGGGTTCTAAGTTGAAAACGACGCGTATCGGTTTCATATCAAAGCCGATGTTAAATTCGCCCGTTCCCAAATTAGCCTCAATTGAGGAAGAAACTTTTGCGTTTTCCTTCCCATTTTGCTAATTAATTGAATACATCCAATCAAATTCCGTCTCGATTTGCTTCCTTTTCCTTAATATGTAAATAATGAGCAATTCGGGGGTTTGTTTTTCAGGAATTAACACAAGACGAGAAACTAACTTGGATAGAAACGGAGACAACTTATGGCGGAAGTATTATGCTAATTTTGGGACTAATTTGACAACTGATATACCGATTAGTGCCTATATTATCTATTCTACTCGATATAAAGACTTTTTTCACTATTTTTTTTACTTGATTACTCGCAACATAGTTTTTGTTTTTTCTTCACACGGTTGTGAACCAAATCTTTGTCAGATTTTTATCTGAGAAGCGTTTTTTAGTCGTCTTTGTTTTAAATGGAACCTTATTTTATTATTATCCTTACTTTATTATCCAAAATATTCCAAAAAATATTATTCCGAATTATCTGAACATATCTGGATAGCAAATTAACCTCTTGAAAAAAGTATTATCAACGTTATTGACGTCAATTGTAATTGGAAATCGTTTTAAGTAATTTTTATTGTGAGGTTAACATGAGCTGGTATTGAAAGTACTACAATTGTTGAAAATACTACATTTTGCTGTATTCGCTACTTCTCGACGACTGGGAAAAATCAATTACCGTTGTGTACAAATTCCGTTTATTCATTCATTCCCTAGCTTTCTCTCAGCCATATA
This sequence comes from Convolutriloba macropyga, assembly GCF_964194025.1. Lineage (NCBI taxonomy): Eukaryota > Metazoa > Xenacoelomorpha > Acoela > Convolutidae > Convolutriloba > Convolutriloba macropyga. The sequence goes on from NC_134482.1 coordinate 17,432,481, forward strand.
GTACCAACATTGACAACATTGGGGAAATAACGTTGGGAGTAATAAAACATAGGGGGGTTAAGGTTGCTCCTATTACGGCTTTGATTAGAACAAATGAAATGGAAAATGAAATTAAAAAGACTCAACATTAAGCCGGCGTACAAATTTGCATCGTATCAGTTGTTTCGTGGTACAATGCGTTAAAACGAAACGCGCGCTAAGTTCTACCAACCCTGGTTATTATCGTTTTTTTTTAAATTTCGTGAGACTTATCAGAGTTGGAAGGGATTATTTTGTTCTGGTTTCGTCCCAAATTGCGACCCAAATTCACTCTGGGTGATTTGTCTCTTTAAAGCAACTCTTGCGCTAACTGATCGATATTTCCCAATTCGATTAAGTTGTTTTGGGTCATTTCGCTTTGCAATTTGTTGACAAATAAGTTGATATTTCGCCCTATAAGTGAACCGAAAGAAATTAAATTTACCACTCTATATTATCGTGACGTTTAATAACCGTTACAATGACATGTGCTGGGCTAATCAAGTCCAGAAAATTCTTTCAACTTTCCCCCAAATTTTTAACCCAATTTAACTCTGGGCATTTATTTGAGCGTTTGAAATTCATTCATCGAAATTATTTTTGCCGGTAGAATGCTCGATTATTATTTGAGCTGTTTGCTAATTTGGATTTTGGACAGTTCATGACAACAAAATAATCTAATTTTATATTTTCAAGGTCGTTGCTTTTAATTGATTGGGGGGTTTGAGCTCTACTAAATCTTACGATTATTACAATTAACCTCATTACGATTATTAATATTACGATCGATTATCTAATTCGATACTTCCTTATTTGAAATTTTGAGTTTGAAAAACGTTGAGGTTATGGCGGTACATCATACGTTGACAACCGACCAAGTGGTTCTGGCTATTGTGGGCGCGACGCTCGGGACCATCATCATAATTCTGGTCGCGGTCGTTTTCTACCTGCTCAGGACTCGAACTTCCGCTTGCACGAAACCAACAGCCACTGACGAGGAAAAACAGTCCGTGCTGACCAAAGGGCCCTTACTCAAAGGAAGGTCCGTGATCTCGACTGTCATTGCTGAAGAGAAACCAGGATTCCAGCAGCCTCGAATACTTGACCAAAACCTTGCCGTTCCTCCGAAACATAAGCGGATCAGCTCCATAACTGGACGGAATAGTCCATTTTATCAAGATAACTCAGCATCAAGTTCCTCATACAGGTCAACGACACCCACGCATAGAGGGAGCATTCAAGATAGACGAACGGGGCGATCGGGTTCTGTCAGCAGCTTGACTCTCAGTTTACAGTCTGATGCTAGCCAGGTTTCTATACCCCCGGTCGCAAAAGCCCAGTTAGCGGCCATTCCTGCAGTACGCAGCCCCTCATCATCACGTGGGGCTCAAGAGCAGAAAATTCTAAATGAAGCTTCAAAACATCTTACGGTGCAGGAGCTTGAGAGTCTAGTTTCAAGCCTGGGCCAGCTTTCAAAAGAGTTCATGTCGTTGCCAACGAACCACCAGGACCGGGCGGACATCAAAAACATGGACAAACAAAAGAACCGACATCCGACTGTCTTGCCGAACAACCACAGCCGCATCCGGCTAAGTGGTAACAAATTCAGATCAGAATCCTCAGCCTACATAAATGCCAACTTTGTTCGGGGCTTCAAACGTGACCAGGAATTCATCGCGACTCAGGGACCCTTGCCTTCGACAGTGGAGGACTTCTGGTGGATGATATGGCAGGAGAACGTATCAATTGTGGTGATGTTGACACAGATCCGAGAACGGAACAAAACCGTCTGTGAGAAGTACTGGCCAATCACGAACGCAACTTACGGTGAGTAGTATCATGGATATATCCCTGAGGCAATCTGATTGGTTGAAATTTGGAATAAAAATGTAAAAGCATGAATTTCTGTTTTTTTAACAATCAAAAAGTATAAGCAATTAATTTCCTTAGTCATATTTTTATGGAATCTTAGTTAATCGCGAAATTTTCATCAGTTCAAATCAAGTACAGATCAAGTTGTGTCATTTGGGATGACACATCTTGGACTCATCTTGGAATTGTAATCCACACAATCGGGTTTTCAATGTTGCGTATTATATCCTAATGTATATCCTAAGTACTTAGAAAAGATTGTTATTTCTGGATGTTCGGTTGAAAATAGTTGGTTATTTGGATTGAATCTTAAAGCAGAAAAACTAACCTTTTTAACGTACCTACACCGCACTAAAATATCTTGTTCAAAATAACACCCAATAACTCAAACAAGTATCTTATTAAGATATGTCAAGAATTTTAAAATCATGGAAATAGAATCAAGAGTTATCATAAGTAGTAATGGCCATTGTCTAACCTTGCGATTCGTTGCCTATCAGGTTCCAATTTGCATTCAAATCACGTCTTTCTTTGATGCGTAAAAATGTTGATAATTCTACATTTATTGAGCCGCCTGGCTACAATATATTCATATGTTCTGAAATACCGTTTTTTCAAGTTGTTTGTTTTTTTGACGGACTTGGTTTTCTCAGATAACTAAAGTGCACACTAAGCTCTTTTCTCTATCATGACAAGTCCCGTCGCTAAAGAATTATTTTAACAATTAATCATCTGTACAATTAATGATAACATATAATTAGCAGGTATAGAAAGTGCACGTGCTCCGGTTGTATTGGCAAGTTTCTGAATAGACCATCTTTAAAAACAAATTCTGTAAACTACTTCTGCAACTCTAGGACCCATCTTAAAACTTCTTCCTTTTTGTCTTCGAAATTACTTTCTGGGTTGGATGTGTGAAGGCAGATTATCCAGATTATCGAGTTGAGGCCGTGGAAGTTCGTCAAAACCGGTTGTATCCAAACTTTACAGCCCACCTTCAGCCCTCCTCCTCCTCCTTCCTTTCTTTCGCCGTTCAGATTATCGAAACATACGATTCATGGAGCGGTTTGCTTGTTGGATCATTATCGCGTTTTGAGCACGTAATGCAACATAAGAGCTAAGAAACCTTCGGGTAATCTGGTTCAGTCTGAAGCAAACCACGATATAATCGATAGTTCATCCCCCCTACTCATTGTTCTCTGAATATCAGTAAAAAAAGTGCCAGTTTCTATATCTCACGCCAAAAGTAACGTACAGGAACAAACGACTAGCATTTCAGGAAGGAAGGTTTTGTCAGACACCTCAACTGGTTGAACACAGCAGATAAGTGAACTGACAATTAACGATGACATATCTTGATCCCAGTTGGAACTATTCTTTTTAATCCCGACAAAAGATAATCTATGTAAAGTCTCCATCTTGGATCACAACTTGGTCAGTTCCCAGGTGAGGTAATTGCAGTGGGGCTCAAACTACGATGACTGGGTGTGCACTAAATCAATGGGCGTATTCACAATTCACTCAACTTTTGTCAACAGCGAAAAAGTTACCGAAAGATCTATCTGCCCGTATAGACGAGTTGGTTCAATCTGCAACAATGGGAAGTGATCCACCAGGCCCCAGTGACAATCCAAGCGAGTTACCGGATTTAAAAACTATTTGCTGTAAGAATATTCCAACGATTCGCTATATCCCCTGAAGTTTCGTATGCCATGGTCCTGGATTATAGCGTCAATCTTAGAGGCTTGCATCTCAAGTTCAGATTGTGTTGATAACTGGAAGAAGTTTTCCGCAGTTAGCAAATGCCTTTAGCGTTTTTCCAACAGTGGGGGTAAAATACATAAGCAGCGGCAGGAAAACTCAATGATGAATAGAATTGATCGATGGAGATCGGGTGAGTATGCTGCCCTTCGATACCGAGTGACTTCAATGAAGCCAGCAAAAAATAAAAGCAACAGCAAAATAAAAGCGCTTGCCTCCCGAGCGAGAACAAATTGTATTCAAGGACAATTCAGTCGGGTGGCAAAGGTTTTATCATCGGAGGGAATAGCACCCGACAACAGAAAAACCCTCATTGAACTCGAAAAACTGCATCCAGGGGGAAAACGAAACTCTTGATCCAATTGAAGACTCTAGCTGCGAAGCTTTTGAGTTCAACGAAGCAAAGGTCCGTTTACAGCTTCAGTCTTCGAATTTCTTAGCAGCTGGCCCGTCCAAAATGTTCTCAGAAAATCTCCACGCAATCAATTGTTCAATTGATCAAGCGAGAGATGAATTCCCTAACCAAATTAGTGAACTTGGCCAGCAGAGGGCAGCTCCCAAGCTTCTTGGCTCCAGCCTTTTGTAGTGCTATATTAATAGTAATAAAGAAAAAAGAAAACCGGCATTAGACCTATTGCTGTCGATGAAGTTATTCGGCGCCTCGTTGCCAAGTGCATTGCGAAAGAAGCAGCCTTCGAGGCTGTATAGTTGTTCCGAGCAAAGCAGTTGGGAGTTTGTGTCAGGGAAGGTGCCGAGAGCATAGTGCATGCCACAAAAAAAATTCGAAAAAATGAAGAGAACAAAAAGTGGTTGCATACTCCAAATTGATTTCAGAAACGCATTTAATTCGGTGAAGCGCAGTCATTTCCTCGGCTCAACAAATTTTTTGATGCCTAGTATAATGTCTTTTGCAACCTTTTGATACTCGAAGCATAGTGATTTGTTCTTCAACAGCTCAGCTGTTGACAGCCAGTCAGGGGTGCAACAAGAAGATTCACTGGGTCCACTTTTGTTTTCACTGGCCATCTGGCCTGTTTTTGACAAAATTGAAAGCAAATAACCTAACCTCTGGCAACAATGCTGGTATCTTGATGACAGATTTATTGCAGTGAGTGACGGAAATATTTGAGATCGAACTTTGTAAAGCGTTGGAAATTCTCACAGAATCAGGAGAAAATTCGGTCTAGAACTCAGGAAGGATAAGTGCGAGTTGGGGTCAATCGAAATTGTGACGAAAATTGACAGTTTGATCAAGAAGAACTGTGTAGATGGAATTGAAATTTCAGGAGCCGCCATAGGATCTGATGCTTTTGTCTACTTAAAGGTGTTAAAATATTAGAGAAACTTCTAGACAATTTAGAAACTTCTGGACGATCCACTTCTAGAAACTTCTGGACGATCCACAATGTGCCCTTGGTATTTTGCGGTTTTGCCTTGGTGCCCCCAAAACGGTCTTCTCTTTGCGATGCAATTCTCCTTCGGACGAATCAAATAAAATCCTACGAAAATTCGATTCGGTTCAGCGTGCGACCTTTGAATGTATTGATGTCAGATACCTCTTGGGACCAAGCATGCCTTCGAATCTTTGAAACTGGTGTAGGAATAAGACGATCAGCCGATCAAGTTCAGGCTGCATACTTTTGCTCCGTTTTTCAATCTTTTTTTCGTGTAGAAAAACAAACAGTCCTTAATCCAACTGATGGCATCTCTTTTGTTAAGGCAATTGAAGAATTGGGCGAAGTTGCGACGACTTGTCCCTCTCAAAGAAAAATTCAGGAAGAACTTGATAACTCAGTCTAAGACTTCGTATTAGGAAAACAAAATTCCATTAGAGAAAAAGCTCGTTTGCAGTTTTTCTCTAGCGCGGTCTGGTGCCTGATTATCTTTCGATGAGTTCCGTGTTGCTCTTAAATACCGACTGGTTTTTAAACTGTACGAGAACGAGAGAAAATGTCCTTTTCGTAAATCGTGGACGCTAGATGTAATTGTTGACCATGCAGTGTTATGCCATGGTGGGGGTGATATGATCTCTCTTCATGACCGTATAGGAGAAAAAATTATATCAGCTTACTCGGGAGCTCTCTTTTCTCGCATCTCTGAACAGAAGGATTTACTACCCAACAATAACTCCAGACCGGGCGAAATTTTCTTACCTGTATGCAATGCCGGTCAACCAGCAGCATTAGACGTTGCCGTCATTTCTCCCTTGCAGTCAGGCCTCATTATAAATGCTTCGGAGAAGGGTGGTTTCGCCCTGTCGGCTGCTGAGGACAGGTAGTACGAACAGTACCCCCAGAAATGTAGTGAAGTCGGAATTCAATTCATTCCTCTGGCTTTCGAGACGTTTAGGGGATTTTCAGAAAGTTAGTAAGACCCTCAAACGAATCGTTACTCTGGTTGATAACAAGTTTGCAGTCGGTTGGTTGTGGTAAGCTTTCAGTGGGTTATCTCAATCAGTCTCTGTTACAGCAATTCGGGGGTCCGCAATCATGCTCCTTGCTGGGGATGCGAGATTATGGACACATATGAAACAGGAGCCAATATGTGAATCTTTATCCCACCAGTTGAGAGTATCCCAATTGAATAACAGATTGTGAGGGTTCCATCATCCCAACTGAAAAACCGATCGTGTGGGTCTTATTATTCCACCAGAAAACCCGTTTTTGTGGTTTCTACTTATCCATTTGAAAATTGTGTGGGTTTTGATTCACATAATTAATCATCCGAATTACGAGGGGACATTAATCCGAGTATTGCTCTGATTCAAACATGGACTATGACTTTTAACTGATAACTAATGGCATGTCAATGAGTTAATAAAGTTGAATGTTAATTGAATTTGCCTCAACAGAGAATTAGGAAAAATTAAATTCCATCACATCAAAAAACCAATCATTATACATGTTATTTCCAAATTGTTTATACATGTATAAAAGTGTGTCATTCACGGCATTATGATGAAATCTTTGAAAAAAATTGTAGATGTTTGGTAATGTACGTTGGCACAGAACCTTTCGAGCTCGTCAACATGAAATTACAAAAAATTGCTCATATCATCAACATTACAAGGTTTCAGAAGTTTTAGATGCCTTACTGTATGTATAACATTCTTTCATGCGTAAAGTTGATAATACGTTTGGACACTAGCCCAGTTTAAGCACATGTTTCTATTATTCCTATATACAAACAGCGTGCACTTCTTAGGAATTATCCCATAATTATAAATTTAGGCACCCTAATTTTCCTAAAACAATGAGGCTCGGTAATGTGCGTACGCACAATGTTGCGAACCCGCTCATCCACATCCTTAATTTAATTGGCTACCAAATGATGAAAAGATAGAAAACTTTCAAAAACATACATCGCTCAATAAACCACTAATGGAATAAATTAATGCTACGTTCGTTAGAGGGCCCATGAAACTTGTTGTCAATAGGACTACTAGAAAAGACAAAAGTAAAAATCAAATAACAAATATTAAATACGACCAAAACTCGATGTCTATATTTAAAAAAATCAGAACAAAATCAAACGCGTATCAGATAAAACCTAAACAAAACAAATTAACCTATACTTCATTAGAAAAGACATGGGACCTGTCATCAATCGACTGGGTAACAGGTAGACAAAAAGAGCAAAAAGGTGCGAATTTCAACAATATGTTTCTCTTTTTGAAAACAACCTTGAAGTGATTATTATCATAAGATATTAACTGAAATTGCTATGTTGACACTCCATTGGAAGCGATTGAGAGCTGTCATTATCCGGTCTACGTCATACGACTACAAAAAGAAGGACAAAAACCGGCAAAATTAAATAGTTCAGTTCAACTATTTCAGAAAATTTTAAATAGAACCTTCAGTCATTTTAAATTCTGTCAAGTATTTACAAAATTTTTTTTGAAAGCTCATTCTTTATTGAATCGTTTGCTCTTTGACAAAAGTTTGTTCTCTCGAATTTACATTTAATACTCGAATTTTCATTGACAGTCAGTAATTGAGTCTCTTCATTTTACGCTCGTTTGATCTTTTCAACTGCGAAAAAAACTATTGGAAAACTTGTGTTTGGAAAACAGTTAAAGTGATTTTTTAATTTTTAAATTCTGGCGTATAAAGATGTATGTTGATGTGCAATTTGAAAGATAAGGTTGTTGTTTGCAAAACGAAATTGAAATCACAAAACCCATTTGAATGACGTCCTATTAACGCAAATTTTTATGAAGAAAATTGGAGGTTCGATTGCAAATTTTTAGCTCTTATTACACTGATCACAGCAACAAAGCAGGTTTTATTGAATTGGTTTTCGAATTGACGGTTTTCATAACCTACTAGATCAAAAAAATAAATTTCATACGAGAAAGTTCAGCGCAATTTTGGGATAAATTAATTGAAGTTTCATGATTTATTAGAATTAATTATAGCTTGTTGGATCTTCTCTGTTTGTGCCCTTAGGTTAGTGGGGTGCATGTTATTTAGACCCCAGAAGCACGTGCCATTTTTTTCCATTATGATTTAATGATTTAATTATATTTAATGGTACGTGCTCTAAAACTGGAGTGCAGAACAAGTTAGGGGGTACAAAAGGAAAAGATCCAGCTTATTATTAATCGCCGTCAGCCTCTCAAAGGCTATTTAGGCGCCCTTCTTTTTAACGACTATCGAAAAGGCGTATTGGTATTCTGCAGTTTGTTTAAGCTGAAGCAATATTTTCATGACTTCTGAACATTGACTTCTATTTCAGAACGTTGACTTCTCTTTTCAAAAATTGTCTTTTCAAAAGTTCAAAATTCTCTTTTCAAAAAACGTACATAACCCCCCAGTTACATACCCCTTTACCCACTCCATCTACGTACCTAAACTAGACCTACCTACCCCTCCCTCATATCTGCCCCACTCCCACCTACTACCATCTCTACCACCTACCGACCCCCCAAACTAACTACCTACGTACTCCCAACCTACCCTACCTTACCTTCCTCCCCCGCCTACCGACCCACTAAACTAAAAATTAGGTCTGCATTTTAAAAACTACAGTTTGATTAGGCTATTATTTTGTTTTTTTGCACGATTATTCGGGTCGTTTTCAGCGGTCTACCAGTTATGTTTTAAATTCGTTTTACCTTTTTTGATAGTTTTCCGTTTTACATGAATCACGACTTCATGTTTGATATCTGACTTGCCTCACCAACTGTTTCATCTGAATGGAATTTAGAACTCATCCAGCAAATTTACGCAAATATGTTTACGATCAAAAAGCGAAATCAAAAGAATTGGTATCAGCCATTAAAGCCCGGGCGCTATGACTTTGTCTAAAGACTTAGTGCATTAAGCCTTCCAAATTCCTTAGAAAATACTGCTAACTGGTATTCGTATTAGGCATGTTTGTCTTTAATTTAGAAGTTGAGTTCACCATATTAATCGATTCTGTAGACTAAAGTGGAACACTTTTTGACACTTTTTGAATAGACTGTCTTCAATTTTTTTCTCACTGTTTCAATCCCAACGACGATCAGTGGGGTCATCGGTGGCAATTTGTTTTTTGTTTCTTTCTAGAGAACCGTAATTAGCCTGTTGATGTTAATTGGGCTCTCATTATCAAATTTGAACCTTCCAGTTTTTAGCTTAAAGTAATGAATTCAGATAACAAACACTATGTTAGAAAAAGGTAGCATTATATACATGTGTTTGACGTCACAATGGTGGGAGTTTTAAGATGTAATATTTCAACGCTGTCCTTTCCGCTTTAAAAAAATTAGAAGACAAGGGTTTTTTTACACGTGATTAACTAATTGGATTTAAAAATGGTGGTTTGCTTTCGTTTTATTTTCTGTTTCAGATGTTTTTTTCCCGAAAGTTTGATGGTGTACTTGGCTTTTTGTACTGTTGTGTTTATCGCGAAAAACTTAAATGTTGGTCAATGAATATATCTCTGAAACATTTATGCGTAATTTTTCTTTCTCTTAGCTTTGGTATTTCTGTCGTTTTTTGATACTGGACAGAAATTGAACGTCAGCAGTTATATTTTTAGGTTGGTGTGAAATTTAGGTAAAAGAAAATGTTTTTTACAGGTGATATTGTAGTTACATGCGAGTACAGCCCTGCTCAGAAATCCAAATATCAATTCAACGGGTTCCTTATCGCCGAGATTGAAAGTGCCAACCAGCGACGAGTGAGCCAGTACTGGTACTCGGACTGGCCTGATAAGGGTGCCCCGGAAGACGCATCCAGTCTGTTCGCAATGATGGAGGAGATAGCAATGGTCCAGCGGGAACAGCAGACCAAGTCCAGCGGTGATGCGGCTTCCCCAAACCCTCCCGGACCTATTTTGGTGCACTGTTCTGCTGGTATTGGGAGGACAGGTCAGATATTACTCAGATTCACTGTTAGGTTTTTTAGGCTTCATGTATTCGACGCCCTAGCTAAAATTCTGAGACCCGATTCTGAGGGTACATTTGTGTTACGCACTGATTTTTTAATAGTGTTCCTCGTGGTGTTATTGAGGTTTATATTAGAAGTAATTAACTTTAATAATCGGCATTTTACAAGGACTTATTTTGGTGTTTCACAGTGCGATTTTTAGCAGATATATTTTGAATAAAATTAGCTTGGAAAAGCCTTTTACTGAGCGGTTCGGATGTGCGATATATCCACTAGTTGCCTTGCATTTTAGTGTTACGTTAGTCGCTATTTCTTCTGTAACTTAGTTTATCAAACTTGGAGGTTTTAAGAGAATTTCCAGTTCAATCTTTAATTATTTTAGCAAGAATTGTTTAATAATTTTAACAAGAAGTTTCACAAGTTTTATTAAGTTTTTATGAGATGATAGGCAACTGATTGTCAGGCTGGTTCTCCGGTGTTCTGCTGATCGTAAGTTCCGCAGGGCTGTGCCTTGAGTTGTATTGGTCCTTCGTAAATATTTACTGATCTACAAGTTGGGCAATTTCCGGCTTTTGTACGTCTCTTGATGTTTGTTAAGTACATATACAACTTCCGTATTAGCACCTACTTTATCAGAATAATTACTTCACCAAGTACATAATCTCTCATGAAGTTATTTACTGATTATGTGAATTTATCATCAAGAAACTCAAAAAAGTAAATATTGAGGCTTTTAGGCACTTGAAGTGTTTGCTAGTAAAACTGTCAATCTGCGGTTGTTTCTCATAAACATAAACAAATTAGGGGTTACAGGCCTAGATGGAAATACTGGCTATATATGGCCTTGAAACTAACTGAATATTAATTAATATAAAGCACTTAATTATGGATATTTTAAGGAATATCATCGCGTAACTATGAGGGACGAAATAGGTGCGTGACACTACCCGACTTTATGAAAATTTTCCATGAAAATTTTGAGAAGGAACTGGGTTTTTACAATTTTTCTATAAAACATATAATCTGTACGAGTATGAGGATATAAACATATTTTTGTTGGAGCCACCCAATTTATGTTTTCTTAGAAAAGTGTTTAGGAACGAAAGCATTTAAGTTAAAGACAATTAATGAAGTTAAGAGAAACAAAGTTTAAGTTGAGACAAATTGAGATAAAGATTAAAGTGAGGAAGATTAAGACAAGATTAAGGGCTTTGAGGGAACATTCAGAATGTGAAAGTGCGCTAATTCCAGAGTAAAGAGTGGGAACATAAATGAAAGTTAAGGTTAAGAGAAGACATTGAATTAGCACTGAAAATAATCACGATTATTTCTTTAAATAATGGCTCTAAACTTTGAGAAGGAGTAGGAGAAGGATACTGGTTGAATGACTAGTTTAAAGCACTGGTTAATTTCTGGGATTGAAGCACTGGTTTGGTGATTTAAAGCACTTGTGAATAGAACTTAATGAGTGAAGGGATACTTGGTCAGTTAAAGGATTAATACTTGTCGAACAAGTTAAGACTTTCAAGAAATCAAAATATACTTTCCTCTCGGGTTAAAGCGTTGTTGTCCTTTTCGTCTTCTGTGGTAGTTTGTTCGTCTTCTATATCAAGTTTTTCTGTTTCAAATGGAAGATGCGCTTTTTGTTGGACAGTTAGACAGTTGAAGGAAAACTTGAAGATTGCTCTCCCTATTAACAAAACTGATGTCACTTGCGCAGAAGTCTCAAGTTTGTCTCTTCTGGTCGTCGTTTATATTGTCCGAATGGTTGTCATTGGAATTCTGTCGTTGATGAGAGGAGAACTGTGATGCATGCTACTCGTGCAATAATCTTCCACCTTTTGGCTTTTCGTGAAGCCTTTATGGACTTATGCATTGTATCTATTCAGGGTAGTTACTTCACTCTGTTTTTGCTGGATGATGTGTTTTAGGTCAGGCTACTCACTCTGAGCAAGATCAAGAGCTTTTTTCCTTTATTATCCTTCACTTGGACTCGTGAGCTCCTGTTCGGGGAGAAGGGAAAAATATCTAAGAAAACAATTTTCATCACTTTGTGCACGAGCTCTTCAGTTTCCTTTTTCATTGTGTTTCACTAGCTTTGGCAATTTGTCTGCCTTTCGAGCATAAAATGAACGGAAAGCTGTGGTGCTGTATGTGCAGTTCATTGACAGCAATATGTTCATTCTCTGAAAGTTTGGCTGAAAGTTTGACTAAAAGTCTGACTAAAAGTCAACTTTTCTCTCAGTGGTCAGATACTCAAATGGAACTCGATATTGTGAAACTTTTGCAATATTTTTGGTTTTGTGACCAGCTATTGCCGTTATCACATGTTATGGTGGTTCCTTTTTTTGGTTTGTCTGCTGGATTCAGGCTTCTAGGTCTGTGATATTTATTTGTTTCAGGTGTACTTTACTTTTGGATCATGTGTGTTGATGTGTGTGTTTATTAATATTACTACTAAATATGGTGTTTAAACATGTTGAAATGTGGTTGTTTGGTTGAATGGTGGGTGTATGATGATGGGGATAGTGGTTGGGGGGTCGAATTATGCAGTCTTTACATGTTTTTTCGAGTTTTTTCAGATTATTTGTTGTCAATATGTGCTTTAATATTACTGTCGGCCCGAATAATATCACTCTGGGGTGCTGCGGCAACGGGACCAGGTATGTATCAAGGAACTGGGTTCACTGGTCTCGTTTGCGGCACCCAGAGTGTAATATCAATAATAGTACAGCAGTAGTTAATAGCTTAGAAGATGGAGGAGATGGATGGGACTGGGACTCAATATTATTATTAGTATTCATATTATTATTCTTATTATTCGGGATTGTTGGGATGTGGAGAAGGAGGAGGAGAGGAAGATGTGTTGGAAGAAGGAGGGAGAGGGAAGAGATTGAAGATCAGGAAGATGAGGGAGGAGTTGAGTTGGAGGAGACGGCAGTTTAACTTAGTTATTTTTATTTATTTATTTAACTTATTAACTGACCTGTAGTTGTATATGTTTAGTTGTAGTTTGATGTAATATATCCCAATATACTGACTAATATACTTGGTGCTACTAATATTTAATAAGGTGCTACTAATATCATAGTAATTAGTATATATCAAAACTTGTTTTGTTGGGAAGAATTGAGGACATAGTAAGGGGAGAAATAGGCAGAATTAGTGAGGCGTAGTGAATAAGTAAATGTTAGTGAAGGGTGTAAGTTTGTGTTCAGAGTGATAATGTGTGTTTTACGTCATGTGTTGTTAACTATTAGCGGTCATTATAGCAATCAGTATTTTAACTGTTGTTGTGCCAAATTAATCGAATTTTAATGCTATTTTGAGGAAGTTTATTTATTTTGATAGCATTTATTAAGTTTGGATGATGCTGAGCGGTACTTGACTCGTTCTACTAGGACAAGGGGTCAGGCCGGTCAGAGTACTAGTGGTGGTGGTACCGTGGCTGAGGATAGCGCCGATGAGAAATGACTAGTGTCGGTGCAATTGTTTTCATCATGTAGTTTAATGTCATTTATAAGTGAGTTTTTACTTGTTATTTGGCAATTGTAGCTTTGATAGTTGGTTTTTACTGTTGGAACTAGGAACTGTGGTGTGTGTAAGCATGTGGTAACATTTTAATTGCAGTGTGTGTATTTAAAATGACATATTGGTGAAAGTGAAATTCTGGTGACATAACGACTTTTTTGATTTTTGAGCATTAATTTACTTGTAAATTATTGATCATGGACTGGTTCTAATGCTTCTAGATGCTTATTCTGGTTGTTAGCAGCACTTGTGTGTAATTTGAACTGGTTTAGAAGAGTATTTGGTACTAATTTTCACATGTAATTTCTTCGTAATTTTGGTCATTTTTCGCATCAGGGCTAGTGTTGCAAATATGTGAATTTTTAAATTTTAATTGAACTTTGGGCAAATTTTTTGGCTTGGCCCACTTAGTAGACATCGGTGGGGAATAACTATGCAATAAATTCAGGTTTTTGGACACTTTTTGGTCAACTTTTTTACTGATGTCTGAAAAAACGAAAAATGCGAAAAATTGAGGGCTCCAGCGTCACTCAATTTTTAAATTGCTCCGATCGGGCTCAAAATTGGTAGGTCGCTTCTGTGGCTTAAAAAACCCTGCAGCGCAAAAATTTGGCGCAATTTAAGCATTTTTCGCAAAGTTATGATTGTTTTCGTGATCTGAATCTGGCTATTTTTGGATCATGAAATTTCAGTCTGAATAAGTCGTCACTATTCATACATTATCGGTATTGAATGGTTAAAATGGTACTGTCTGTGCTTGGTACTAATGTATATTACTGAATTATAGGGTTTTAAGCTATTTATTGGGTCAGAACATTAATTTTTGCGTCCAAAATGCTAATTTTCAGGCATGATTTTTCCACTAATTGAGCTTCGTCGAGACATGTGTCCGTCTGGTGATTCTCTAGTGGCCTAAATCAGGTGCTAACTCTTAGTACTAATATCTGTGGCTATCAGGGGTAGCATTTTGGTAGGTTTGAAGTTGATTAACTTAGGTTTTATGCCAGATTTTCTGTGAAATTTACTGAATTTTTACTTGTGATGCGTCATGTTTTGTGCATAAGTTGACATGGATTGAAGATGATTGATTTTTGGCGGTAATTGTGGGTCATACTAGTGAGTACTATGTTGGTTGCAGCTTTTGGTGTGGTTTAATGCATGATTTGACTATAATATGATGAGTTTTTCACTTTAGAATTTCGGACCAAATTTTGTGAAATATGTGCAATTTTCGATTTTTTCACTTTTTTCAACATTTTTGAATTTCTATGCATTTTTATTGGTTTATTAGGCTTGGACAACTACTAGGGAGACTGAATATTGAATATGGGCTCATAATTCGGCTATTTGATACTATTTTTATAGTCTAATTTTGGCTCTGTTTTGACAAATTTGAGAAGAGTTTGGTAGGCTTCAGTTATTTACTATTATTTCAACATTTTACTTAACAATTTTCAATATTTTTGATATGAGCGTGTAGAGCTTGAGCATGCGGATGTTTTAAGCTAATAATATCGGATTTTCGATCAATATTTTGGATTTTATGAACATGTGCGTGAATTTTCAAAAAGTCTCCAAAATTGAGGGGCCCAGCGTCACTCGATTTTTAAAATGCTTCGATTGAGCTCAAAATTGGTGAATCGCTTTATCGGCTCAAAAAACCCTGCAGCGCAAAAATTTGGGCAGTTTTGACTATTTTTTCACGAGTTATAACGTTTTTGCTGCAGTGAACCTGGGTTTTTTGAAAAGGCTCAGATAGGGGATAGGTTATTGGCTATAAGGCTATGAAAAACTTGTTCAAAAGGATTGATAAAGCTATGGTTGGACTGCTCATGAGTAGGGCTAACTGAATAAACAATAAAACTGGGCATATTCGGGTATTAAGATGCGTTTTTGATCGCTTTTTCCAGGAATTACACTCGATTTTTTGTGATTTTCATTACAATGGCAGTCTTTTCTCAGCTTGTATTTGCACTAGGGACCTGGGAGTGCATATTCTGAGAGATATAGATGTGGGAGTGCTGATGGTATGGTTAATTTTTGTCAGAAGTTAATATTTTTGACTCTAGTGGGAAATAACTGGATTTTTCCTGACAAAATTGTGGCGTTTTGAGAGCTTATTTGGGTTTAAGTCTTCAGGGTTGATACTGGGACGAGCTGGGACTGGTATTTATGGCACTGCGAGGCTAATGGGTGGTTGCACTAGGGTTTTAGGGGGTATAGGTGGCTTCAATCGGGTCATGTGGGAAATAAAATGACAAAATTTTTGAAGCAGTGAATTGAAGCAGAAGCGCAATTTTTGTTTTTTCATCATTTTTCAACATATACTTGGAAATATTGGGTTTTAACGGTTGTCTGAGGTTGTACCATGTGGGTGGCAGCTGGGAGTAGCTGCTGGAGGCATTTGGGACAGTTTTTGGCATATTGATGGGGCATAATTTACACTACATTTTAATCAATTTTAGCACACTTTGGTAGGGTTCGGTATTTTTGTCATAACCCAACTTTTATTGATTTTTGACGGGATTTTTGGGTACTGGGATGTCAAGCGTGAGCAGTAGGATGGTCTAGGGCTATAAAATGGGTCAATTGAAGGTTTTTTGTAGGAGTTATCATTGAATTCGAGCGGATTCGAAAAGTGTCAAAAATTGAGGGCTCCAGCGTCACTCGAATTTTAAAGTTCTCCAAATCGCTTCAAAATTTGCAGGTCGGTTCCTCGGCTTGAAAAATGCTGCAGCGCAAAAGTTTGGGATGATCGGGGCATTTTTCACAATTTTATGACTATTTTTCTGAAGTGAACCTAGGATTTTCGGAAAGGTCAACTTTGAGCTAAGTTTTTGGTACCTAGAACGGGTCGAGAGGGGTCAATTATAGCTGGAATCGCTTCTACTGGAGGAGGGCTTTTCAGAACAATAGGTTAATCCAGGTTTGGACAAGTTTTTCTTGAGATATATCAAAATAACTAGGATTTGAGGTCGAAATTTTTCGAATTTTGGGCAATTTTTGGGCTTTAGGGCTAAGTTGCTCAGGCTTGTTGGGCTTTTGGGGCAAATAGAGGGTACTGCTAGACTGTACTGGGTCTGTACATGCTAGTGGATGTAGATGGTTATGGGTAGAGGGTCGAAGACTTGACATATAAGCTCAAAAATGATGTTAAAATCCAATTTATCATAGCCTCTGGCGAGTTTTGGAAGACTTAAGTGTGAGATTCCTGCATCTATTACTATTTCTCTCAGTTCATAGAGACTTGCTAGTACAGATTCATATGTGGGTTTGTGGTAGTATCTGAATTTAGTAACTAAACTGAAGATATAACGTTCGGAAATGGGGTCGAAGTAGATTAAAACTGAGCCAATATCTGGTGGATATCTAAGTCTAATTGCACTTGGGGCTGCCGGGTACCAACTTTTGACTTGTCTGGCTAATCCTTTTGCCATTGCAAGGTCTGCTGATATACAGTGTGCAAAAGAGTGTGGAGAGTATAAGATATCTGTTGGTGAACTTAAATATGTTGCATTTATTTCTTGACTAAGGTGATTTAAGTTTTGATTTGAAGAGCCTGGTGAAGAGTTTTTTGTTTGAGATCTGGTTACTGGTTTGTTTGCTGAACTGCTGGGCTTTTTCCCTGAATATTTTGCTATACTTGCTCTAACTTGATCTAGTTTTGTCTCTCTACTTGGTGTTTTTGCTTGTTTTGATGCTTGTGCTGAGGCTTTTATTGCTTCACGTTTTTCTTCTTGTTCTAATCTGGCTCGTGCATTTTTTGGTCTAGGACTCCCTGATCTTCTAACTTGGTTTTGTAGGTAAGGGTTTGTTCTATCTTCATCGGGTAACCATAGTTGTCTAGTTATTTTAAATCCTTGGACATTTTTCTTCTGTTGGTATTCTGGTGATTTGAAAGCACTTTTTTCTGGTTTTCGTTTAGGGTGATAAGGTCGCGCTCTTATTTTTCTGTCGTTTAACGCAAATTGTTCTTCTCTTGTTTCTGGAGGTGACTCAACATCTAATGGTACTATTGACGGGCGAGGCTGTTGAGCTGGTAGAAACATTTCATCGTCTGATGAGGATGATACAAGAGGAACACGAACTTCTGGTTTTTGCTGTCTAATTTCATCAGCAATTAACGGATCAACTGGTATTCTAGCGATTTGTTCTGCGTCTAGGTTCAGGTCAGCTAGGTTTTCGTCTGAACTAATATTTTCATCAAATAGATTTGGAATTGCTTCATCTGAACTTGAGGAGTCAAATACTGGAAGTTGGACTGGCGCAGTTCGTGGTCTAACTGCTGGTGCTACTATTCTTGGTGGGGCCGGTGGTGCTGCTGGAGGTGCTGCTGCTGCTGGTCCTGCTAATGGTCCACCTAGGGGAACATTTATGGTAACTCTGACTGGGTCCTGTTTCTTTTTTGTAGCTTGTTTTGTCTCCTTTTCCTGTTCGTTTATGAGTTCTGGAATATGCTTATCGAAGAGATCTGGTTTCATGTGCTGCCTTCTAGATGGATCAGGTTGAAAATTTGTAGGGTTAATAACCTCGAGGTCTTCAGGAGTTTCACTTGGTTTAATTGGTTTTAATCTGATGCGGTGAACACATTGGGTGTAATTCGTATTTACTTTTCGAATAATGTAATTGGAATCAGTAAGGACTTTTTCCACTTTATATAGCGGTAGCCATTTCTGTACTTGGGAAGCTATTACTGTAGACTGTTCTAGTAGCTTAGGATTCAAAAGTAAACAGAATGATTTCTCCGGAATCGGTTTCGCTGAAGCTTTTTGATCATAATACTTTTTGTACTTCAGGTATGCGGTCGTCAATTTTTCTTTGTTTTCTCCAAACTTTTGCATCATGGCATCTTGCAGTTCATATACAAAGTCCGAGTTTACTGCTACTGCATCCATTACTTTTCTAGAGAACCTAATGTCGAGGGGCTTTATAGGTTCTCTGGCATGGAATAAAGTTGAGGGACAACAATTTGTCGCTGAATGATATGAAGGACTCAAATACTGGAGTCAAATACTGGAGTCAAATACTGGAAAATTAATAAAGGTTGCAAGAGGAACATATTTGTGCCAGTCTTTCCATTGTTCCTCAGTATTGAGTTTCAAGATTCGTTTCAATGGTCCATGTGATCGTTCTACTGCTCCAATGGTTTGAGGGTGCTTTAGTGAGGCATGTTTTAGCTTTACTTCTAATAAACTTGCTAATTCTGACATTAATTCAGAAGTAAAGTTGGTTCCTAACTCACTAAGTATCGTTTGAGGAATGTAGCTGTGTTGGAAGAACCCCTTTACTAGTTCTCTGGCTACTGTATCAGCATATCCATTGGTTAACGGAACTGCGAATAGGTACTTTGTAAATACATCTATTCCACTCAAGACATACTTATATTGTGATTGACTTTAGGGGGCCTACTAAATCTATTTGGAGCATATCTGGGTATGATTGTAGAGAACTGACTGGCTGTAACTTGGGTGTGATGTGGCTTTTTGGTACTCTGTTAAGTTGAAGACAAGTGAGGCAATTTTTGATGAAACTAATGAAATGTTCGGTGAAGCCTGGGTAATAGAATCGCTTTCTGAATTCCTGAATTGTTGCTTTAATGCCTAAATGTCCTGCTGTTTGTGAATTATGGAGCCTGTATATAGTCTCTTTCCACAAATGCTTAGGTACGCAGAATTGTTTATGAAGTACTTTTCCAGTATCATCATAGAAATTCCGGTATAAGACATTCCCTTCAAGAATTAATCTGTTGAAGTGTTTGTGGTACTTTTTTAAATTGGTTGAGGCATACTTTAAATCTGGTTGTTGATTATTTTGTTGTATCCAGCTTATTACTGTTCTAATGTCTGTGTCTTTTTGCTGCTCTTCTGCTAAATTGAGGCTAATTAAGTTGTCTGTAAGATCTGGGAACTCATCTAATGGATTTGGGTACTCAATTAAATTTATTTCAGTTTTTCTTTTAAGTTTAAATAGCCCTTGAATTTCTGTGATTGGTGAAATATTTTGTTGTTTTTTATAATGTTCGTAAACTCCGAGTTTTTTAAGGACTTCTAGTTCAGCGTTGTTAGCTTCGTCATCAAAATTGTCAATATCAAATAATACGTTCAATTCAACATCAGGATTTTGTGCTTCTGTATCAATTTCTATTTCTTTGACTGGAATTCTATCTGTTAACTTTAAAGACATTGTTGCTTTTATCATTCTCCATTCGCGAGAGAAAGTCTGCTGCATAATTAGCGCGTCCAGGAATGTGAGCAATTACTATATTAAATGCGAGTATTCTGTCTAAAAAATTCCAAAGAGATGGCGGTATTACTTTTGACTGGAAGAATTGTGAGGCTTTTGTTGTCAGTGAGTATAATTACTTGTTTGCTTGATCCCCAAATGTAGGGTGAAAAGTAGTCCAGCGCATAGTACAAGGCTAGGAACTCTTTGTAATAAATTGAGAACTTTAATTGTGTAGCATTAAACAAATGCGATCCAAACGATACGGGAGCGTATGTTTTCTTTTCTTTCTTTCCTGTTTCGTTTACGTAGTCTTCCACCATTAGTACAAAACCTGCACCGTGGTAACTAGCATCACAAAGAATTACATACTGTAGACCTGGTTTTGGCAATCGCAATGTTACATTCGTTGCTTCCATTAGATCCTTCTTTATTACTTCTAATGCTTTTACATGTTCTTCTGTGGTTTCAATTACTGCATCCTTCTTCAGGAGCTTGTAAAATGACATTAGTTTTTCACCTAAGTTAGGAATGTAATTTCGGAAGAATTGCGTGAAGCCGATTAATCGTTTTACTTGTTTTGTTGTTTTCGGCATTTTAAATTTATCAAGAAATTTTGTTATTTTCGACTTTTCTGGTGATATTCCTTCTGCACTGATGTTGTTTCCAAGAAATTTCATTGTGTCAGTTGCTATTTCACACTTTTCGGGTGACAATTTTAATCCAGATTGACGTATACACGTAAAAATTTCTCTTAAAGAGGGTACCACTTGTTCAAAATTTGTTACTGCATTTCCAATATCATCCATAAACTGGGTACAGTTTCCTGAAGCTAAGCATGGGTCCAAGTAATGTCTAATAAAGGAACTAAATCCTGTTACTGACTTATTCAATCCTTGTGCGAGACATTTATATGCATAAGTTCTCGAAGCAAAGTTAAATGTAGCAGTTGCACTGATACATCGTCTGCCATTTGTACGCAATGATATGCTTGAGAACAGTCAAGTTTTGTGAACAATTTTTTCCCAGCAAAGTAATTTATTGCGTCGCTCATGTTCGAAATTGGGAAATTCGTATTCACGTAGTCATTTTTCAACAAGTGGTTTACTTTTCTCAAGTCAATTAATAGTCTGAGTCTTCCTGAATTCTTTCTTTGAGCGAAAAGTGGACTACTATATCTTGATTGAGACAAAGTTGTTATCAGTCCGTAATAATGCATTAATGCTAGTTCTACTTGCAACTCATTTCTCAGATGGACAGGCGTTGGAGGTCCTTGTTCATAAACTGGTATGCTTCTTTCTGGAGTTAACTTTATTTTCAAATCAGTATTGTATCCGACGTCAAATCTATGTTTTGCGAAAATGTCACTGAATTCAACTAATAGTTCACCTACTACTGCTTTTTGCTCATCATTAAGGGCCGATTTCTCCTACGGAAATTTGCTCAAAAAGGTTATTTTGTCCTGATGGTTACCCTTTGGATCTAATTTCTCCATTTCTTGCAGTTTTAGCAGTTGCTCAAAGATTTCTCTCTGCAAGGGCGACAAATTTGTCGGATCTGGGCACGTTTCAGGTGTTGGGAACCACAATTTTTTATATTCTGTCGCTGGTTTCACTGGTTGAGCTTTTCTTTTCGGGGTGTCTGTAACTTGAATTAGTTGGTTTATTTCTGTGAAGTAATTTTCGCTCATTTTTGCAACATTAATTAATTGAGGATCTACTTCTATCAACTTTTCAGCTTGATCTGATGTTAAGAATGAGAATTTGGCTATTTCTTCGCCTTTATTGATGGTAATTGGGTGGTCAGTAATGTTCAGGACATAGATATACAGAATGTTATTTTCAGCAACTTTACTTAAAGAGGATGTTAATATTACTTCGCTATCTTTTTCAAAGATTTCATTTGGAATTATTACCCCACAAAGGTCAGTGAATGATTCTAGTTTG
Source organism: Convolutriloba macropyga (assembly GCF_964194025.1). Taxonomy (NCBI): domain Eukaryota; kingdom Metazoa; phylum Xenacoelomorpha; order Acoela; family Convolutidae; genus Convolutriloba; species Convolutriloba macropyga. The sequence goes on from NC_134482.1 coordinate 17,454,208, forward strand.
TCGTAGAGCTTGCATTCTAATACTGCTTGTTGATTTGGTTGTAGAACTTGCTTTTTCTGTGTATAAACTCCAAATTTTTTACGTTTTACAACTCTTCTGGGTTGCTTCTCTGGCTTTATTTCATTTATCTGTAGAGTTTGATCAGGGAATTTAATGTAACTTTGTCCTGTGCAGATGCTAACTTTATGTTAAACAAAGAATGGGTTGCCTAATATTACAGGAGTTGTGACAATTAAAACAAGGAAATCTTCTGTAAATGTTTGTGTGCCCAATTTAAATGTAATTTTAATTGCTTTATCAATTTTAACTATGTTGCCGTTTGCCATTTTAACTTTGTCTAGATCTTGCTTTTCTATTTCTGTTATTGAATTGATATTTGTATTAATTAGTTCCTTGTAAAACTCACGACTTATCACATTTGCAAATGCTCCTGTATCAACTAGTGCGCGTCTTTCTAATTCTCCATTAAATTTAACTTTAACATAGGACAATGTTCTGCCTAAAAGTGGGACAATGCTGAATAATTGCTGAACATGTGGTGTTGGCTTTTGTGAGGATTGTGGTACTTGTGTTGGGAGTTGCACAGAATTATTAACTTTACTTTTATTATTATTACTTTTGCGTTTTCTACGCTTTTTGTTACTTTTAATATAAACTGGCTCTATTACTTTATCTAAACTAGGACTAGACGTGCTTTCGTTATAATGATTAACTGAGTTTTTATAATTTTTATTTTGTTTTTTAAAGTTGGGTGGCTTTATTAGTTTTTTTGTTGATTAAATGGGAAATTCATACCTCTCATATTTCTGCTTTGGAATGCACCAGCACGACTAAATTCTTTTGCTTTTTGCATACCGTATCGGTCTTGTGCTGGACTATCGTAAACTATACCCTGTCTAAGAAGGTTTTGAGGGGTATTTTTTGTTGGGAACCGATAAACAGGTCTATTAACATAAGATGGGTGAATAAATGGGGGACTATCTGAAGGTTCGGTCCAATAATGCCGAGTTTGTGGCTGTTCATTATAATAAAACGGTCTAGGGGTATTAAATTGCGGTCTAAACTCTCGGTAATTATTAGCACGAGGGGCATACTGTTGCTGGGGCCGATAGTTTTGCTGAACTGGACGATAATTAGGCTGATATTGGGGGTAATTTGGTCGATAATTTTGATATTGGGGGCGGAAATTTTGTCTATAACTTTGTCTGCAGACTTGTTGAGGGTAATGTGGTGTAAAAATGTTTACTGGGCCTTGTTCTGGTGGCTCATTTTTAGGTGCTGATCTCTGCTCAAGTTTCTGCTCAAGTTGTTTCTGATTATTTGAAATAGTAGTTATTGCTTTTAACATTTTATCAGTATTTGTTTCAGTTATTTCATTAAATCCGTCATCAAAGTACTCTTCTCTATTACACATCTCCCTTATTGCAATCTGTTGGCTAGCTAAGGTGCATAATTGATCAATGGTATCTGTATCTGGTCTTTCTAAGAGCTTAGGCTTAAGCCAATTTGGCATAGACTTAATAAAGAAGCGCTTTATTTGTTCGTTTTTTCTGTTTTCTGACATCTGAAGGGCAGAATCTCTTGCTGCTGTCTCTCTTTCAAATCTACGAGCTTCTGGGTCACCATGTCCAGCTGGCGCTACTACTATTTCAGGTGCTGGATATGCTTTATTGGCTTCAGTTCTTAACTTTACTAAGAAATTTTTTACAGTGTCTGTTTTTGGATTGAACTTTTGGTTCTCTAACTTTATAATTCTGATCTCTCTCAAGTCATCCTGCGTGAATCTATTCCTTAGAGCTGTTATACTGTCTTCAAAGACTAGTCTGGTGGCCTCTGGTAAGGTTAAGAAGTATCGTAAAGCATCTCCTTTTAAATGTAATTGCAAAAAATTCGCTTGTTGCGCGGCTGCGATTGCTGCAACTCCGATTGCACCTGTTATTAGTTGTTCAAACTCGTTGAAGTTGTCCGTTTCTGATCCGGAAAAAGGCGTGATATTGATCTGCGCGTGTGCCATTTTGCTTTTTACCCGATTAGTTTATATACTTTTCGTTCAATCAGTCTTATTTTCGTTCTAAAGTATTAAATAGCACACTTAACTTAACTTAATGGAGAGATTTAGGGGTTTTAAGAGATGAAAACAGTTAAATGAATAGCACAAGAATATCAGAAAAGAAACTACTGAAACCATTCGTTCTAAAAATAATAAAGAAGGGCTGCTTATAAGCCTATTCCTAAAGCTCCGGTCGAATCGTCAGACTTATATCGTTGAAGCCGTATGGGCCGCCGAAGTCTCACCTCTAAAGAGTGCCCCTTAGTCTAGGAAAATTCGTGGGGACCACGACCGCACAGGCCTTGTGGAAGCTGCACTCAGATAGGCAACAGCATAATTGACCGAAGTCACTGTTTGATTCATTAACCTCCGGAGCTGGGTGGGGAAAGGAAATATAATTGTTTTTATTTTGTTTAAATTTATGTTTTGCCCTCTTTTAGTTAATATTTAAGTGATGGTTTCAGTAATTTAGCTTATTCTGATGTTATCTGATAATCAGTGATGATGTTATCAAGGTTAATTTCTTTATCAGATTGAAGTTTGTTACGGATAAGGCCAAATTTACGAGATTTCTGATTTAAACTTTTTGCTGTCCAATAAATTGCAACACGTTTGTCATCTTTATCTAGCACATAAATAACGATGGATTTATAAGCTGAAGAGGAAAAAGCGCTTACTATCTGAGCTTTTGTTTTTTTGCTGTTATGGGTGTAATTGATGTTATTTCCTTCAATATGTTCAACAAAATTGGGGGAAGCTCGGCAATTATTAATAGCGGGGAGAATTTGTTCTTTATAAATTGACATAAATAAAGCACCAAAGTTAATTTTACAAAATCATTTACTCACAATATCCTCGTTTGCAAATACCCTGTGTTGTTTTTGTCCGTTGTGGCGGCTGTGGTTAAGTTTGTTCCAGTTATTGTCCAATCAAACACTTTTGAATTATTGTTGCTTTTTGTCCACAAAGACACAAGCACAGTTTCCACCCATTCTTTCCTTTGTTACTGCTTTCTGCATTATCGTCTTGCTCGGAAAGGATGTGCTGGATGCTGATAAGGATGATTGGAGGCTCTTAAGGTAATGAAGGAAAAGCGAAAGAAGAAAATGTCGAAGAGAAGAAAGAAAATGTCGAATTTATCAAAGAATTATTTGGAATTTCGGTCCGTTAAACTGGGAAACAGTTAATAACTCCTGTCACCATGTTACGCACTGATTTTTTAATAGTGTTCCTCGTGGTGTTATTGAGGTTTATATTAGAAGTAATTAACTTTAATAATCGGCATTTTACAAGGACTTATTTTGGTGTTTCACAGTGCGATTTTTAGCAGATATATTTTGAATAAAATTAGCTAGGAAAAGCCTTTTACTGAGCGGCTCGGATGTGCGATATATCCACTAGTTGCCTTGCATTTTAGTGTTACGTTAGTCGCTATTTCTTCTGTAACTTAGTTTATCAAACTTGGAGGTTTTAAGAGAATTTCCAGTTCAATCTTTAATTATTTTAGCAAGAATTGTTTAATAATTTTAACAAGAAGTTTCACAAGTTTTATTAAGTTTTTATGAGATGATAGGCAACTGATTGTCAGGCTGGTTCTCCGGTGTCCTGCTGATCGTAAGTTCCGCAGGGCTGTGCCTTGAGTTGTATTGGTCCTTCGTAAATATTTACTGATCTACAAGTTGGGCAATTTCCGGCTTTTGTACGTCTCTTGATGTTTGTTAAGTACATATACAACTTCCGTATTAGCACCTACTTTATCAGAATAATTACTTCACCAAGTACATAATCTCTCATGAAGTTATTTACTGATTATGTGAATTTATCATCAAGAAACTCAAAAAAGTAAATATTGAGGCTTTTAGGCACTTGAAGTGTTTGCTAGTAAAACTGTCAATCTGCGGTTGTTTCTCATAAACATAAACAAATTAGGGGTTACAGGCCTAGATGGAAATACTGGCTATATATGGCCTTGAAACTAACTGAATATTAATTAATATAAAGCACTTAATTATGGATATTTTAAGGAATATCATCGCGTAACTATGAGGGACGAAATAGGTGCGTGACAGTTTGCAAACCCTTTTGCAAAATCATGATAACCACGTTAATTGTCAATTCAATAATGTACACCTTAAACTGCCAATCTGGTGGAAAATTCCCCCCGTAGATGAATTATCTAATTTTTGTCCAGTTTTTCTTTTTAAAAATTCTGGATTGATGAAAAATAATGAACAAGATAACATCTCTTGTCAAATCTCTACTAAAACGAGACAACGCTCTTTATTAATTACTCTAATGATTTTAGAGTCTTTTGAGAGAACAAAAATATATACGACGTTTTAACCTCAAAACAGGTTATTTTATTAATTGCTCTCAAACAAAGTTTGTAGCAATTATATTAGTCCTGTGGTCTTTTTATACGATTTTGCGCTCGACCAACTTTTCGTCTGACCTATCTGATTTTTTGTCCTCAAAAACGGGATAACAGGTAGCGCCCGGAGGGCATTAAGTACTGTTAGAGCCTTTCAGGTCACTAGTTTTCAAGTATGCGATTCACAGAAACTGTTTTGGAGACTTATACTTATGGTGTGAAGGGCTGTTCTTAGTTTGACCCTCCTCCGATTTTCATGTTTAAAATCCAAAAAAATAACAGCAAGGTTAAATACTTTTTTGTTCAAAGTGCAGTTATTATTTAATTACTAATTATAAAGAGTAAAATTTTAACTTTAGTTGCTGCTTATAATTAGAAACGATCGGTAATTTTTTCGTTGCACGTTACAGGTTGCTACATCGCTCTCAATTCGGCAATAGATCAGTTCGACTCGGAGGGTAAAATAGACATTCTGGGAACAGTAGCCAGAATTAGACTGGACAGGGGAGGGATGGTACAGACTGTCGAGCAATATGAGTTCATTCACAAGGCGCTGCTCCAATATATCAGACAGAGAGAGTCCAAAAGCACCAAAAAGCAGTTCTTCTCAACTTCAGAAAAGGACGAAGAATTAGAACAATGATTTCAGCAACTTTTTCCCATTTTAGTCCCTACCCCTCACGTGATGGGGGAATCTAAAGTGCTGAAAGGGTTGGGTTTTTGTTGTAGCTTGAATCTCATCATTCCAGGGCTATAATGGGAAAAAGTACAGTGGTATGATGCTTATCGGGCTTTTTTCAAGCTAAATATCTTGATAAAATATTTGATAACTTGGGTTTCGCAAAATCCATTGATTTGACTTTTTTTGAATTTTTTTGTATTTTTTTTGATATTAGATGTCGCTTGCTTATGCCTCCCGGCTATGCTTTCATAATTGTTAGTGTATTTTTCTAAAGTTTACGTCAAAACGCGTCTTAAAATTTCTCATTTTCTGGCAAAAAATTAAATTCCGCTATTCATTTCAATTCTGATTACGTAATTCTACAAGTGCCTCTCCGATATTCACCTCGAAATCCGTCATAAAGTTTGCTCAATTTTAAATTCAGCCAGTTCAAGAATATTACACTCAATCTTAAATAAAAATTTTCCTTTTTTTTTCTGTCGCAGCGAATTTCCCTCCGTCATCAGTCCTAAGTCAAAGAATCAAATTTTGTTGCTCATTCTTTTTTGCCGATTTTTAGCTTCATAAAAGAAATACTATCATAATATGACCTCCAATTTCATCTGTGTAATTTCAGAATTTCCATTATTGCAATATTTGATCAATGTATAGTTTATATTTTATATACTGCGCAAACAAAGACTTTACCGTGACTTCAAAGAAGGCATTTGATAAAAGGGAGGATCTGTAATTGCGCAGATTTGACGAGTAAACAAGGAAAGAACATCTTTTGTATCACTCCTTCCAGATATATGTCGGCATGTTTAATAAATATTGGCTTAATTTTAAATTTGGACCAGTTCTTGACCACAACACAAGCCGCATACTTCTGAGAGATTATTGTTCCGACCCTCTTGAGGGGGGAGGAACTATATACTCAACTGGGTTTTTTTTTTGTTCAGTGAATTTTCGCCGCTCGATATATTCATCGTAGAGAGTTGAGACTGGTATCATTAGAAAGCTCGTTCAGCGTAGAATATGGAATTAAAAAGATTTTTTTAATTTTCGTTTTCTACAGGGAGTTATCGAGGCTTAAACTTCTGAGAAAAGAAGAGTGAATTCACGTTGTTTTTATTCACATTTTCCGGAATTTTTGCCTAAATTTTCGTCAATTTTGCTAAAATTTGTTATAATTTTTAAGAATAGTGTCGTTGATTTCATTTTTGAAGACGAACAAGCATTTTTGATTGTTTTGATTTAATTTTTTGGTCAAAAAATCTGGATAAACATTTCAAAATTTAGCCTTTTTCATCAACAACAGCACGAAATAAGCTACTTTAGTCCACTTTGATTAAATTTGCCTACAGTACACCCCCAAACAACACTCATACAATCTTTGTAGACTCAGAGGGGGGCTATTTCTACTTCAGAGTCCGCAGAGAGTGCCTTGTAGTTAAAACTTTGCCGTTTTTTGCTAACTTTACTCGTTGATTATCAAAAATGCAAAATTTATTTTGAGTTTCAACTCAGAAATTATCTATATCTACAACATTTGAAAAATCAATTGTTCTTAACGGACAATAAGTATTAACAGGGGTAGTTTTGGGCCATTCTTGGACTGTTACAATCCAAAAAAAAATCGGGTTGTAATCAGTCGGTCTTTTTTTTTAAAAAAAGACTTTTTTTTAATAATAAAGAACAGAACATATCAAATCAAAGCTCAGGAGTGATAGGTCCAACCAATTCGCTTGCGAAACAGCTCCAGGCTAATTCATTTAGTTTTTTAATTGAAAGTTTATGGTGGTTTTTTTTTAAAATAATTGACTTTTCAATAAATAATGGCTTAATTAACTTTTCCTCTATTTTTTTCTTAATTTGTTCAACTTCCAGCTTAGTGTCAGCAAAAAAAGACTGCTTCTTCTTTCTACTGAGTTAACATTTATTCTCGGTTGCAGTTTTAAGCCTGAAATTATTGTTTTCTGGCTTTGATACTACAAGATTTTAGATTTTTGTTTGTTTTGATATTTGCCACTTTTTCATGTTTTCTAATTTTGTCACATTATCACATTATTGACAGTTCTCATGTCACCTTATTAGCATTCAAATTAAAACACAATTGAACATATTAAAATCTTGAAAGATATAAATCATCGTTTTAATGGCCTCGACGCCTCTTTCTTGAAGAAATCAATTGAATTTTTTAATTTTGTCTTAACTGTCATTTATACTTTGTCGTTTCGGTCGTATGAAATTTCCTGTTTAGTGATAGCTTTCATTGGCTTTTCATGGAAGAATAGAAAAACCGATATTCTGATATTAGCAGATAGCTGATGGCTTTTATGACTTTCAAACCCATCGTTTTCCAAAATTAAAAAATAATTTTTTAACTTCGCAATTTTGTTCTTTTTATGTTTCTTTTTGTTACCTAATCTCGTTAGTTGATTACAGGTCAAATATGACATTATGGGTGTCAAGGGAATAAAAGGGATTAGTGTCCAAAAATCTTTTTTTTAAAGATTTTGTTATGACCTTACTGGCTTCGACACCGCTTTTTCACAAAAAAAAATTAAATTAATTTGATTTTTGTCATATTTGACGTTCTTTTTGTAGATGCAAGAAATATTCTGGATAATTACAGGTCTCGAGGGTTTCTTTTTCATGAAAAAACGACGATATTTAAATAGTTCTTTTTGTAATTAATGCCTTTCATGACATTGAATGTAATTTTGTTTCGAAAAAAAAATTAAAAGTATTACATACTTTAGCACTCCGCTTTTTTGTCTACTTGTTACCTAGTCTTACTAATGAATGGCCACGTACTACATTATAACTGTTTGAAGAAGGCGCAATCAAATATATTTTGAGTGCCAAAATTTGGCTTGACGGTTTTGACAGCGTTTTCTGGCAAGTTTCAATTTAAATTTTGTTTGTTCTTTGTTGTTCTTTTTAGCCGCTCTAAAAAATGAATAAGGTCAGGTCCTAATGCCCTTCTATAGAAGCAGTGGTAATCGCAAATTTGTGGTAATATTAATTTATTCCTAATGGTATTTATTACTTTGAAGTTAATTGTTTCAAAAAAAATGTTAATTTTTTTTACTTTTCTGTTTTTGTTCTTTTTTTGCATAATTATTACCCAACCTTTCTATGGACTGGTCGCATATGTTTTGTGGTGATTTTTAAGTTATTTTTGTTTAGTTTCAGGTTTATCTGACGGTATGTTGACTTTGTTATTAAATTTAGTTTTTAAGAGGGACATAAATTTTTTGATATAATTAATGTTTGTTGTTGTTGTTGTTTGATTTTGCTGTTCGTTTTGACTCGCTCTCTTAATATTGACATATTACAGCAATCTAATGCATCAATTTTTACTCCACTGAGTTATTTGTTTTGGAGGTTATCTTATCGTTCATACGGAATTTTTTGAAAAAGACTTGGGCTTTTTTGGGATTCGCAAAAAATAATTTTTGGGTTTTTCTATCTGTTCCTCATTTGGTCGCCCATCCACAAAATTGTGGATGGGCGGGGTCGGAACCTTATGTGCCATTGCACATTACCGAGCCGCCTTGTTTCTTAAAAAGTCAACACCCCCCCCCCCCCCCCCCTCTCTCCGTCCTCCAGAAAAATTTGATAACAACCCCCCTCCCTATCATTAGAATAAGCCTTAATAAGTAAAACCACGCATTTTTGTACTCACAATGAAGAAGAGTTATGCAAAAAATGTAAGTTGTAAAATTACAAAATTAAAGATTTTCTAATTTCGCAAATATTTCAAGCCTGGAACAGAAAAGCTTTAAGTTCCATTTTTAACAAGTACATTTTTCTCAATCTTACCGGTTTTTTCTTTCTTCCGTCATTATTTTGCTTATTTTGTGCTCTTAAGGGCCAAATGTCCGATTTTCAAGCTGTACAATCACTTAGTTTGTCAATTTTAAGAAAAAAGACCCAAAAAGCAGCCCACTAAATACCCCTTAGTAAATAACCTAGTTGATATCTAGTTATAAATGGTCACTAGTAAAGTGTTTTATTTTGATTATAGAGGTTATAACTTATTATGTGTACGGTTAATGTCTTCAGACGTATGTGAAGGAAGATAGCTTATTTTCGGATAATTGTAAACTGCCTTTTTTGGAGAAGAATGTTGTTTTGTTTCTATATTTTGTTCAAAAATGTCTGTATAATTATTCTGTCTTATCCACTTTTTTTATATCTACGAGAGTGAATCAAATTGGCATCTCGGAACAGAGACTGGAGTCATTACATTAAGAGCCATCTACCCTTCCTTTACTTAATAATGCACTAATTTGTGAAATTTCTCCACAGAGAACAATGACATTGAATAATCACATTCAATATAATCGTTATTTTGTTGCCATACCTCACACTGTAAGGCCCTTTTTACATTTTTTAACACAGATTTTGTGTAATTAATGGAGGTAAAATGGTACAATTTATTTGATAGGGTTATTGGCTCAAAATATACAAAAAGTTTGAAATTCAAACTTTCTTCGCGTGAGTAAAACGAATTTTCTGGCGACTGTATGACAGATTTAAAAATTTTGGGTCTCATCATTTGTGGTCACTGGCAAACGTCAATGAATTTCCTTAACCATGCTGCTCATACGGTCTCATAAACAGGGTTTTGAGTGCGTTCATCATTTGATCCTTTGACATACAAATGAAAGCATTGATGCTAATTTTGATAACTCCATTTCTTTGAAACAATCGACAACGAGTAGGAGGCCTAAAATGCTCTGTGTATGTTTGATGTGTTTATACTTTCAGTGACAAACTCATGTGCACATTTTAAAATGCCAAAAGTCTGCAGCGCCAGAAGTTAAAATGCCAGAAGTTCCTACTTAGCCAGAAGTTGAATTCCGTTGAATTTCGTCACTTTAAAACGTGCGCGTTTCGTCTTTTAAGCATGGTTACGTGACTCTGTAGAAAACACTTCGAAATTCTGACTTAATTTCTCGAACCGCTTCGCGGTTCTCAATAAACGCCAGAAGGTCTGAGTGACTTCAAGCAGAGTCACGTAACCATTACTTAATGCTCTTCGAAAGGTCTGACTAGTCTGGGCCTGCTCCAATACCTAACTCATGTAATATTAGGGTTCCGCCATCATGAATTTTCATCTGGAGAGTTTGAAGGTATCATCATCAAGTGTGGTGCTGCTGGCTTTGACCAACCAGAATTGCTGTTTTGTGGCGTGCATGGCCCACAAGAAGTGTAAAAAATTTAGATGTATTCAGGAACAATACATTTTTAGGCTATGCTCCAAATATTGCTGATCCGAGTGATGATCCACCTCAATTAACAGAACTAGTAAAGCTAATTGGGTTGCCAAAGAAATTTTTTAGCCTCATGTGTAATAATAACAAAACTTCAAGTGTCAGTGGGTGTACATCAAGCAGAATTGTCGAAAGATCAATATTGTAGCGCGCGGAATGAAGTCGGGTGTCTGGGGATTTCAAAACATTTGTCCTAGGAGCACCAATTATTGTTGTTGTTTTACCTGTCTCACGGAGCTGCAATTCGCAGATAATTTTGGCCGGATACCGGCTCTTATTGCCGTTTTTAACTGATGCATTAGCTGCATTTGTATCATAATAAAAATAGATTTATTAGTAGTAGTGAGACTGCCGATCCACAACTTGGTAGTAGTACGACGACCTGTCTGCATCTACGCCATGGTGAATGACATGCGGTCCCCGGGTCAGGGGGCAAGAGGGGCAACATCGGGGGAAAGGGGCGACGAAGGTTGATCATTCTACATTGTGGTCGTATTGGACTGATAGTATTAAGTCCAGCCTGGTCTTTCCCACAGGTCAATCACTTCCCGGTTCATGACGTTCTTACTGCGTTGAAAATGTGGTTTACGTCATATGATGCTACTTAGACTTGGTACAGCGGCTATGAAAATTGTTACAGAGTTACATGTTACATTTTTACATGTTACTCAAGTAAGTTTAGTAGGGGGCAGTATCCACTTCTCAGTTGTGCTAATCGGATACGTGCAATTCATGGCAGCGTTTGTTCTTTGGCTATCTTTTTTGGAGGTATGCCTTATTGCTTGCTGTCTTTATTCAACTGAGTGTGGACCGTATGTCGGTAGATACTTTTGAGCGCAGTTTTTTATTCTTTGCGATTCAATTGCTTCTTATTTTTTGTGTTGCTTCACGCGTTCCCTATAGGTATCATTTGATGTCAGTCTCATGGGACAAACACTGGTTGAGGAGGTTGTTTTATGATCAGCACGATGCTCCCTTAACTGCCGGCTATCAACTGCTCTGCTAACATTTCTGTGTGAGCTGTTCGATGCAGCATTTCACTTTCATTGTTTATGTCATTGATGTCAGACATTCTTACACAGCCAGTAATTATGCGAAAGAAATGTTTTGTTGTGTTTGAAGGCGGTTCCAGTTTCTATTGCGAATTGTGGAAGCCCAAATAGGAGCAACGTATTTCAGGACGCTCTGAGCGATTGCTTTGTCATTCACTGAAAGTGTCTTTTTTGTGCAGCCCCAGTCTCTACCAGTAGTCTTTTTCAGTGTGTTATTGCGCTTTTGTAGTTTCTCTTTGGTTCTCCTTAAGTTGAGCATACTATCGAAGATGGCACCAAGTACTTTGACTTTGGACTTTACTGTTGTGGTGACTGTTGATAGTGAGTTTTAGTTCAAACATGGCCTCCTTACTCTAGGATGTGAATAAATTTGAATTTGATTTCTCAGCTGATAACTTAAATTTTCTTGATTCTAGCTGGTCGTGTAAGTAATTTTTCACCGTCGTTGAGATGTACTAACTAGTAAATTTATCCAACTTTGAACATTTACCATCAGTAAGCCTACCCTGCTGCCGTTGGTTGTATAACAAACCTTACGAATATTGAGTAAGTTGAAAATCATCTGTATCTTGTCTCTGGGGAGCGTTTTAGTAGCAAAAGAAAATATTTACGTTAATATATTGCTTAGCCCAGTAGCCGGATTGCCTAATTCTGCCCGTTAGTTGGGCCAAAAAGGTAAGCGTCAGCTGGAGGCCAGATTGAGCAGTTCATTAGAGGTCACGTGACGTGAAACTTTTAATAGTTCTGGACACTTCCCAGACAGTTTTTAATGTCTGTTTTTGGTGCACACCTGTCGCGTACCACTATCAGTTATCTAAAAATGTGATGGCATCTTAGACTACATATCTCACTACGTTTTGTAAAAATATATCTGCTTTATGTCGCGAATGTTCAGCGCTGCTCATTTCAACCAATCAGGACAGACTTTTCATTAAAGAGTGAGAAGATGGTCCACCGGTCTTCTCACTCCGCGAACTTTCTGGATGACTACATTGGTCACTTTTTCTTTGCTGTACATAGAATCGATCACTGTAAAGAAGCCCAATGACAATTGTCCACAAACGCTTTTTCTCAGGCTAGGTTTCGAACACCACATTAAGTCTTGGCGGACATGCACTTAAGTAACGTCCATAAGCGGTGATTCTTGTAACCTAACCGCACCAAAGCATGTTTTGTTACGTTAGTTTTCTACAAGTATCCCCTCAACAATTAACAACAATGCACAACCTCTTCCTAAGCTTATTTGGTACTGAAAGTTCAAAGGTTATCTTCTGGTTCTGATCCAGCAAAGTTTTATGCGGCAGACGCCTACTTAGCTGCTTCTTAAGACCGATGACTTCATTTGTGTTATTGAAGAAAACAACTATGGTTTATTTACCTTAAAAGCAGAGCGAAGTTTTTTTGGAAAGGTTTAGATGGTGAAAAAAGCATGCTCCGCCGTATTGTGTACCTCAGCGATATTCTCATCCTCTTGTTTTTAATGTTAATTCAATTTATTTTTGCACCCCGGAACCTATAACTTACGGCAAATTAAACCCACCGTTTCATAGTTCTTGACTGATTAACTGATTTTCAAAAATGTCTAATGTACGTCTGAAGTTCAAGATAAGTGCGGTAAAGCTTATTTCAGGTCAAACAAACTACAAAAACTATCGAATAAGCCGAGTTTAGACTAAATAGCTTTCAGTGTTTGGAATTTAGTGATATGAAATATCGACAGAAAATAAACTGGTCAGAGATCATACAAAAAATGTCATCTAAGAAACCACTTTTTTCTAGCGCACAGTGATCCTAATACGTTCCTCTGTTAACATGCGTCGTTTTATAATTTTCTTAAAATCTGTTTTTCGGGGGAAAATGACAGAATTAAAACTTGTCTCCGATTTGAAGTTATTCTGATTTCGTCCGAGAATGAAATGGCTAGAGTATCTGAGAATAACGCAAAAAGGATGCCGTTTTCAGCTTTGTTGTTCAAATTAAAAAGATAAATTTTGGCATTTATTCAATTATCTCTCTTTCATACTCACTGTTTTGTATTAATAAGGGTTGTAATAAAGTTTTCAATTTTTAGTCACCAGTTAATTCGATTAAAAATTGGAAACAAGCCAGTTGGTTAGAAAGAAAAGTTTTCAAATTCGCTAACTAGGTAGCAAAAATTTCATTTTTTTGTATTAGTCATCATGAAAAAATAAAAACTTTATATTCACGAGAGAGTAATTTCAAGTACAAGCGTAACTGTACTATAAAATTGATACGTAACACCTTGCTAGAATCGTGTTTTTTGGTTGGCTTGATCAGCTTAAGACATTCATGCATGTCATCATTTCCGTTGTTTGGCAATTTTTGTTCGCTAAGTCAACGAGATATGAAAACTGTTTAGAGTGTGCTGGAGGAACAAGATAGAGTTATTCGAGATAGTTCTGTCTAAGGCGAAGAAAACAAGACTATGGTAATTTTACAAGATTTGCTATTTCTTCCCATTATCTTAAATGTTTGTTCGTTTTCGCATTTAATTCTTGTGTCAATTTTTTGCCGCTTTTTTAGAATTAGCTTTGCTTTTTTAGCAATTTTTTTGCTACGTTTTAATGTCTGAAAAAGTGCAATTACTGCTTTCTAAAATTTTTTATGTTCTTTGCAGTGAATTTACAAACAACGAGCTACAGTCGTTTTTAGGAGTTTCACTCAACTTAATTTGAAAAGTGTCGGCTGATGTTTTGAACAAAAACTTAAGACACAAGACAAAAGATGTTGCGAAAAAAAACTTGTTTAGGGAAAACCTGCTCTTTAATGCATAAAAAAAGAGTTTTATGTTTTTTCCTTAAGTATGAAGACTCGGAAAAGCAAAAAGGTTTACAATGGCATCAACTCTTCTTTTTTCCCATTTTATTGAAAATTCGGACAATTCTTTCTCGAAAAGAAAGGAATTTGAAAAACAGCAAAACTGCCGAGTAAGAAGTTAAACTCCTCTTTATTTCTCATGTCAGTCATCTTCCAAGTTAATTGATTTCTCTAAATCTACGCCAGCATTATCATTCCAAGGTGGCTAATTTTAAATGTTTTTTAAAAATATTATTCGGATACCGAAAAAATTATTTGTCTTCAATGTTTTTGAGAGTTACTTGTAGATGGTCAACAATTTTCAATTACATGTGATTTTCCAATTAGGGTTTTTGACGCTTTTTCATTTTTTAAGAAAATTTTTTCCATGGATTTGATGCCAAAGAAACCTTTATAGAATTACTGCAATCTGCTAATTTGAGCTCGTTTTTGACAAAATCCATCAATTTCTCTTGTTTTTGGCTATTTGTCCCTGAATTAATTTTGAGCATGTTGGGACTTAATTGTGATTGTGATAAATAAAACAGTTGCATTTTGTTCATTCTTCAAATTATATATGTTTACCTCTCGAATTCAATTTTCACATAATTGAGAGGCAAATGATATTTAGAAGCAAACACTTTTTTATTTGTAATCTTAAGAGCTACCAAAATAGGATGCTGTACCAGAATCGGACAGTTGATGGACTTTAACTCTCTCACATCTCCTGCGATGACTTTCAGGGAACTTAAATCTCTTTGAACTGTCAAAGTTATTAAACAGTTTTTGTTGAAGACTTTCAAAGCGTTTGCAATTGTATAGGCTAGAAAAGATTTAAATTAAAGTATCATTGTTATTTTTGCAAAGAAAAAAAATTCTGACTCTGTTTTCAAAAATAGTTTTCTATTTCCGATTGCCTTTTATTCTGTGAATCAGATGACAAAGTCAGTTCAATAACAGTACAAAAAATCGCAGAATTAGAGAAAACCAAATTCAGAGAAACCAATTTTTTTTAAATCAAATTAGTTTAAACCAAAAATTTCAGAAAAGATCTTCCACTAATTATGTAGTTTCAGAAAACTTGCTAAAAATGCTGTTAACTTGCTCCAAAATTGTTTACAAAAATTGCTTAAAAATGACTTGATCAGTATTTTCGTTTTGATGAGTACTTTTTTTCTCACACCTTCTTCGACGTCCAAGTTCAAGGTTATTGCAGGGATAACATCCGCAATTAGTATGAACTAATTTCCCAAAATTTTTTATATCAGTTATTCCCGCCCACACGGAAAATCGCGTTATGTATGCACTATTATCATCCGTATACGTAAAATTTTGTGCCTTTTGTGAAATGTTAAGACTAAATGAAAAACCATTGACGTTTTTTGAAAATTAGTGATATTGCTTTTTAAGTGCCTCAATTGACTGCCTGAGAAAAATTTCCCACTGTGATAATAACTCAAATTGTCTTTATCAATCGATTACGAATAATGCATGAACAATTTATGAACGGATTACGCGCTGTTACGTCCCGCAGTTGTTCAATTACGTAACACAATTACTCAGATTACGCAATACAATTAGCACGTTGCGTAATCGGGTGCAATGACTTTTTGAGACGTTCCAGTCAAGGCTATTAGAGTGTCAATATTTAACTACGCGAATTTAAAATTTTTTATTAATTTTTGCTTTTATAATAGACTTAGCGCAATTCAATTCAAGTTAATCAATTTTAAAGAATTTTATTAAAAATCAAGCAATATTATGAATTTTTGTCAAAGAGCGAAATTTGCACCAGGCTTTTAATTTAATTCGTTCTTGCAAACAAATATTATCGACTTCCCAATTTCAAAAAGTGATCTTGAGTTTTGTGAGGTTTACTAATGCGTAAATTAGTTATAATATTAGCCTCAAATTCTTCCAAAAAGTTTATTTTTGTTCATGCGCCGATATACTCATATAAACGCTGGTTAACCACTAGTTATACTAACTAGTTATAACTAACTTTGTTGGTTAAAATTCCTCGAGGAAGAATAAGGTGGGCCTGCAAACTTCCATCGGGTAATTTTATTGTTTAACTTTTCACCCTAAGGTTACTTTTTAAACCCCAAATTTCTTAGTTTGCTTGAGTTGAACGAAAGTTTGCACAGTGTCTATAAATAACTTCCTTCAGCAAAACTCTAACTTGACTTGAAGAAAATTACTAAAGTTGGTACTCATTTTTCAAAGGGGTTCAGCCGTCAGTTTCAAAACAAACGCAATTTACTAGAAAAAGGCAAAACCCTTCATTAACTTAGCTTAACCTATAAACCCATTTTGCTATGTTTATCCATTCCAAAATTCAAAGCTGTCTGACAAACTTGATTCATTATTTCGAAATCAGAGTCATTGAGAGTTCCATTGACAAATTTGGAAAGTTATAAAATTAGAGTTAAATTATTTGAATGTCGCTAGAGCTTCAGTCAGGTAAGGATTTTAGCCAAGTTTTCTGGGTAAAATAAACTTTAGTGAAAATAATTTGACAAAAATCAAGTTGTCACTAAATTGCTTAATATATTTTTGCCCTATGAAGCAATTGAACACCCAAGTGTTGACTTCTTGTTATTATTGCAAGACAATTAAATTTTGCAGAGTCAAAATATCTTTGCAAGATTTTTTGGGTTTCGTTCTACAATGAAGTGGTTAAAACAAAAGAAATCATTTTTTACTACCCAACTTCAACTGCAACCCCTATCCCCTTCACCTTTTGTGATGATTCATGTAATCTACAAGATACATGCTTTTGCATGCTTGTGAAAAATTAATAAATAAAAAAATTTTGCATTTGATGTGGTTCGCAGTCTGGAATGAAAGTTGTACTTGTTGAGCGTAGACTGTTCTAGAGAGTGAAAAAACAATCTCAAGGTGGAGCGAAAAATATTACCGGCTCAGAAAGCATTTGTTAGTTGTGACTAATTAGAATCTTGTTTTTGCAAGAACATTGCAGAATTCTAAAAAAAAGTTTGTTTTATCTCTCAAAATCTTGAAAGGTCTGGTGTTTTCTGACAAGAATTTCATTTCAAAGAAACATAAACATCTCCAGTCTCTCCAAAATGAACATACAATTTAAAAAAAAAATAAAATTCTTTTATGTTTCAACCTTCCATGGAAAATGAGAGGAACAGTATTCCAACCTGCCTTTTCCTAAGTGAAACTTTAGTAACCTTGATCTGCATTCTAGAAATATAGAGAAACATAGGTGAAGAGTCTATTTTACAACAGCGGCCAACTAAAAATGCTACATTTCAATAATAGACTTTTGTGCAACATATTTAATATCGCAAAGTCAATGAAATACATTTACGCAACGAAAAGAAATTGTTCTGTACCATGAAAGAAAACCTGGAAAAGTTGTAACAATTAGCTCAAACATAGAGGAACTTTCGCACGTGAGATGTTCTAATGATGGAAGAAATCAGGTTTTGAAAGAACATGATAAATCGTTGGGCTATCAAGAACTACCGAAAATGGTTGTGAAATTTATTTTATTGTGAACACCATATTGATGGCATCTTTTGAACATTTTGACCACACTTTGATCAAATAATTGGAGGACTAAGAAGTAACAATGAAACTATTTGGTTCAAAAACACATCTATCCTGTTTGTTGCGAATCTCAGAGTTTCCTGAAAAATTGAATTTGCAGAATCAAGAAAAACTAATCAGAGAAAATCGAAAACACTATAATGGGTTCAATATCTTCAAAAAGTGACAGCAAATGTTTGACTTTTTGCAATTTTCGACCAATGGTACATGATTTTTGTTTATGGTATATCAATTTTGAAAAAAATTTCGATTTGAGTTGCTGCTTTTACTGCTGCTGGCTTTCTGTCCCGATTTGGTTAGATAATAAGCGACCACACAATATAAATTATTTGAAAAAGGTTATCAGCATCCTACTTTTCGCTGCTAATTTAATTTCCGAAAGACAAAATTTAAGACAGATAAAAAGTAGTACAGAAACAGTTTTCAAATGGAATCTATTTTTTGTGTACTTTAGTATGCGTTATAGTTTTAAGAATTACAAGATGAAGATCCGAAGACTTTGAGGCAACTCAAAAACAAAAATAATTTGCCGAGAAACAAAAATAATGTTACGCAGTAAATAAAGAACGAATTTTAGCCAATCAGAATTGAGTATTTAGATTCGAATTTAAATGCGTATAAAACGTTCTAATATACATAGAAAGTTCCGAAAAAGTTCAATTAACCTAATTTTAAGTAAATATAACCACGATATGTACCGATTGAGGTGGTTTTCGGCTTAATATTTTTAGGTTTTCTAGACAATTGCCGATTGAATACGAACTGATTTGACGTCAATAACATCAGACAAAAAACCAGTAAAAGAGCATCGAAAAAACCTTGCCGTCTAAGCTTTCACTTGTTGCTATGATCATCGCTAATGCTTTGTACGTCTTAATGCTTACACTAATGTTTACACGTTGTTATATGTCGAAAAAAGAGTCAAATTGAATCCTCGAACTACTGATTGTTTTATCAGAGTTTATATTGGTGCCGCGACCCGGGACCTCTCGCATTATTCAGGGGTGGAAAAAGCCACGCTTCGCCCAACAAAGAATCGACGAACTTGAGTCAGCGCGTACCGCCATTACAATTTGTAAGACAATATTTTTCGCAAACTATAGTGCATTAAATCTTCCTTTTTGAATTTAGACGGCAAGAAACCCAACCCGTGAACTTTTTTTGGATAATGGGCTAGTAGAACTAAACGAATATTTGTAGAAAACATTGGCAAGTGGGCCCACAAAAAACAATGTTTGAGACAAAAAAAACATCGAGTTTGAAAAATTTTGGTTGATTTACCAAAAATTAGAAAAAATTGATACAGTCAGTTCATTTATCAAAGAATAACCTCTGATAAAGGGAAAATTGAGAGAAAATTATGCTAATTTGTCCCATTTTGAAAATTTTTGGTCAATTTTGATGCAAATAAAAAAACATAGAATATCAATATTGAATATTGATAAACCGTACTTTCAGGCATAAAACCGTCCAATTTACCGGATAACCGTTTCGTATTCAAAAAATTGCAGAAATATTGACCAAAAATAGAAAAAGTTGAACAAAAGTGTAAAATTTTGACAGATTTGTCAAAGAATGAAATTTCCAGCAAGAAGGTTCGTAAATTGAGTGAAACTCAATTAACACAGAAAAAGTTGTGAAAATTCTCACAACCTCCGGCCTACAAAAAATTATCGAATTCCAATATTTTTTCTCGTCGCTCGTTTATGTACCGTTTCGTGCGCGTCCTTTTTGTCCTTTAAATTTTCAGTTCTCCGTATTCCCTTTTTCAATAACGTCGCTCTCCCAAAACTTCGCTTTTCCTTTTCTCCGTCTACTTTTCTGGATTTCAGTGTAGTGTGTCATATGTGATGAAGTATGTTGTTGTTTTTGCTGTAGTATGTTGAGTACGCTAGTATGCTGGTTTTGTTGTTTAGGTCTTGTAGCTTTCTAGGGTGTGACTTAAGTTTATTTTCGAGTTACGGCTGGATTGTCCTTCGACTTTTCAACTTTACTAATTTACTAGCCTTCCTGTTGTAGTATATTGATTTTGCTGCTTTATGTTTGTGTGTACCTGTGTGATTGCTAGTTGGTTTGGTCTTGTTGCCTTCTAGGGTGTGACTTAAGTTTATTCTCGAGTTACGGCTGGATTGTTTCTCGACTTTTCCAACTATCTTAGTCTATAAACACACTTTTGTAGTTTGTTCAATTTTGTTGTAGTTTGTTTAATAACGTTAGGATGCTGATTGTTTGTTACGGTTTGGGTTTTGCTAGGATGTGACTTAGGTTTATTCTGGAGTTACGGCTAGTAAATTTCTTGACCTTTACATCCTTTTAGTGTACTACTGCATTGCCGTAAATTAGTTTGTCGTTAAATTTGTCGTTATAAACCCCTTATGAACTATATTAGATTGTCTTGCAGTAGCTTCTCTCCTTTTTCCTAGGGTGTGACTTAAGTTTGTTCTGGTGTTACAGCTAGGTTGTTTGCTTGAGTTTTTGCTGTGGTCTGCTAACATAGTTCTTTCCGAACTCATTTCCCGCCCGTTCTCTCCCACCGTCCCGTTTCGTTCGTTTTCCCGCACGTCCCGTTTCCGTTCTGTCGCGCATTGCTCGCTCGATTTCTCGTCTGTCCCGTTTCCGTCGCTTCGCGCGTTGCTCGCTCGACTTTCCGTCCGTAACGTCTCCGTTTCGTCGCGCGTTGCTCGCTCGACTTCCCGTGTGTCCTTTGCCTCCCTCCGCGTTGAGCGCATAGCGTTCAGCGCTCCACTTCTGTTTTTGTCGGGCACAGTGTGCTCGACGGCCTTCTTTGCTCTTTGGGTGGGTTGTTTTACAGACTGTCTACAGTGTGCTGTGTTTGGTGTCCTTTGCGTTGGGTTTGTTTTGCGTGTATTAGGTTTATTTGGAGTGTGCATATAATAGATAACCGTGTGCAGTGGTAGTTTTGCTGGTCTTTGAAAATAATAACATCATGATGTCTAATAGTCTTGATCAAAAAGTCAAAAAGTTGTACGCTGCCAGGTCAAAGCGTGAGGCTGAATTGCATGCTATACATGAAGATATCCTTCATTGTATAAATAGTCAAAGTAGGCGAGTGAAAGTTGAACGCCTAGTAACAAAGTGCAACGAAGCATTTATGTCTGTTGTAGACAAAAATGAGGACCTGATTGCATTTGCTGGAAAAACAGAGGATCCAAGTGCTCTTGTTCCTTCATTAGAGTCTTATTTGGAGGCAATGACAACTAAGAACGACAAGATACTCACTTCAGCACGAAACTACATCAACTCTGCTGATGATAAAGTGAGTGAGTTCCAGGAACCAAGGGCTTCCATTCGTTCTAGACTTCCCTCAATTATGACATCGTCAAAAAGATCCAGTCAGCGTAAACATGATTATGTAATTGCTAAGATGAAGCGTGAAGAAATTGAAAAACAAAATGAGGCAGCCATTCGCCTTGCAAAACAGAAAAAGCAAATGGAAATAGATGAATTGGAGGAAAACAACAGGAAACAATTGGCAGAGGCAACTCTGCAAGAATTTGAATTGCTGGACGCCGTTTCCAAAGGTAGCCAATCTGAAACAACTGCAAGTGCTAGGAGCTCAATGAGAAGTGAAAAGGCTGTCCAAGATTGGATCAACACCTCACTTGCTTTAAGTTTTCACAATGAGGAGAAAACTAGCGAACCACAGGTTATGATTGACCCTCCAGAATCTCCTAGCCACAACAACGGCAAAACAGTGGAAGATCAAAACACTGAAATTTCAAGGCATTCCATTCCAAAAAATTGTCGAGGCAATTACATTTAAGCAATGAGACCTTGCAGCAACTCGACCCCTATTATACTCCACCTGAAAATTTTTTGGCTGCTGCTAACACACAGGCGTTGTACCAGGCGCACCTGAGGGCGCAAATGAATCAAACAGGCCAGCAAGGCACGGCGCTCCCAAGCATAACTAACCAAGGAACCGTGGATAGTCAGCCGCCTTCTGTACACGCCCCAGGGGCTTCTTCACCACCCATTCAACAGCCCATTCCACCACAGACGTTCGCACCACAAGAAAATCAAAATAATGCATCCGAGTTTTTTCCACACGCACAATCCAGGGGACCTGAAACATCAAGTCTGTCGAAAAATAATTTGGCCCAGCGAATATGCTCCCGACAACAAATTAATTGTGTCCCCCGAGCACCAAACGCCACTCTTCCTCCTTTTCCGACAACAAATCATCCCGCCCCCGCAATAAACGTTCCCCTGCACCCAAGCGCCCCACCAAGTCCAAACACTCAACAGCACAACACCGAACCGGCTCATCCTAATGACCTTTCCATTCCGAACCCAGTCTTCGCACCTAACCTCACTGCTCCCATCCCACACGCCCATTTGGATAATCAGCCTCTCGTCAAAACATTTCAGAATAATAATAACCGAGTACACAAAGTTGTACGTTCCATTGCTCCGCCTGTCCCAAATATGCCCAATATCCCTCTTGGCCAAAATTTTGTGCCAAATATGAGTCACTGGCGGTTTCCACAGCACAGACCGTCAATATTCAACCAAGACACAACCACCGTGAATAGTCTGCCTCCAAATGTACACGCCCATATCGCACCATCAAGCACTTATGTTCCACCACGATTTTATCACAATTCGCCCCCTTTGATTGATATGCAATCACCGTTAGGCGCGCAGCAGGAAAACCTGATCGCGACTACTAATGTTGTACCTGGTCTAGCCACTCCGGTTTTTCAGCCAATATACCCCATGTTGGGCCCACTCCGTTGAGTTGGAGCGGTCCGCAGGTGTCTGCACCTGCCCCTCCGATACCGGACAATGCGTCATTGATTAGGGAATTAGCTGATGCAATAACAAGCAAGAGAAACGACCCTTTGCCCGAGTGGAAACTTGCAGAGTTTAATGGCGACCCATTAAAGTGGCATGAGTGGTATGGTCAATTCAAAAGCGCGATCGACTCGCAGCCGCTCACTGACGACGTTAAATTGACGTACCTTAAAACACTCGTCACCGGTAAAGCAAAGATTGCAATCGCCGAGTTTGCTTACTGTGGTTTAATGTACAAGGATGCACTAAGGACTTTGGAACGTAAATTTGGCCAGCCACAGGCAGTCGTATGTGCACACTTGGATAAACTAAGCAGTTTTCCACCTCTTAAAATGCACAATAGTGATAACATCATAAACTATTCTGCTGCAATATCCAGTCTCGTTGGGGTTTTCAAGTCGTTATCATATGATGCTGATTTGAAGAGCGCTTCCCTACTTAACCAAGCGGTACAGAAGTCACCACCAAACATGAAAGAGTCATGGTCACTCTTTACGGTTAAGAAGCACTGGGTTAAGCCTACCCTCCTTGACTTTAACGATTGGCTTAAAGAAAAGGCTGAGGCCCATGATCTTATGAAACAAAGCGCAACCAAGGCCAAACCTGAAGAGAACATCACTTCAGTAACCAAGACCAAAACAGCCTCAAAAGTGTTTGCATCAAATTCGCAACAAAGGGAAACAAAGAAGCAAATGCCATCTGCTTCCACAAACACTTTCTTTCGATGCATTGTATGCAAAGGTAACCACCGGCTATGGGAGTGTCGAGTTTTCAAGGAAAAGACTCCAACCCAGAGAGCTAAGTTGGTGGCGGATAACAAACTTTGCTTTTCGTGCTTACGGGGCAAGCACACATTCCGCCAGTGCCCTCAACCAAGAAAGTGCCGAGCAGAAGGGTGCAATAGTTCGCATAACACACTATTGCATGGAGCAGATAGGGTTTTCCCAACAAAACAGTCGACAAATTCCAATACCATTCAACCTTCTGGCAACACAGGTCAAACTAAAGCAACTTCTAGTCAACTCCAGCCTAATAAGACCACAACAATGTCATCTGTTACTGATGTTAAGGGGCTCCTTCAGGTGACTGAATTGCAGTTGGTCAATTCGTCCGGTTTAGATACCAAGGCTTTAGTTTTGTGTGATACCGCCTGCAGTAACTCTTGGGTGGCCGGTAGTCTCGCAGATAGACTCGGTTTGCACGGTAAAGCACTAAAGCTAACTGTCAAGGGTATTAATACCGAAGAAGTAGTTGATACTAGGGTTGTTGAAGTTAATGTGAAACCAAGAGAACAACAAGATTTCGAACCATTCACCGTCAACCCTTTCGTTAAAGAGAGTCTGAACGTCGGCTCTGATATAATCAATGTACAGGCCCTGCAAGAGACTTACCCACACTTAGCAGTCCTTGATCCTGTGACGTATTCCTATAAAGACATTGAGATGATACTCGGACAAGATGTCTATCATGCCATCCGCCCGTTAGAATACTTCTCTGCCGATGAGAAGCGTTCACCCGTTGCCGTACGCTTGCCCATAGGTTGGGTCTTAAGCGGTCCGTTACCATCAAGTTCGTGTTTAACCTCAACGTGCTTTAAAGTGAATATCGAACAAGACAATGAGTTAGCAAGTCAAGTAAAGTCATGGTACGACATTGAATCATTCGGGGCAAACAAGCAGGTCGACTCAAGATCTGCAGCAGACGCAAGGGCTCACGAAATCCTTGAGAGTACCACCATACACAATGGCCTGAGATACGATGTCGGAATGCTGTGGGCAGCAGATAACACCAAGCTCCCAAATAATTACTTCTCATCCCTTGTGCAACTAAAATCTCTCGAAAAACGATTGGCTAAGGATGAAGACCTTAGAGAGAAGTATACTAGTACCATCAAGGAAGACCTAAACAAGGGGTATGTAATTGAGGCTCCGGACGCTCACAAGGTTGAGAACCGGTCCGATAAAGAGTGGTACCTACT
Source organism: Convolutriloba macropyga (assembly GCF_964194025.1). Taxonomy (NCBI): domain Eukaryota; kingdom Metazoa; phylum Xenacoelomorpha; order Acoela; family Convolutidae; genus Convolutriloba; species Convolutriloba macropyga. Next base: position 17,478,825 of record NC_134482.1, read on the forward strand.
CCACCATCCGGTTTCAAACCCGAAGAAACCGGGTAAGGTGCGTAGGGTGCTCAATGGAGCAGCAAAATTTCATGGCGCCTCACTGAATAAATCTTTGCTCACTGGCCCTGATCTGCTCCAAAACCTTATTTACGTACTTCTTCGCTTCCGACAACATCCATATGCCGTCTCTGCCGACATCGAGGGAATGTTTCTACAGGTTGGTGTATTACCATCAGATCAACCATCACTTCGCTTTCTGTGGCGGGAGGACCCCACAACTAACGTTGTAGTGTATCAATATACGCGCCATATATTCGGTGCTAAAGACTCGCCCACATGCGCCAACTATGCATTACAACGCACTGCGAGAGACAATGTTAAGTTTTACCCCGAAGCTGCAAAAGCCGTCGTTGAAAACTTTTACATGGACAATTACCTTGACTCGGTGGAGTCTCCTGAGAAAGCCATCAATAGATCGAAGGAATTGGTACATCTTCTCCATCTCGGTGGGTTCAAGCTTACAAAGTTTGTAAGCAATGTGCCAGATCTAGCTGATCGAATTGATGGTTCTCCTCAATCTACTGAGCCCAAGGTTATTGTTTCATGTCAGGAGGATTCATCGCATGTGCTAGGGTTAAAGTGGGATCACACTAATGACACCTTAGCTGTGAATCGGGGTACAAGCTGCGCTATCGCCAAGTCCCTCACGCAACGCTTGGTTCTAAGTCTTGTCTCGAAAGTCTTTGACCCCATTGGTCTTGTCGCACCGTTTACCGTCGGTGCGCGTTTGCTCTTAAAAGACATCTGGCGTGTCACAGGACAGCAATGGGATGACGAGCTCCCACAGGACATGGTTCAAAGATTTTTGGTCTGGAGTGCGGACTTACCAAAGCTTGAAAACATCAAAATTCCTCGAAGTTACTTTAGTGGACCCTTTGATAATACAGAGTTGCATATGTTCGTTGACAGTTCCCAGGATATTTTTAGTGCCTTCGCATTTCTTCGAGCCCGAGTAACAACCCCTACGGGCAAGATAAAAACAGAGCTTGCGTTTTTTTTGGGCAAAGCGCGCGTGGCGCCAATGAAAGTAATCACTGTCCCTAAACTGGAATTGCAAGCAGCTCTACTTGCCGCTCGGCTGAAGAACGAAATTATTCAGGCACTTACGGTCACTGTTAACCAAGTATTCATGTGGACAGACAGCACGACCGTTCTTCAGTGGATAAACTCTAATGAAAAGCAACCAATCTTTGTTGCAAACCGCGTTTGTGAAATTTTGGAGTATACCAGCGTTGACCAATGGAACCACGTCGCAACTAAGGATAATCCAGCTGACGCTGGCACGCGTGGAATGTCCGCTGAGGTTTTGCAACTAAGCAGTTGGGTTAATGGTCCACATTTCTTATCTAACTCAAGTTTCCCTTTCGTACCGAACAAAGACGTCATTAAAAACATCAAACTTGGCGTCAACCAAGCAGTCATCATAGAAGACACTGTCTCTCTCGCTACATCTGTTAAAAAACAGACAACTCCCGTTCCGTCGTTATTCCCATTTGATAAGTTTAGTTCTTATCAAAAGTACTTGCGCATTGCCGCATACGTTCTCCGGCTTTTGCCGAAAAATGCCGGCTACCGTAACCCCGATGGTAGCATTACCGACCCTACTGAGCTTGACGAAGCCGAGCGTCATCTACAGTATTTGGTGCAAGGAGAGTCTTTTGAAGCCGAAAGAAAAGATCTCATTGACAATAAATTCGTTAAACGGAGTAGCCGAATTGCTCCACATTCACCGTTTGTTAGTCCAAATGGGCTAATCCGTTCCTCGGGCCGCATCAAGCGGTTAATTGAAGTTGGGTTTAACGTAAAGCACCCAATCATCTTAGATGCACGTCATCCGTTTGTAAAACTGTTCCTTGAACACACGCACGTAAAGCATTACCATCAGGGCGTTGAATACCTAAGATCAATTGTGCAGGAACACTACACAGTACTGAAACTAAGATCATCCTTGCGTTCCATCAAAGCACACTGCCTGAGATGCCGAGAATTCCAAGCTGTAACTATGCAACCAATCATGTCTGACTTACCTAAGGAGAGACTTGCTTACCAGTCTCCTCCCTTCACGAACACTGGCGTTGACTACTTTGGGCCATTCTATGTTACTGTCCGCCGTACTACTGAGAAAAGGTGGGGCTTCCTCTTCACCTGTCTCACTACTCGCGCTGTCCATGTCGAGATAGTTACATCCATGGACACCAGTTCTTGTTTTATGGGAGTTGAGCGGTTTGTGTCACGTAGAGGTACACCTGCCATGATTTGGTCGGACAATGGCACTAACTTTATTGGAGCGGAGAAAGAACTCCGAGAAAGTATTGAAAAGTGGAACGTTGTCAACATTGCTGCTGAGCTCGCTCACAAAGGTATAAAGTGGAGGTTCAATCCACCCAGCCCACCACATCAAGGGGGTATCTGGGAGAGGTTGGTACGCAGCTTCAAACGCGTGTTGTATACTATTCTTGGCACGCGTCGCCTCACGGATGAGGTACTGCATACTACCTTTTGTCTCGTGGAGAATGCTCTCAATTCGCGTCATTTAACACCCGTAAGCGCCGATCCGTGCGATTTGAACGCTTTAACGCCCAACCATTTTCTTTTAGGAGAACACTCTACCGGTATTCCGTCTGTTGTCGGCAACAATGAGTTCGACCATCGTAAACGTTACGCCCGTGCGCAGTCGTACGCTAATGCGATCTGGTCCCGTTGGATCAGAGAGTACGTACCGACGCTGAACCGACGCTCTAAGTGGCAGACGCCTGCCGAGCAACACCTTAAGACCGGTGACTTGGTTTGGATAGTTGAAGAAACCGACCCTAGGGGTTACTACCCAACCGCTCGGATTGTGGAACTCCGTTACGGCTCCGATAGCGTCGCGCGCTCTGCCGTTATACGTACGTCGACCGGTTCACTTGTCCGCCCGCTTGTAAAACTTGTACCAGTTTTCCCAACATCTTCTTCAGGGCCGGAGGATGTTACGCAGTAAATAAAGAACGAATTTTAGCCAATCAGAATTGAGTATTTAGATTCGAATTTAAATGCGTATAAAACGTTCTAATATACATAGAAAGTTCCGAAAAAGTTCAATTAACCTAATTTTAAGTAAATATAACCACGATATGTACCGATTGAGGTGGTTTTCGGCTTAATATTTTTAGGTTTTCTAGACAATTGCCGATTGAATACGAACTGATTTGACGTCAATAACATCAGACAAAAAACCAGTAAAAGAGCATCGAAAAAACCTTGCCGTCTAAGCTTTCACTTGTTGCTATGATCATCGCTAATGCTTTGTACGTCTTAATGCTTACACTAATGTTTACACGTTGTTATATGTCGAAAAAAGAGTCAAATTGAATCCTCGAACTACTGATTGTTTTATCAGAGTTTATAAATAAAAACGTTCAGTAGTTCCAAAGATCCAGTAGAAATTCTACTTGAGCAATGAAAGTTTCCTTGTATAATATATAATTAACGATTAAAATGCCTAAAATATATTAGGGGTATGCTGAACGGCCTTTTTCCAAACCCGATTGTTTTCATACCTTTTGAGGTTTTTATGATGAAACAACCAAAAATCGGAGAAGAAGTTTGACGACATGAAGCCAAAAATGGAGTAATAATTTCTGAGTAATACAACTAAATTATAAAAAGCATATTGCTAATTTAATTTAATCTTAGTGTGAATTATTTTAATAAAAATCATCAACATTTTAAAAAATTAATAATTTTTTTTGCTGTCACTGCTGTATCTGCTATCTAAAATAAAGCCTGCAATTCAATTGTTAGATAGGTTTCTAAATCTCAAAACACTCAATAGTCAGATAATGATAGATCAGATAGAATTTAAAAATTCTGCGTTGGTGCAGGTGTCTTTCGAGGAATTGCCCATTTTTACCCATTTTGGCGCTATCACAATCTTATTTTTACAATGAGTCGTATAGTAATTTGCCCACGTGAACAATCTAAATACGTCTGAATGAGCCCAAAATTAGTGAGTGTAAATCAGAGTTATTGAAAGCGTGAAAAGATTTGACTAGATTTAGTTTGGCACTGTTTGTCTGTTTTGAAAAACTCTCGTGGTGTGGTCTGGAAATATTTGATAAGTTCCGCTGTTGGTCCATTCCGCCACGGTAACCAGAGCGCTTCTTGTTGACAATGTTTCGGTAATTGTGCTATTTTTGTTATTTCAACAGGAGCTGAAAATTTCCTACTTATTCGACTATTGTTAGGCTAGAAAGTCCCGGAGAAGGTCTATAATATACTTTGTAGGCCTGAGATTAGAGTTCGAATTTTGACAATCGGCGAGAGAAGTTATCAAAAACATTGTCATTATTAACAGTCATTTTCTTCGATCTTCTAAGAAAACTAGAAAAACAAACGCGTTCATTGGGGATTATGTTTTCGCTAAGTTTACCTGTAATATGGCGACTAGGAGTCCCTACTACCCCTTTTTACATACAACCCCAACATAATTCTAGTAATACTTCCAATTAAATTTCAAATCGGGTTACAGTCCTTTTCCCCAATTTGTTCAACCAGATTTAACCTTATCACGGTTTATTATCTCAGCTTGCTTATTAAAACATTTTCTGAATCGATTACCCCTATTTATAACTTAAACGAATGCTTCCGTAATTTATAGCTCATATTACTTACTAACTTTACTCTAATTTTGATGTTTTCTTTTTGGGTTTGACCGGGCGGAAAGTCTAATTATTGCCTACCGCACGATTCAAATTCCATTACAATTTACATTGTCTAGTTGGCGCGCTAGCATGCTGTTATTCATACCCACACCAAGCTGAGAATTATTTCCTAATTTTATCTTAATTCAGACAAATTATCGACAAATATTTATATTTATTTACTATCACAAAAATGATTTTCATTCCAATTTCTTTCAAAATAATTCACAATAATGTTCAACTTACTGAAAAACGAAGTTATAGTCGTTATTACAAGATGGAGCGTTTCAAATGTTTGTTTACTTCGTTTTTTGTTTTGTTTATTTTATTTCCTGAAACGACATTGACATTTAGAATTGCACATGATCCCAAAAAACCATTAAACAATCACCCAAAATTACATCACCCTAATAGCCCAAATATAATCGTGACGTCACCATACTCGTCGTCCAATAAGAACCCTTTCTATCAATTGCCAAATTCCCTAAATGGAAATATTATTACAACATCTCAAATCCAGTCGTTGCTTGGAGAGGGGGTTTCAGTTCCAGCTGATCAACCGGTTCCAGGTGTTAACGGGAATAAGCAAGAATCGATCGGAAAATATTCTGGTTTTTCTCATCTAACATTCCATCATTTAAGACAAAACCAGTCACCCAGTCCAGATGAAAACCAAAAATCTTCCAAACTTGATTTTGATCCAAATCAACATGCAGATTTTCCAGATTTCACAACTAGCTCAGACGAAACAACGCTTCCAGAAGAAACAGACCCATCTTACATAATGGACGACCCAAATTCATACTTACCCAGACATAAGAACTTCGAATACTTCATCCCAGAAGATTCAAGACCGCCTTCCAAAACGAAAAACGGCGGCTGCTCGATGCAAAGAGAACCGGCATTTCACAATTCGGAGGACTGGAAAAATTTCAAACCCTCGAGGAAAAGGGAGGATTACGATCTGGCCGTAGAGTTGATTAGTAGAGGCAAAACGGATCCATCTATACAAGCTCTAATCATGTTCTGTGTGTACGACAAAAACGGCAAGTTGACCCACTATTTCCCACGTTGAGGTGATGCGCGACCGAAGCCAACCATGATCAGACCGACTGGGGGGGGGGGGGGGGGGGCTGATCATAGCGTCTCCGTTTGGAACTAATATTTTTACTGAAGAACCCAAAAACAAACAATATATATACCATTTAGGTATATACGCACTAAGCTTGAGGAGGGGGACCGAAAAAATCGCATAGTTTTTTCAACCTCTGAAAATCTATTATGTCATTATGTCTGGAATCCCTCCCCCCTTCCGATGATAGAATATAACCATCAATTATTGACATCTTAGATATTTATATTGTTGTGTAATAATTTCAATGGCTAGGCTAGGTCCACCTAATATCATTAATGTAAAATACTCATTAGGAAAAATTTTTTCAAAAAAATTGTTCTCCGGGAGCTGAAAAAGAGAGGATATTGATATTTCAATTGATGCAGGACCAAAATTAACTAAAATTGATGACAACTGCGCCGTTGTTTAAAACAAACTAGAGGTCTAAGCTCAAGGGGCCGTCTTGAGCTATTTTTGAGGTTTTCTTAAAGTAAAAAGTACCAAATTTCTATTATCTGCACTTGAACACAAATAGTTCATTATTTTTGATTTATGGTATTCTTGATCAAATTTTGTTAATAAAATTAGCATTTACTTTTCAGATGTTTATCTCTTTGAACAATAGCAAAAATTAACGATAAACTAACAAAAAAAGTTATATCTTTAAATAATAAATAAGTATATTAACAGAAAAAGCAACAAAATTAACAAAAACAAATGAAATTGGAAAAATGTTACGATAGTTTGGAAAATGTATTACTCACTATAATAAATTCTTTTTTGAACAACTTTTTAAACAGTTGTTTTATCACCTTAATAATAGTAGTTTCATAAAAAAAATACACACAATCAAAATCATCTACCTCATCAAAATATTGTTTTTTCGATTGAAACTATATTTCGTTTCGAATTAACGACCTGAAATTTAGAACAAAATCTAGTTAAGAATGTTTTCGGTAAATCTGAAAAAGTTTCTTTAAACAGCCCTTTTCTTCAGGGTAGGTTCTTTTATTTGCTAAGTGCGCTTTAATCTTTTATCTGCTCTTCGTGAATACGCGCATTATCAAGTGGTTTTAAAAAATGTTCTTTTAAAAAAATATCGAGCCTCTAAGTTTTCGAAAATTGCAATTGAAGCCGTTTTCTCATCTTCCAAATTTTGCTTTTCAGGTATCAATTTAGAGTTTGATTGCTCTTCAGCAAAGCCGATGATTTTGAAGTTGGCTCTGTTGCTTTCAGTGAAACACTTTACTGTAGATAGCTCTGTACCTGCGAGTTTTTGTAAGATGACTGCTAACAGTCTGAAATGATTTTCCGCAAACCTAACAGAAAAGAATGCTGAGCTGCCCTTCAAAAAATTTTTGCGTTTTGTTCTGTTTTTTGTTGTTGTTTTTTTAAAGAAGTAAGACGCATAGGAATGCTGAGCTGTCCTTCAAAAAATTTTTGCGTTTTGTTCTGTTTTTTGTTGTTGTTTTTTTAAAGAAGTAAGACGCATAGGAAGATCATTTGAAAATCAGGCCGAGGTGTCAGCGCTAAATAACCAAAAAGCCCAATGTTGATGCTGAATGCTTTCTTTATGTATGATGAACGTAAAATAGTTTCTGTGATTTTCCATCATTTTAAGAGTTTGTGTTAAATAGCTTAGCGTTTCCAAGAGTAGACCCTTCATAGTTTTGGCTTTTTAAACCGTAGGATGTACATGATTCTGAATTTTCTAGGCGTAGAACAAAGCTCTTTGATTTTTGTTTTGATTTTTAAGAGGTTCAAAATTCATCGTACCTAAACACAAATCACATACTTTGAAAAATGTTCTTCTTGAGTTTACTTTAACATTTAATTTATGTATTTCTGCGTATTTTTAGCGGTGGTCCAATAAAAATCAGTGTTAACGTTTGGCATTGTAAATGGTATCTTAAATCAACAAAAATAATTGATTTTGGTAGGTTGGCTCATTCATAGTGTCGACCATGTTGGAATACAAATTTTCCTTTCCCAAGAAAAGGCTTTTTTAATTCAAAGTTAAAGGCATCTTAAGAGAAGTAAGGTACATGATGTTGTGGCCATATTTAATCAAGATCAAGTTTCTTAAGAAAACTAAGATATGGTTGTGTATACGAGAGGCATCTGTTCGGACAGAGGCCTCCTGTATTTTCAATGCTTACAAACTCTAGCTCTGGCCTATTTTTGACAGAGGTTGTAAGCATTGATAATATGCGAGAGCAGCTCACAAAAATGATATGATTTCGTAAGCTCTGCGATTAAAAAGACCCAAAGTTATATAAGATCTTTGCTTAAAAGAGCCAAAGTTATAGAAGATCTACGCTTAGAAATGTTAAAATTTTCAAAGATCTACGATCAGACAGGTAGTTTTTGTACAAGATAAGTTGACCGTTTAGAATATTCATGACCAAACCTTTCTTACCTTTTACGCCTTGAAAACATTGAATTTGTTATTTTAAATTTAACGTAGGAAAATACGTAGGAAAATTGTAGCGTATTCTCTATTTCTCAAAGCTAGTTTTTGCGGATCGGAAATTGATTTGTCAAAATTTTTTTGGACCAAAAATTCTTTTACTTTAAAAAAAAATTAAGCTTGGCATGGAAAAGTTGCGACAGTTTATGTTGCCGTAAAATTCGGTCCAATAATGCTTAAAATGTCACAAATTGATGTTGGTATTATATTGGAAAAATTTTTGGGTCTCGAGTTCCTAGTGTTTATTAGCATGTACGAAAATGTGTTTCCGGTATTTGTTTTACCGTATGCTCATAGGATTGTAAGATCTAATTTTTTCGAATAAGGACTTTTATTACGTATTCAAGTTTCATGTTGTCCAATTTATTGGTAAGAAATTGTGTATAACAAGGCAACTATTTTTGAAGAGTATAAATTGAATTGAAATGGTTAAAAAAATCTCATTCGATTTGACAAGATAATGAATATATCACTTAGTAGAAATTAATTATTCACATGAAAAAAATGAACAACTCGTGAACAGACAAAAAACGTTCCAATTTTGGGGGGCGACTTGCATCAGTCAAGATATCACGCTATAACCAAGAATATGTGTTACGAATCTGATGATAAGTATGAATCACAATTATGTTCCCAGAGATGACTGCAGTTTTCGAGGGGATATGGACAAACTGTACCAATATCAGGTTTAAGCTGTCAGCTCTCCTTTTCAATAGTTAGGTTTAACTTGTCTCAACCTAGTTTTCGTATTAGCATCAAGGTTTTCGTTAATAAAGAACACTGTCTCAATTAGTAGTTCTGTACTTTAAATAAGTCTTCACCCGTGAATTGTGGTGCGACCATCGCTAAAAATTTTGCGTGAGATTATTTATTATAGAATGTTATGAATTTTTTCTTAGGTATTATTTGCACCCGTGTCAATATTACCAACCGGACCTTAGTGCCATAGTAAATCAGTGCTTAAACATTGGATTCCAATTTTATATCGTCGGCCCAGTAATGTATCAGTGTGTCCTAATAGTATCTTTCAACTCATCATGTTCAGTATAAGTCCCATTGACATTTTTTCCTGAAAATAAAATGAGCATCCTTGGGATTGATTCCCATTATGTTCATATTATGTTCGCATTTGCAGCAATACTTTGAGAGAGCGATCTGGCCTATTCAAGTCAAATTCTTGGGGCACATGAAGAGAAAAGATCTAACTGCCAGTTCGGTACAGCAGGAAAACGTTTGAACAAAATTTTGGGATATCGGTACAAGAACCCTCGTGCAATGAAGCGCAAAGATTTCAGTGATAAACCGCGATATCGTTTAGAGCCAAATTATGGTGCTTATATGCATATGTGTGCGCTTGTTTTGTCTATGTTTTTGAGGAATTTATAGCAAAGTGGTGAAAGTCTTGCATTTTCATGGCTATTTTTTGCGTCGTTCAGTTTTGTTAATTGAAACTGATGCTGTCTGTTTTCTTAAAAGACCTCAGTATTATAAGTAGTACTAAATTAGCAATTATTGTCATCAATAACGGTGGTTATTGTGGCCCAAATAAGGCATTAAAAACCGTTTTTTCGACGCATTTGTAGACATTTTTTGCACTGTGAATAGCCTTTTCAGACTGTACTTTTATCATACTCCAGCCTAAATTCAGACAGTTTTTTTCTGATTTTTGAAATGAAAATTCGAAAATATGACATGATCATATTACTGGTCAGAGTAAAATTACAGAAGTGAAATACTATGGTTAAGTACTGATTTTGTCTGTGAGTCCAGTCCGCCCCCCCCCCCCTGATTACCCCCCAAACTGCTGTAAGAGTAGGGGCCAATAGTCTTTGGGGATTGGGGGGTGAAACCATGTAAGATTGGGGGGGGGTAACAGGTGTAATGGGGGGAATTTTTAGATTTTGCACCCTAAAATTACCCCCACAAAGATGTAAGATTAGGGGGAGGGGGGGGGCAATATTAGGTGGTAAAATGATGTAAGACTAGGGGGTAATGGGAAGTAATGGGGGGATTTCAGATTCCCCCCCCCCCCCCCAATATGTACAACTTATAACGTTTGTACTTATAACTTTTTTGTATATCAAAGAATGTGTGTTTCAGGAGATGGTTTCATCAGCTATAAAGAGTGGATGTATGTTCACGAAGGGATGCTTGCCAGAACATGAAAACAAACAAATAAGCAACTGGATATAGGAAAATCAATTTATCCCTAGATCAGTAATCACAAATATGGGACAATTGCAATCAGAATATCTCAATTATTTTGCTATATCTCATTCTATTTCATCCTTATTTCTATTTATGGCATTAAATTTTTAAATTACAAAATATGGACAACTTGCAAAAAAATTGTACAATTATTTTCTATGAAGCAAAACTAACTGTTCGAGGGAAAACTCCGTATCAATTTTGAAACCTGCTGATTAATGATTCTGTCCTATCGAATAGCTAGAATTGAAAAAAAGCAGAACCAATTACATTAGCATCTGCCGGTATCAAATTTTTGAGTAAATTTGCTAATTTCTATAGCTGGTGTCAACTTTTGTATCTTACATTGTAAAAGTGGTCTTTACTTATACCCAATTCTTTCAATTTAATTTTTCTGGAAGTCATCGCAACTTTCTTTGAAAGTATAATTATTTTGGTACCGGTAGACGCTTGTAATGTTTTATTTACAGCTGTGTGTTTTGAATCATTGTTCTAATTCTCGTTAATGGCCCTAGATTTAATCATCCCCACCTGTGTTTTCGAAGCTGATTATCCCGAAATTGACAATCTGTTACTATCAGTGCATTATATACTTGAAGGAATATGTATTTCCTGTTCTTATACTTTGTGTAGATCGTAAATTGTTGTTCGAATCAAATTCAAATATCCGAATCGAATTTTTATGGGTCTTAATAATCCTTTAATAACGTCAAAGACCAAAAGTTGGCATGTCCAGACCGTCTCAGACGGAGCTTGCTTATGAACAGATTATCCCAGACTTTTTCGCTTGTGCCTCTCAGCTTAATGGGTGCATATTATTTGTACCCCCCGACGCACGTGCCATATTTTTTCGAATAATGGTTCACTACGTAAAGGCACGAGCCCTGTAACTGGGGGAGCATAACGTATTCGGGGAGGGGGCACAAACGGAAAAGATCCCTTTTATGTTCATTGGAATGGTGACAAATTTTTAGGCTTCTAATAGTCTCGAACACCTGCAACTGTTTGTTTTCTGAAAGCTAAAACGGGACAAGAATTTCTATAACAGGAGCGAATTTGATAAGAAAAATTGAGAAACTGAGGATATAGATAATTCTGAAGGAGACATAAGTTTCTTTGAAATTTTTCGTCGCATCAACTTTGCCTTAAAGAAATTAATTCCGAAAAGCACTATTAGGCAGTTTAAAATTTGATAGATATTCAATTTTACACGACTCACAAAAATTGGAAGAAAAAGTTTGAATTTATAGAGGAATCTGAAATATTTAAGTAACAAAAAAAAGTTTCTCAAGAGTTTTTAAGTTTACACTTAAAGTGTAGGATGTAAACTGGCTTATCAATTGGTAGAAATTTCAGGAAGAACAGGAAACTGCCATGTCTGTATATATCTTCTAACAAAATGACATTAGGTTTAAAAAGTACAAAAAACGTCAATTCCTTTTCTTTTTCCTGAGAGAAAATGAAGGACGAAAGCATCTTTACGCCTCATGATAATCTGGCGATCAGTTTGATATCTTTCCGATTGTAATTATAGAACATAACTTTGGATTGTTAAACGATTACACAGTTGGAGATAAGACCAGCGAAGTTTTAGGTTTTCTTTTCTGTTTGCATTGATTCCTATCTTATTTTTACTGTTCCTTCTTTTCTGTTTTTATTTCTGCTTTTTCTATCGGAAAATTACTGGGCTTACTTTTGCATAGTTCCAGCATAGACAATTGTGCTTGAAGCATGACAGACGACGAACAGGAAATTAGATTTTTCAATTGTTAAGGACAGATAAAGATTTGATTTTGAATTCTATCGATTTTAGTTCCATTTTTTGTTGTTTCTCTCTTTACCATGAAACTAATGTTATTTGTTCTGTCAGCTTTCAATCTGATTTATTTTATTTTCAGTGAACCAGTTTTTTAGTTACTTTTTTCACATACTCCGTGAATCTGCATTAAAATTTTTGATTCTCTTTCTATTTTTTTTACAAGATATTTAGCATGATATTAAAAAAGTGTAAAAAAAGCTCAGCGCAGAAATCAACGCTTCAGTTTCACTCAGAAGCAGAATTTTTTAATTATGTGTTATGTATATGTCTTAACAAACTGTTCTGTCTTCAACAAGATCTCCAGATATCAAAAACTGTCTTAATAAATCTCAGTTTAGAGGAAAGTAAAAAATTTTTCTGACATAGTTTTGATTTAAGGCAAATTTTACCTGAAAGAGCAAAAGTTTACAAACAACTCTCAAAAAAACTTTTGTATAGTATGCGTAGGGTAATATAGATTTGTAAAATTGTGAAAAAAATTGATAAGTTGATGCAACAACACTTGAAATTTACTCAATTTGAACGTTTAATCTTTCGAATTTGGATAAAACAGTGCTAATGATGAAATTTTCAATGGTCAAACTGCATAGGATTTCTAGTAGCCCAAAAATTTAAAACCGTATTTGTACTCATCTATGTATTAGAGATACCTCTGTTACAATTTCGCTAGGCTCCTTAATGAATACTGATAATCTTTTTTCAAAGAGATGAGTAGGCAATTTGTTAATACGTTTTTTTTTTAAAAAAAAGCAATCGGATTTGAAAAGAAAAAACGAGTCACCCGGAAAAAGTGTAACCCAAAAAAAGTATCACACAAAGAAAGTTTTCAATTATAGATGCTTGTTTTTATTGCATTGAAACAATCAGATATGTCATCAACAGCAAAACATTGCTACAGGATCTGTTTTAGACATCAAAAAACTTTTGATTCGATATCAGATTCTTTTCTTCTAAACAAAGCTAAACGTTAAGTTTTTAGTGAAATGGCAATTGTAACTATCAAATCTTTTTTTAGAAAACCGTGTTCAAAAAGTCAAATTCTTAAACCATGAGACCAATTCGATACCATGTAGACGTGGAGTACACCATTGTACACTTCTTGGCCCATTGCTCTTATACATATATGTAATAGATTTGAAACATGATACTAATAAGGATTCCAACAAAAGCCGCTACACTAATGATACTATTTTTGCAGTGGAAAAACAATTTCTGAACGCAAATTAAATCTTGAAAGCATTACTCCACTCATTCTCTTTTTTCGAAAACCGAGTTAAATATAATTGAACGCAAAATTGAATTCCTTGCTTTTGGAGCCCCTGAAAGGAACAAAATTGAAGAAATAGATATTTACGGATGTACAGTTCTCGAGAAAAAAGTTGCGAAGTACTTTGGGTTTTACATTAACTGTAATGTTTCTCTTGATGGATAGGTAGAACTGTACTATGAAAAATGGCCGTTGGTATAAAAGTCATTTACTCCATCAAAAAAACCATTCAAGAAAAATTTAGATCTGTTTTACTGAATTCTCTTTATTTAGGTAACCGGCGTTAGCCAATAGTTTTGTTCTGAGGTCTTAATAAATCACTTCTAGTTATTCTGAATAAACAATTGAACAGGCGTATAAACGCATGTTTCAATAGGACTGATCGCAAAACCGAATACAAAATTTTACCAGTATAACTTTCATAAAGTATCGGGTTATTATGTCTTTTTAAGCCTTCTAAAAACAGATCTGCCAGCAGTTGATTAACTCAAGCAAGCCACCTTTAGTGGTAAAGTGACTGAACGTACAAACGTACAAACAAGCTGATATTTTGAGCAGAGCAAAAAAAAATAAAATGAAAAACTGTTTTTTCAAAAAAAGCATTTGACTGGTAAAACTATTTACCTCTCGCCATCTCTCAAAACTACAATAGAATTCACTTTTGGAATGAGTTCATAAAAGACCCAACCGTTTGGGTTCTGAGTTCTAATCTCAAAACTTTCAGGTTTAGATTTAATTTGACTAAATTTTTATGGCGTCATTTACACTTCTAAGAAACGTTCATTGTAGAATTAGCTTTTCCTTCACTTTTTTCTTTTCTCTCGAAAAAGTTATTTGTACATTAAGCATATGATATTTTCGGATCTTGAACTATTTTATCGCTCTTAATTTGCCAAGGAGTTTTTACACATTGTAAATTAAAAAAGTTTTTAAACTTTCTCAATGCGCCCTGTTTATTCATTTATAACAATCAACAATTTTTCGTAGAGTTATGTGTCAATATACATATAAGTAAGTCTTTTGTGGAAAAATATCTAGCCTGTGATTTAGTCATATATTTTAGCCGACATAGAAAAAAACGATTAGCTCAATTATGATTGGCCGACAATTGTGATTGATCAAATTATCACTATTTCGCCCCGCCAATACCATTAGTGTGCGGTCCGTTTATCAGCTAAAATTTTCAAATTTTGAATTTTCGCTAATCCCCAATTCTTCCATTTCTTTTTAATATTTATGCTGATTTTTTATATTTGTTTATTTGTAATAATTGGCCACCCGCGAGGGTTAGGGTGCGGTTGTTCATTAAAAGTTCGACTCTAGGGCGTCAACAGGTTAGATGTTATTGGGCAATTTATTCAAGTAATATTAAAACGACGACGTAAAATGTTGGCGCAACGGTGCTAGAGTGCCTAAGTACTCTATCAAATAAATGACAAAAATCACTGCACTAGTAATTTTCAGTAAAAAAAACTATTTTATTTTCAGTTGAATATAATCGAAATTTAATACTGAGCTAGATTGCAAAAAAGTGTGTCTGCCCTTTTTCAGTACCGCTTTCGAAAAGCCAACTTTGGTAAGTTCCCTCAATAAAAATTTGACATTAGAACTTGTTTCCCATTTTTTACAGCAGAAATTGTACCGCTATCATCGTTTTCCTCAATGTGAAAGCGTCAACAATTTTTCTGCTTGTAATAAGGCATAAAATGAATGGATGTGTCTTCATAATGAGACCTATAAGAGCATCTTAGACACACAAAAGCCTCCAATTGTAAGTTAAACTCTTTCGTAAATGGAAAAATTAACAAATAGTTAAGATAATAGATGGCCAAGAATTTTAATAAACTGCCTTTATATCGGACACTTTCACAATTTCACAAAGCAACAAAAGTTAACCGTTATCATTGAATATTAAGATAAAATTTTGAAAGGATCGTAAAATTACAATCTAATTCAAAATACTTCAAGTTGCTGGAATTTTTCATAAATGTGTCGTTCTGGTCTGCTTGCTTAAGCTAAAACTAACAAATATACTCTTCTTTATTGCTCAATATTTTCAGATAAAAAATGCAAAAATAAGCGGCCATAGCTTCATTGGAAGGATGTACACCCATATATAAGCAGAAATTGTTATTAAATTGAATTACGTATATATCTTCTGAATTTCAAGTTTATGCAAATATTTTTGCGTCAAATATTGATAAAGATTAATACACTGAGAATTTTACGTCAGTTTCTGACTCTTTGATTTAAGTTCTCAATTCATTTTACCACATTGTTTTGAAAAACGTTTCCTTTTTTTGCATACCATATGCTAATTTTGGCGACTTGTTCCAGAAAATTGGTTTAAAAACTGAAAATTTGATTTTCTAGTTAGCAGTATCTGCCCTTGAAGATCTTTTAATCGCAAGTTTGTTTACGGCTGTTTTGAAACATGTGACCAGTCTTCTACTTATTTCCTCAAATTTTGAACTTTCTTTCCCACTCTTTCTAAACACTCTTTCTAACCATTTTATTCGAAAAAATCGTCCAGAGCTAAATAAATCAATTTTCCAGAAATTTACCTCACAATTATATGGGGGTTTTGTCAAAGATAAATGATTTGAGCCTCAAAAATCTGGAAACCAAAAAGTTTTACATAGAAGTCCAAACCACTAGTTTTCCATTATAAACATACAGTTGTCATAATTTCATTCCTGTAAAGCACTGGCATAAATATTAAAAATTAGCAGGACACATCAATAAAAGCACTTTTTTGGTTGATTTTCTTTATGTTTCGAGAAATCTCGTCATAATTATTTTGGAAAAAAACTGTTCAAATTTTCAATGTATCAGCTATGATATTGAGGCAGAATTCATAGATAATTTGCAACTGGTACCTTCTTTGATACAAATTGTTTCAAGCTGCTGTTGTTTTGCAGTAATTGCCGTTTTGAAATCTTTACTGATGATTAGAATTAAGCATAACTCTTTTGATTGGATAAAGATAACAAACGTTGTCAAAATTTTGATATCCTTGAAAGTCTCAGCTCTTAGCATTTTGTCAGCTTTCCGCCTTCTTTGGCCAAAGATTTTAAATTTAGAATAAGTGCTGTTTTTATCTGCGTTTTACATGAAAAGTTGCGTTTAAAGTAATGATTCAAATAATTTCATGGAATTTCATTCATTCCCAGTTAGCATTTAGTGAAAATCCTTGTATTAACTGTGCTCAATTAATTTGTAATTGTGCCTCCGTGAAAAAATAGCACAACAGAAATTTCGGAAAAATAAACAAATTATTAGAAAAAAACCTTTTTATTCAATTTTGGCATAGGTGCAATGTTCAGTTGCAATTCAGATGAAATTTGAAAAATTATTTTGAAGAATTTTTTTCGGTAAGTCAGTAAATTTTATTGAGATTTGAGCCAACTTTTTCTCCTCACTTTATTACGCCATGTTTTAGATTATCGACACCAGATAGGGGTCAGCGTTGTAACTTGAGCAATATTTTGCAGTTTTTTGGCCCGCCAATTTAGGCACGCCAAGTTACGTGAAGTGAAAAGCATATGATTTTTCATCTCAATAGTGTGCAAAACAGCGCATGCTTTCTCGTGGTTTTTTTTTGTTCACGTACTGCATTTTGAATTATGATTTTACTGATACAATGGTTTTTTTTATCGGGTGTTTTGCTACAAAAGGGGTAGTTTGACCCTAAGGTTGTGGTGCAAATTTGCATTCATTTGTAAGTGAATCTCAAGACCAATCTTAATACTTGTCTTCTTAATTAACCCTTGTGAACAACGCTTACTATGAGCAAGACATGATAACAAATGAGCAACAAAACATAAGCAGGGTTCGCAAAAAAGAAAATTTAATTCGCTTACTATTAAATAGCTTGTAGTGTAAATGGTTTTCCAAATCATTTCCAGGTGGTTTTTTGTCTAATTATCTGTTTAGTCAAAAAAACTAAACAGGATCCTGGTTTTTTTTGGTAAGCATTTCTTTGGCTAGTTAACATAAACTACACGAACTTAGAGGACAGACATCACCCAAGGTCGTTTCCTTATTCGGACGTTATTTGTGCTTTTTTCAAAAAAGGTGGTTTCTTTTTTTCTCAAGACAAAGCTTTTCTTTGATATCAGACTTCAAAAATACAAGAGGATATTTCATCCAAGATTTTTCTGGAGATAATCAAATGTAAAGGAATACACTTTTTAGGTTGATTTAGAGATCAATTTTAGAGATTAAATGAGAAATTTAGGGATAAAATTTGTTATAGATTGCTTTCATATTTTCAGTTGATGAGAGTCATTTGAGGGGTCTAATATACTTGATGAACGAATCTGAAAGCGTTCATAATTACTGTTTGATTTTGAAAGATAGTTTCTGAAAACGGAACTAGTTAAAAGCAACTTAGCTTTCAATCTCGTTTAATCTTTTATAATTGACATTACTTTCATGTCTGCTTTGAAAATTTTAGGGTTAATTTTTGGTAGCTTCCTTATCTAATTGTAATCACGTTTTTGCAGCAGACCACAAAAAGCGTCAATTGTTGTTAAGATTTACAAAAAAAGGTAGAGATGTCGCGCTTTTTAAATGAAGCCATTTCTTGTTATTATTTTTTTGCAAAACGTAGACTTTGAGGCTTTTGTGGACAACTGTGACAAAAGCATCAGTTAGCCTAAAATTTCAGTTCTCGAATTTCTTTATTAATAATTTACAAAGCAATATAAAAAAAGAATTTTGTAAAGAGCCGCCTTATCCACAAAAGCTAGTTTGTAACTTGTCACCTTAATCTACAATTACTAATGCTAGCAGGTCTTTTACAGAATAGGTTTACAGAATAGGTTTTCTTTGATTTAGGGTTTATTGGCATGTTGTTAAGAGCAGATGTAGATAACGGTCATGCAACGTCAAGATGCAACAGATGAGGACGGCCTTTTAACAAGAAAGAGCTTCAGCTGGTATCACAATAAGTCTTTTATTTTACCAATCTTAGGTTTGTTAATGGCTTCATTATGATATATAACAATTGTTTTCAATTTTTCACAGAAATCTATTGAAGTACTTACTTAGAGTCTGTGGAATTTTGACGGCTTTTTTGTTTCAAGAATTTTCAAAAGAGATTATGTTTAAATATTTACAAAAAAGTTACTGAAGGATAAAAATTGACTTGAGAATAAAACAGGTATGCTATTTTTTCACCTCAATAAAGGGGCAAACATCAAAATTAAGAGTGAAATGAACTTGAGTATATTTTCTATCACGATTATATCTCTTGTGTATTAATTGTGTATAAATCCTTCGTCATTGGATTTCACGTCTCAACAAAACCAAGAAACTTGGATTTTTTATAAGAAAAAATGTCAAAACTTCTCTCTCCTCTCTCTATTTTCAGGTATCATCTGTGTGTAGCGTTTGAAGTTATTTAAAGGCATGTAGGCGAGATAATCGGGAGAGCGATTTCTGAAAAAAATCAACCATAAGGTTTTCTTTCATTTCGGTAATAAGTTACTGTATCCCTGGGAAAGGGTTAATTTTGAAGGAAATTTGAACTAAAATTTTTGTCTTTGTTCTTTTTTTACTGACGTCTGGCTTTTTTTTCTGAATGAAAGCGTCAAATTTTTTAATTATCAAACATAGAGGTGCAACACAATGCACTGCTATGGAAAATTTAGCTAATTTTCTCACAAGCTTACATCTCTTATCTTATATCATAAAAAACATGGCAAAATCGACAACTGACAATCAATTTTTTGGCATTGGCAACGTAGAGTACTAGTGAATAGTTTGACTTTAATATCAGAAACGAACTACCCATGAAAGAAGTAATTCTGTTTTTTGTCGGAACAAAAGTTTTTGGAAGAGTTTTATACTAAATTTTGCTACATCTGGAGTTCCCATAAAATTCAAACATGGATTTTTTCCAGTGGTTCTCTATCAATAAGTCAGGTAGATTTCAGAAAAAATTTCTTCTTGTTTTCAAACATTTTTTCAAAAACAAGGTGGATCGAAAATGAAAGTCCCACTGATCTCAGAATCAATAGGATAGTTATTTGAAGCTCCTGACCAGACAATTTTCTCCTCTCAACTGTCTTAAATTAGTTTTCTATCAATCGTTTTTTAAAAGAAAGTGAATCTTTGTTTTTCCGAGAATAACAAATTAAAAGCTGACAAAAACCACTAAAAACAGCTGCTAACAATATAAACAATATCTTGCGTATCCGTAAAATTTTAATTGTATATTGCCATCACAAAAATTAGCCATCCAGAGACTAACAATATCCGAATAATTGAGTTTGTTAACGTATTGTAAAAAATTACTTCAGCTGTTTTTTGTCACCAATGCAAAACCAAAAGGTTTTCTTTCATTTCGGTTATAAGTTACTGTATCCCTGGGAAAGGGTTAATTTTGAAGGAAGTTTGAACTAAAATTTTTGTCTTTGTTCTTTTTTTACTGACGTCTGGCTTTTTTTTTCTGAATGAAAGCGTCAAATTTTTTAATTATCAAACATAGAGGTGCAACACAATGCACTGCTATGAAAAATTTAGCTAATTTTCTCACAAGCTTACATCTCTTATCTTATATCATAAAAAAACATGGCAAAATCGACAACTGATAATCAATTTTTTGGCATTGGCAACGTAGAGTACTAGTGAATAGTTTGACTTTAATATCAGAAACGAACTACCCTATGAAAGAAGTAATTCTGTTTTTTGTCGGAACAAAAGTTTTTGGAAGAGTTTTATACTAAATTTTGCTACATCTGGAGTTCCCATAAAATTCAGACATGGATTTTTTCCAGTGGTTCTCTATCAATAAGTCAGGTAGATTTCAGAAAAAATTTCTTCTTGTTTTCAAACATTTTTTCAAAAACAAGGTGGATCGAAAATGAAAGTCCCACTGATCTCAGAATTATCAGGATAGTTATTTGAAGCTCCTGACCAGACAATTTTCTCCTCTCAACTGTCTTAAATTAGTTTTCTATCAATCGTTTTTTAAAAGAAAGTGAATCTTTGTTTTTCCGAGAATAACAAATTAAAAGCTGACAAAAACCACTAAAAACAGCTGCTAACAATATAAACAATATCTTGCGTATCCGTAAAATTTTAATTGTATATTGCCATCACAAAAATTAGCCATCCAGAGACTAACAATATCCGAATAATTGAGTTTGTTAACGTATTGTAAAAAATTACTTCAGCTGTTTTTTGTCACCAATGCAAATTTATAGAGATAATCTGAACTTGTCTGTTCTTCAAATTTTTCTATTTTTCAAATTTTTGTATTGTACACCAATCTGACTTCAAGAAAATAACAGTCCTTCAAGAAAAACTATTGTGCAGACGGTAACTGAACCAAAAAAACGACAATGAACAGAAAAAATTTTCGAGGGTGCGTTTCCCCTGTTCCTTTCTCATATTTGTTGTCTTCATTAAAATTGTTCTTTTTCCCTCTGGCTTCAATTGACATAAGTTGTATCTTGTAAATGCGTGCCATATAGGACAGTTTAAAAATTATACATTTTTTTCGTATCAGAGTACGTTTCGTGGAGAGTGATTGTTGACCTTACCAATGTTCAGATTCGAAATTTTTCTCTTCGTTCTTTTTTACTGACTTCTGGCTTTTTTTCTAAACGAAAGGGTCAAATTTTTTATTTATCAAACATAGAGATTCAACATAATGTACTGCTATGAAAAATGTGACCCAAAGATATTGTAAAACAATTTTTTTCTATTGTTTTTCGAGAAACTGATAATCATTTTGTTCTAAATCGTCTTATGATACGATTTGAGTTCTGTTGTTTCGACGCTTTCAGGTTTTCGAATATAATAAAAATTATCAAGTGTTCGGCTTTGTTCCAGATCAATGGGGGCATTCAGGGGAAAAATGGAAAAGAAATGGAAATTTGTTCATCTATTAATTTGCTCTATGGAAAAGGAGCAATTATTTT
The DNA here is from genome assembly GCF_964194025.1 of Convolutriloba macropyga. Classification (NCBI taxonomy): domain Eukaryota; kingdom Metazoa; phylum Xenacoelomorpha; order Acoela; family Convolutidae; genus Convolutriloba; species Convolutriloba macropyga. Next base: position 17,500,361 of record NC_134482.1, read on the forward strand.
GAAAGTGATTTCTTGATGCCAGCTGCTTACTCAGTTTGCTATTTGACGTTATCAAGACATTTTTCAAAATTATAATGTTACCTTTTTAGTATAATTAGCAGTAAAACTGTTTGTTTTATACAGAAAAACGAAGCCAAAGAAGAAATCAATTGCAAAAAAATATCGAACGCTCTTGTCATTATTTAATCAAACTTAAGATCAAAAATGGTTCTTTTTATCTACGCAAGATGATTAAGAAACTTGAGATGCTAAAAATAGATAATTTATTGCATAGGCGTGAAATAGATAAATTATGGGCCACGGGCGTGAACGAAATCCCTTAAATCCCAAATTCTTTGATAGTTGTCTCAGAGGGGCTGTAATTAAACACCCTTTACTTGAGTCTTTTCGCGAACTTCAGTTCATAATTTTAATTTCTCTTTCATCTCAAAGATTAAGTCGCTTTTATCAACGGTGAACTTTCTTTGAAGGTAACAAGTGAAAAAAGTGAACAGAGACGATGGGTGAGGCCTTCAATTTGAGCACTGTGTCACCTGCGGCCAATTTTTCGGACTTGAAAACAGGGATTTGTTTCCTTTCGCTGGGTTCTAAAAGTAGAAATTTTAGAGATGTTTGCTATTTGTAGAAAATGTTTTTTTTTCAATTTTTCTATAGAACTCAATGAAAAATAAGTTATCAGAAGGAAATGATAAGTAATGTATCTATAGTTGTTATTTATACTGCCCAACAACCTAAATTTGAATATTAATAATAATTAATAATAATACTGATGTCAATTCTTAATTTTTGGGGTAGATAAAGGGTTAAAAAAACAGAAAGAAGCATTAATTTGTTCACACAGGTTTAAAAAATTTACTATGGGGAGCTTTGTGACTGTATATGTAAGTATGTGTTTGTATGTGTGTGTGTGTTTTGTGTGTGTGTGTGTGTGTGTGTGTGTGTGTGGGGGGGGGGGAGATGGTGGGTGGTTGGGTGGGTGGGGGCCTGGTGTTGGTTTGATAACAAAGGGATAGATCCGAAATGAAGGAGGTTCAATGAAGGAAACAGATTTCAATATTATCCCTACAGAGGAAGAGGAGTTGACTCTGAATGGATTGAGAATGTACTTGGGACCAATTGGAATTCTGGGAATCTTCGGCAATATTCTCATCATTGCCACTATATTTAAGGTAAAGTTTTTCATTTTCATTTGGAATGCTTTGTATCCTTTTTTAAAGAAGACAACTCGTGCCAGTCTCTGGAAGTTCTGAAGTATAGCCCACAAAAAGGAAAAATCCGAAATTATTGAGCCTGTGCAAAAAAAGTTACAGCTAGGAAAAAAGTATAGAAAAAAAGCCTTTGCAAGATTGGCATAATAAACAATGGTTCCGTTGGAAACTTTTTTTAAATTCTTTGAACACTTGCGAAATTTAGTACAGCTCTCTTCGACATACTGAATTAATATGAGTAGTAACCTTTTTCAATTAAAACTATTGTAGCTTGAGTGAATAATATCTTTGCTTGATAATGGCATCGTTCCAGTTAAAACTCCAATTCATCATACATTTCAAAAACTTTATTTCTTTTGACGTATGATTTTAATCAAATCGGATGAAATCGGATACTTTTGCTTAATTGTGTGCAATTTTTCTTGCATGGCTATTCTTTGTATTGTTCTAGTTAGACTATTTTGGTTCTAATTAGGGTCCAATTACAAAAGTTGTTGCTCTGCAGTCACATTGGAATATTTTATAGGTACTGGTTTCTTAAGTTTTAAGCATGTCATCGTTTTCATAGCTGCTTTACATTATCTTTCTTCTAAATACTTTTCTGCTTTATTTTACTTGTAAGAAAATAAAAAAACTCAATCTTTGTAATTGTAACATTGTCTTTCTCGTATTTCTGTACTGCTCTAGCAATATTTTGCAAAATTTGAATTCTCTTGATATTCAAAGTTTTTTTCAAGAATTTTAAGTTTTTTTTGATGCTTGGTTGCAAAAAATTTTAGTGGTTAAAACGTAGATAAAAATAGTTCATCCAGAACAAGCTTTCAATAGAAATTGATCCGTCAATTAACAATATCTAATTGAAGTCCTCGGACAAAACGAAAAACAAAATGAGGCTATTTTTTAAAATCAATTTTTTCCAAATTTTTGTTGGTGTAATCGCCTTTTGACTTTTTTAATTGATCTAAAGAAGTATTTAAAAAGTTTCCTGTTAACAAAAATCAACATCGACAAACTTCAATAAAAATCTTCAAGAATAACATTAAATTTTAGTATTTTGCTATCACACTCACTGTACTGGATCCAAAACTTCTGAAATAATAAATAAGCCCTGGAATTCAATTGTAAAATCAAATGTTCGGGTGTTCATTTTTCGTCTTTGTTAATCGCGTAACAATTATCAAAAATGTAGCCCAATAGATCATCAATTATAATCCTATGAACCGAAAGATTCAGTTAACAAAATTCTGGGATGACGATTAGAAACAAACGCCAATTCCAGCCTCCAAACACATAGTAACCTTCAAAGAGAAGAAACAAGGAAAACGAACAAAAAACAAAAACAAAGGATTGTGAAGTAATTTTTCTTTAAATTATTTATCTGTAGCTACTGGAAAAAAATTTTGCCATTTTTCAAGAAGAGCCAAATGAAAAAAAAACAAAAGTAAAAAAAAACTTGAAACACAATACCAAAAAATTAACTACCAGAAAATTTATGTATTCAAGACCCATAAATTTTGTTAAAACATGTTCCTACCAAAAACAAGAGGTGAAAACAGAACAAACTATAGCATGTTTTTTACAGCAACCGAAGAAAGCAAGAGAAAGAGAGAGAAGCTCTGTAGAGACAAATAAAAAGTTGCAATAGAGAGTGGTCGTTTTGAGCTCTTCCAGACCACATCGAGATATGAAAACAAATTTCAAAAAGATTAAAATTGAAATATTTTGTCTCTCTATCTTTCTTTTTGGTCTTTCTTTGGTTAGAACCCTGATTTTTTTTAAATAACCGCCTATTGCTACAACTGACAAAGAGATGAGGTTACAAGCTAACAGAAAAGTGGCTCGTCAAATGAGAGAAAATCATGGTACTAAAAATAGAAAACGTCCGAAAATTTGAGAAAAGGTTATCCGGGACTACAAAAAGATTAACAGGTCTACTAGGTCATACAAACAAGAAATTGAAATTAATTTTGGGAACCCTGTGAATAATAAAAGTTTTGCGATTTACTGTTTATTTACCAATCAAGAACACATGCAACTCCAAAAATGACATAAATTAAAATCTTCTACATCTACAAACAATCAAGTTATGCATGAATCATAACGGAACTTATGTAAAGCTTGGTTTGTCTTAGACAATTATATCAAAAAGAGACGTTGTTGTTTGCTGTTGGTCTTGATGGCTGTTGTGGCGGCGTGTATATGCACAAGAAAATGAAAAAAAGGTAAGATTTGTTGTTCTTTTTCGTTCTCAATTTTTAGGCTTCGTAATCTTTCTGCTGGTACCACTTCTATCTTGCTGGAACACAAAAATTTTTTGATTTTGGCTGGAGACAAGGTCGGCTTGCACAATTTGTCATCACTGTTCCTCTAATCAGCTCTTCAGAGGAACAGCTCTTTAGAGGTTTAAATCGCTAAATTTGTTTTTGGTTTTTTCATCTGTTCATACACAAATTTTTACGCAGTTTATCAACCATGATCTCTATGATAATGCGCACTTTCAATTCTCAAATTGTTGAAAGTCTGCAATGCCAGAATTTTTAAAAGTTAGGCCAGAAGTTCTCTGAAAATTCTGCATATTCAAACTCGTACATTGCGTATTTCTTCATGCAAGATTGCCTGGCTCTGTAAAATCACATCGAAAATCTTTATTAGCAAATGGAGCCACTGCGTTTATCTCCGAATAAATGCCTGAATTCCTCTGTGATTTTAAGCACAGTCGCGTAACCTATTCTTCAAATTTTACATAACAAACCTGCATAATCAGTTTTTTTCGGCTGCAACCATTCGTAAATGGCCACAATTTTTAACAGCTAGTCAAAAGTTTGAACAAGAATTTATTTATTGTTTTTTCATGGCTTTTCCTTTATAAGCAACTTGTTAATTTTGTATTTCAGATGTGTAGACGTTCGGATTTCCAACCATTTGCAATATCCATGCAACTACCGTATCTCTCAAAAAGCAATATGCCTCTTATATGTACTCCCAAGAAGCGGGAGTATACCAACAAGAAGTAAAAAAAATTAATTACAAGAAAATCTTGCAATAAAAATTATTCCCTGACACTCTCAAAAACTCCGTGAAAACGCGTGTTTTATTTTTGTAATTTTCTTCTCGGTCCGACGCTTTTCATCTAAATCAGAGATTGTTGACAGGTCTTTTTCGATTTTTCCCCTTAGTTATGCTAGTACCAAGAATTTCGCAAACTTCCTCGATTGAACCTGTGAGTTGATATCCGGCTCTTGACCATATCCTCGTAAAAAATTCGACATCTGTTGCGTTTGCATAAAACTGTTGTTTTCTAATCGCAGCGCCATTATTTGAAGTACATTTTCTGGGTTAAAACAAAAAAAACTAAACAAGCTTGAATTCAGCTTTGAAATTCATTATATACAAAAGCATAATAATCTAACTCATCAAAAAAACTCTAGTTTTTCTTTTCTTGGTGGCCTTTTAGTATCGAATTTCGTTTTTTACCGTAGCTTTTTCAATTTGATGTTAAGTCAAAGCTGCCGTTGAGTAGAGCTGGTACCGTATGGTTGTTAAAAGTTAAGCTATCTCCCTCTGTTTCTTTGATTGAGGTGTGCGGGTGAGCTGAAAAATCGGATAATGGTTTAAGCAGGTTAATAATAAAATTGTTGGGTTTGCTTCTGTTTTTTTAATATGGTTTCAGTTTTATTGATGAGGCGTTTAAATCACAGCAGCTGGAAAATATTTCTCGCTCCCCGGACCCTAGTGCCATAGTAAATCAGTGCTGAAACATTGTATTCCAATTGTATACCGTCGGCCCAGTACTGTATCAGTGTGTCTTAAGAGTATCTTGCCACTCATGATGTGCAGGATAAGTCCCATAGATACTTTTTTTTCTGAAAATAGACTGGGCATTCTTGGTTTTGATTCCCATGATGTTCATAGCAAAATCATGAAAAATTGTGAAAATTTCGGAAAAAATTTTGAAATTTTGGGCGATGCCCTTTTTGAGCATGATGATGCCTTATAATCTTAAAACATTGCAAGCAACGTATTAACATTAGCAAAAAACCCGCCAAAACCAGGAAATACAGGCAAAAAACCAGTAAATACACGCCGAGTGCCTGGAACCTGACAAATTTGGACAGATATTGCAGATTTTAATGGTTTTTATTTCAGATAGTAATGGAATTTTGTATGTCTTATAATTTTTAGCCTAACGAGAGTGAATACAGTACTGGGCCGACGATATACAATTGGAATACAATGTTTGTGCCAACGATTGGTCGAAGATTTTCCAACCAAAGAAAACAAAAAGGCTCGGCAATGTGCGTTCGCGGGGGGGGGGGGGGGGTGGGGGTAGTAGTAGTAGTAGTAGTAGTAGTAGTAGTAGTAGTAGTAGTAGTAGTAGTAGTAGTAGTAGTAGTAGTAGTAGTAGTAGTAGTAGTAGTAGTAGTAGTAGTAGTAGTAGTAGTAGTAGTAGTAGTAGTAGTAGTAGTAGTAGTAGTAGTAGTAGTAGTAGTAGTAGTAGTAGTAGTAGTAGTAGTAGTAGTAGTAGTAGTAGTAGTAGTAGTAGTAGTAGTAGTAGTAGTAGTAGTAGTAGTAGTAGTAGTAGTAGTAGTAGTAGTAGTAGTAGTAGTAGTAGTAGTAGTAGTAGTAGTAGTAGTAGTAGTAGTAGTAGTAGTAGTAGTAGTAGTAGTAGTAGTAGTAGTAGTAGTAGTAGTAGTAGTAGTAGTAGTAGTAGTAGTAGTAGTAGTAGTAGTAGTAGTAGTAGTAGTAGTAGTAGTAGTAGTAGTACTCGGTGCATGGAGGATTAGACATTGGGAGATTGGTGGCTGACTTAGATTTTGCTGATGATGTTGCTCTCGTGGGGGTCTCAGACAGTGAGGTGCAAGAAAACCTACATCGAATCGAGGCCCTAGCGGAAGCCGCTGGTCTGAAGATTAATGTGGCCAAAACAAAGAATATGGGCGTAAAATGCGACAGCCCAAATGTTGTTGCAGTGCCTAGTATCCAACAGAACGTGGAGATACTCACTGGAACACATAAAGGCAAACTAGGACTCCTGGCAGAGACATCTAGCCAGTCACGACTAACCATCGGCACGGAGGTGCTGCTGGGAACGAAAAAGAAAGCGGGCTGGTTCGAAACACAAGATGGCCGGAAGCTCAGATTGAAAAGCTTAGCGGAGGCTAAGCCAGCGTTGGTAGCTTCACAACAACAATCTGCAGTAGCGGATTTAGAGTCGCTAGAAAATGAGAGTGGGTCAGCGGTGGCTGATCAAGAGTCTTTAAGATGTCAGAACTGTCAGCGGCAATTCAGTACAGTTACCGGACGCAAAGTGCACCAAACAAGATTCTGCAAAGCCGGTTTGTCAAAGAATGTCGTCGACAAGTCAAAGTTCGAGCAACTAGAGGCGAGCCTCACCTGTGACAAGTGTGAAAGGAAGTTCAAAACAGTCAATGGCCGAAAAGTTCACCAATCGAGATACTGTGGCAAACCTAAAGCAGCTGCCACACGCGTGTTTTCCTGCAAAGTACAAGATGTTATCGGAAACGAGTTTGAAAACATAGAAGCGTTCAAGTATCTCGGATCATATGTCAGCCTCAAGCATGGAGACCTCCAGGAAGTCAATTGCAAACTTGCAGAAGGTAGACAACGGTTTGCTAACTTCCAAAATCTTTGGAAGAGCAAGCAGCTCAGCGTGCACCTCAAGTGCAATTTGTACAAAGCACTCGTTTTATCAGCCGTGCTGTACAGCTCAGAGACTTGGACTCTTTCGAAATTAATGGAGAGAAAACTTGAGAGTTTCCACTGTGGTTGTCTTCGGAGAATTCTACGTGTGTCATATCTGGAGAAAGCAACGAACGATGAAATTATGTCAAGATCGCGAATGCCCCAACTACCCACGATGATCATGCTCAAACGGATAAAATGGTACGGTCACATCCAGAGAATGGAACCAGGAAGATTAGCCCGCAGTGCCTTCGATTGGGACCCGCCCGATCAATACGCCCATGCCAGACGCGCTCCTGGGGGGCAACGGAAAACGTGGATGAGTCAAATCGAAGGAGACTGTGTACGAAACAAAGTATCGTTCACCAGATTGCAGGAGAAAGCAGCAACCGGGTCAAAGAATGCCTTCAACAATTTCGTCGTACAGCACTTCACAGAATAACCAAACAAATAACTCTTCTTGTTTTGTTTGTATTGGTATTTGTATTTGTATTTGTTGCCAACCGTGCCTTTATTTCATATTTGGAATTAAAGTGTTGAAACAGTAGTAGTAGTAGTAGTAGTAGTAGTAGTAGTAGTAGTAGTAGTAGTAGTAGTAGTAGTAGTAGTAGTAGTAGTAGTAGTAGTAGTAGTAGTAGTAGTAGTAGTAGTAGTAGTAGTAGTAGTAGTAGTAGTAGTAGTAGTAGTAGTAGTAGTAGTAGTAGTAGTAGTAGTAGTAGTAGTAGTAGTAGTAGTAGTAGTAGTAGTAGTAGTAGTAGTAGTAGTAGTAGTAGTAGTAGTAGTAGTAGTAGTAGTAGTAGTAGTAGTAGTAGTAGTAGTAGTAGTAGTAGTAGTAGTAGTAGTAGTAGTAGTAGTAGTAGTAGTAGTAGTAGTAGTAGTAGTAGTAGTAGTAGTAGTAGTAGTAGTAGTAGTAGTAGTAGTAGTAGTAGTAGTAGTAGTAGTAGTAGTAGTAGTAGTAGTAGTAGTAGTAGTAGTAGTAGTAGTAGTAGTAGTAGTAGTAGTAGTAGTAGTAGTAGTAGTAGTAGTAGTAGTAGTAGTAGTAGTAGTAGTAGTAGTAGTAGTAGTAGTAGTAGTAGTAGTAGTAGTAGTAGTAGTAGTAGTAGTAGTAGTAGTAGTAGTAGTAGTAGTAGTAGTAGTAGTAGTAGTAGTAGTAGTAGTAGTAGTAGTAGTAGTAGTAGTAGTAGTAGTAGTAGTAGTAGTAGTAGTAGTAGTAGTAGTAGTAGTAGTAGTAGTAGTAGTAGTAGTAGTAGTAGTAGTAGTAGTAGTAGTAGTAGTAGTAGTAGTAGTAGTAGTAGTAGTAGTAGTAGTAGTAGTAGTAGTAGTAGTAGTAGTAGTAGTAGTAGTAGTAGTAGTAGTAGTAGTAGTAGTAGTAGTAGTAGTAGTAGTAGTAGTAGTAGTAGTAGTAGTAGTAATAGTAGTAGTAGCTGTAGCCTAACTTGAAAATGGCCCATTTTTGGCCCATTTTCAAGTTTGGCTACCGAATCTCAGTACCCAAATTCAAGTGCCCATTTTCGAGTTAAAATCGTCGTACCCGAATTCCAGTTTTGGGATGCCCATTTTCAAGTTTTCAAAATGAGACCAAATTACAGTTTGGCCCGATCCCCATTTTCATGTCTACTCATATGACTAGTATGACTCGAAAAAAAAATGGGTATGGTTGATTTTTTGTTGCGGCCAATACAATAGTTTAACTTGAAACACTTAAATTTAACTTAGAGACATAAATAGTTCTCAAATTTTTGAAAAACTAAAATCTTGTTTTTTTAAAAACTTTTGTTATTGGAAAATTTTCTGCGGGGCTGTCAACTGGGGAAGATCCCCTATTTTTTGATCCCCCTGAAAAGTATTTTTTGCCTTTTAACATGAATGTTTTTTTGCTGAAGTTCACACGTATTCAGTCAGGTGATGTACAATGTGGAAAATGATATCTGCTATTTTTTTTTAGCAGAAAGTAAGTTTTACTAAACTTTATGAAGATATAACTAAAAATTATATTAACAATTGTCTGCAATTCGATCAAAGTCGCAACTGTTACCTATTGAGTCGAATAGGAGTTGTTTTGAAAAAAATTTGAGTGTAAAATGACTTTAAAGTTAACCAAAAAAAACTCATATTGAAGAAATTAGAAGATCATCTCGAGCTGAAGTCTCAGCTTGAACTTGTCGTTACGCAAAACATACAATTTTAGCTTCTGTCACTTATGTGAGCTATTTCTAGCTCAATATGCCATTGAACATTGTTTTTTGCGTTATTTGATCCCTATTTATATTTATTTCATCGTGACGGGAGACAGCGAAGCAACTAATTAAACAAAAATTATTTGAACTAAAATAAACACCTGGCTGGAAGTCTCTCGAGACCTTATTATCACGTTCTTGATGCCGACTAAACTTTTCGTTTTAAATTGTCGAGACCTTATTATCACGTTCTTGATGCCGACTAAACTTTTCGTTTTAAATTGTGTAATAACTTCAGTAGAAATCTGGTTCTGCTGTTTTAAAAGCATAGAAAGGCTAATAAAATTGACCATTCACGATTTTCAACTTGAATATTCCAACTTTATAATTTTGGATTATAATCGATTCCTGCAGGAATCCACTATTACAAGGGATGTTGCAAAATCCAGTTTTTAACAGAAAGTGTGCTGAGTTTTAAAATGAGACTCATTTGAGCTCTTGAGGACCAAAACCTATCTTATCTCAAACTGAGTTCAACATTTTACGTTCATGCAGTAGACGCTGCAAGAGGCCCGTAACGTGCCTAAACGATCAAAAACTGGCAACTGCTTTGGTGTTGCATATCTGCATAACTAGAATTCTTCAAATAAATAGATGAGTAGGTATAGTGTTTAAAGAATTAATTCAAAATGGCCAAAATGGCTACTCATCGATGTCAAAAACATGTTCAGTCCGAAAAAAGTTTCAATTTGTAGTTTCGCGAAACGTTTTTTTTCTGCGTCCTTTATGTGACACCAATCTTCTCCAAGCCGTTTACAGGCAGAATTGTTAACTATCCCCTGGATGAGCAGGTGTTTCGAAAAAAAATGGAGGGCCCAAAGATTTTGACTTCAACCAAAAAAAAATCAATTTGAAAAAAAAAGTAGGTGATCATCTCGAGTTGAGGGCACTGACCTTCAACTCGGGGTGATCCCTCTTTTTTTGACCCCCCTGGAAATTCCGTTTCATATCCGTTATTTAAAGCCCATGTTTGTTTGCGGTAATAAACTCCTAAACAGGCGATAGACTTAGAGAAAATTGAAATCAGCAAAAAAATTTAAAAGCTCTGGATTTTGCAACTCTAAAACACTTATTTTTTATTACTATGTTGTGATGCCAATTTTCTCCAAACCATTCACAGACAGAATTGTTAACTATCCCGTGGATGAGGAGTTGTTTTGAAAAAAGGAGGGGCCAAAGATTTTGACTTCTGGCAAAAAAAAATCAATTTAAAAAAAAATAGAGGATCATCTCGAGTTGAGGGCTCCGGCCTTCAACTCGGGATGATCCCCGATTTTTTTGACCCCCCTAGGAATCCCATTTTTTGTCCGTTATTTTAAGCGCATGTTCGTTTTCGGTAATTGTCCCCTAAACAGGCGATGGACTTAGAGAAAATTGAAATCCGCAAAAAAAATTAAAGCTCCGGATTTTGCAGCTCTAAAACACTTTTTTTCTTATATTGTGATACCACTCTTCTCCAAGCCGTTTCACACAGAATTGTTAACTATCTCGTTTAACTCTGAGGTTTATTTGTTCAATTTTAGCTCTGAAGGTGGTGTATCTCTCCTCTACGGTCATCTGATACGATTCTTTTTTTTTAGCTTCAACTCCTTGAATAGTGCACTAATTGGACTCAGTTTTTTTAATATGACGCGTATTCCATTTACTGCTACAAAATGAGCTAAAAACGTTTTTTGTTCTGCGGTATTGGAGAAAATTGCCAGCAAAATTATACCCGGTTTGGACTCCTGGGGAGAGTAACCCCACCATGAATGCAGCCAAACTGCAATATTCTGGTCATTCAGATTGTTGTTGTTGTTCAAATAGAGTATCCAAATTTTACTATAGAGTTCTATATTAGAGATCGAGCACATGAGTCTTTTAAAAATTGTTCATAGTAACTGAATGTTCATCGGCTTTGATTTGCTAAGTACTAAAACAAAACCAGTCATTGTATAAACAGTTTTAACGCCCGTTTTACGTGCAATCTAATGAGCTATGACTTGTCTTGATTGGTTAAGTTTTTCAGAACCTATCAACAGTTTTCAACCTCGAACCTCCGAAAATGACCACATCCTCAATGCTCGATCTTTAACTTTTCTTCAATCAGAGTGTTTATGTTAGCAACTGGTTAATATGAGTTACAAAATCGTCGTACTAAACTTTTAAGACTATGTTGACATTTTTGCTGTGCTCTTCGAGAAACTATAATCGAACGAGCGTTTGGTACCAATTGAAAAAAGAGCATGGTGACTGAATGGTTGGTGGTTTTAATTTCCTAAGTAGTGAACAAAAACAAGTCATGCTATACATGATTTTAGAGCCTGTTCAACGGTCAATCTAATGAGTTATGTCTCAATTTGGTTGGTTTTTTATTACGGATATTATCGAAAATGTTCGGCCTCAAACCTCCGAAAATCAAAACATGCTCAATGCTTGATCATTATTTTTTTTTTCAGAGTGTTTACGTTGATAACCGGTTAATAAGAGTCACAATATCATTGTGACAAACTTTTAAGATGATGCTGAATGGTTGTATCAAATCAATTCAAGGGTATATTTTTGCGGAATCTTCAATAAATGACTAAAAATTTAATTGATCGTAAATAATCAGGATCTGGATGTTTTGCAGTTTTTCACTGTCTTCTTTCAATTGGTCACCCGAAATAGTGACTAATAGCAATTTGTCTCTAACCCAAGCCGGTCTTCTATGAAATTGTTAGTGTAAGACCTGAAAATTGTTTGTGGGAAAGTTATTCAAGATTGAACGCTGAAAATCTTAACTTTTCTCAAAATTAAATGGCTGAGTGGTGTTTTGAGCAATTGAACAAGTTTTTCGGCGTGAGTTTTGTGTTTTCTAGACACTATTGAAGCGAATTGTATCAAACAGTGGGATCAATTCAACAATTTTTCTTTTTTCACGATTTCATCAAATTTCTGTGGATATTGTTTTATGTCAAAACACACAAAACATCATAACCCTCATGGTGAGGTGGGAAATTTTTTCCCACCTCAACATGAAGGTTTGCCGAAACTTAGAACGCCGAATTGGACCAAAATTACTCCCACAAATACGCCGCGAACGCTATTTCACGTTGTTTTACAACGGTTCCGGAGATTTTGGGCATCGCTTAAAGCCCAAATATTGGGGTTTAAATTAGTATTTTGTTGATAACTTCTAAAGTACTGAACCAAATTAAACGGGAGTGGTCGCATTTTGTTGGCACTTAACCTTTCTTGCTTGCAGTTTTTAGTTGGTTTCTCAAATCGGCCTGATCAAAAAGTTATTAATGATTAAATTTGAAAAAAGTCAAAATTTCGGGCTGCTCTGGGTGACCCAAATTTCGGTACAACAAAAAACGCCATTTACCCAACAAATGTTAGTGTTTCAGAATCCTCAGTTAATGGGGAGTATCGCCATATAAATTTTATATGGCGTTTTATGTAGTTGAGATAGTCAATTTTGGCTCTGAATAGCTGTCACCTCGCTTTTTTGGGCATTTGGTACGGTACCTTATAATTGCTATAACTCCTTGAAGAAAGTACCGATTGTGCTCATTTTTTAATATGATGCGTATCTCAAGCAGTCCTGCAAGCTGCATCAAGGGGGTTTGTTTTTGTTACGTCGTTTTAGAGAAATTGGCCAAAAAACTTGCCCTCGGTTTTAGCACCAGAAGCGGTTGACACCATCCGGCTCCACCTTGAACCTTTGAATTTTGTTACTTCGGATAACAAAATTAGTGTTTTGAATAGCCCGTCTAACGTAGATTCCGAATATGTATACTTTATATAGCGTTTTCTGAGTTTTAGATGTTCAATTTTAGCTCTGTTAACTTTGACTTTAAGCAAAAAAAAATCAATTTGAAAAAAAAAGTAGGGGATCATCTCGAGTTGAGGGCTCTGGCCTTCATCTCGGGATAATCCCCCTTTTTTTGACCCCCCCGAGAAATTACATTTTTTTCCGTTATTTTAAGTCCACGTTTGTTTCCGGTAATTAATCCCTAAACAGGCGATGGGCTTAGAGAAAATTGAAATCCGCAATTTTTTTTAAAAACTCCGGATTTTGCAACTCTAAATCACTTAATTTTTGTTATATTGTGATACCAATCTTCTCCAAGCCGTTCACAGGCAGAATTGTTAACTATCCCGTTGATGAAGAGGTGCTTTGAAAAATATGGAGCGGCCAAAGACTTTCACTTTAAGAAAAAAAATCAATTTGAAAAATATGGGATCATCTCGAGTTGAGGGCTCTGGCCTTCAACTCGGGATGATCCCTTTTTTTTGACCCCCCGAGAATTCCCAGTTTATGTCGGTTATTTTAAGCCCATGTCTGTTTCCGGTAATTCACCCCTAAACAGGTGATGGACTTAGAGAAAATTGAAAACCGCAAAAAATTTTTTAAAAACTCCGGATTTCGCAACTCTAAAACACTTAATTTTTATAATAATGTTATGTACATCTTCTCCAAGAGGTTTACAGGCAGATTTTTCAACTATCCCGTGGAGGAGGAGGTGTTTTGAAAAAAAGGGAGGGGCCAAAGGGTTTGACTTGAAGCAAAAAAGATCAATTTGAAAAAAAAATAGGGGATCGTCTCGATTTGAAGGCTCTGGCCCCGTAGAAATCATTTTTTCTTACCCCTGTAGCAAACAAAACCTATGTCCGTTATTTTAGGCCACTTTTTTCCCTGTAATTGATCCCTAATCAGGCAATGGACTTCGAAAAAAATTGAAAGCACTCAAAAGCATTCTCCTCATACCAAAATTTTGGGCTAATTTTTAATGTCTTTAAATAATTTAGGCTGGATTTTTCCGTACGAACATCCATGAGGAGTTCGAGGAATTGGTATGACAATTATTTTTATGTTTAATAGAAAAAAATGGCGACCAGACCAATAGGGCCACTTTGGCATTTTTTTTTCGAACCCAAATTCTAGTTTTTTGGTTTTTCAAAGTTTTCCCCTTGTATTATTAAGATATGTGCAGTTTCATCAACGTAAGTATTTTTTTCTCCATAAAACTGAATTGTAACAATAAACAGTATTTCAGAAATGACATCAGAAACCGTTCTCAAATTCGTTTTTCTGCACCTTGAACTCTTATTTTTTTGTTTCAGATTTTTTTGCTTCCTTTTTTTTTCAAAGTTATTATTTTTTCTGCTTCAAAAAAAGACTAGAAGACAACAACTATATCGCAAAGGTAGTGAAAAATTTTCTTGCATGGAAATGATCATTTTTGTTTATGTTGTTCTCTTTGAATGGATCTTATCTTTTTCAGTTTGACTTCAACAATCTGCGATGTACCCAAATTCAAGTTTTTCACAAAAAATCAAGATCAATTTAAAACAACAACAAAACAGTTCTTCCAGTGAAAAGTTGTATTTAAAAAAATTATTTTCGGTAAGCTTGGTGACCCAACAATCAAACTGAAAACATTAAAAAGAAAATAAAAAGTTGCAAAAATGACCTATCAACTTTAATAATTTTCTGCTGCTTGGCAAGAGTTTGACATTAATTTTGGAACTCTATTTTTAGAATTGGGAGCTGAAAATAACGAGATCGCTGACTCTTAACATGTTTATTACAAAACATTTTGAAGCACAATCCTCAGTAGCATAAATTTTGAATGGCCTTATTTTTGCTGAGTCTCGTCGGAAAATGCTTCTGGTGTTCGAAATAGTTTTTCATTTTTTCTTATGCTATTTGAATAAAAAAATCGGCCCTTTTAAACCCGGATAGCATTCTGAAATTGAAGTTCCATAAATATTTTGCTGAGCTCATTAAAATTAACCGTCTCCCAGATATTCGCATCCGGCCAAAAATTATAAAAATTCGTACCCAAATTCAAGTCGAGAATTTTAAAAACCTTTTTTTCTCGGTTTTTAATAGATATTAGAATCCAGCAAAAT
>NC_134482.1:17515591-17585231 GCF_964194025.1 Convolutriloba macropyga
AATCTCAGGAAACTATCACAAAATTAGTTACGAACATCAGCCGAACACTATATTCTTAAGGGAGCAAAATAGAATGTGTTTGAGAAAAACACATAGTTTCTAAAAAATAATAATCTCTAATTGTTACTTGTTGTATATTTACTCAAAAAATACAGTTTCAGGCCCTCAAAACTTGCCAAAGAATTTGGTTCTCAGTTTGAACATGTGAAATTTTCGAAAAATAAACTCTTCCTTTTGATAAAAAAAAGAAATTTGAATGAACCTCACACTTAGGCAACAATTGTTCATATTTTGAATTGAATTTGGAAAAGCAATTGAAGGATTTCGTTTTTAAAAAAAACACCTATTCTTTGTAGAGTTGTATTTGCTTCATAACCATTTTAATATCAAAATTTTCAACTTAATATCAAAATTTTTCAAACAAGACCTTGCCATTTATATCTAAATATATATATATATATATATATATATATATATATATACATATATACATATATATATATATATATATATATATATATATATATACGTGCATATATATGTATAAATATATCTTTAATATATATATATATATAAATATATATATATATATATATATATATATATACGTGCATATAAATGTATATATATATATATATATATATATATATAACTATCAACATATATATATATATATATATATATATATATATGTACATATTTATTTCTATATATATATATATATATATATATACATAATTATATATATATATTATATATATATATATATATAAAAATAAAAACATATATACATATATATATATATATGTACATATATATATTTATATATATACATATATATATATATATATATATATACATATATATGTTTATAAATAAAATCATATATATATATATATATATATATATCTGTACATATATATATATATTTATATTTATATAT
Organism: Convolutriloba macropyga; assembly: GCF_964194025.1. Lineage (NCBI taxonomy): Eukaryota > Metazoa > Xenacoelomorpha > Acoela > Convolutidae > Convolutriloba > Convolutriloba macropyga. Next base: position 17,516,535 of record NC_134482.1, read on the forward strand.
ATATATATACATGTATATATATATATATATATATATATATGTACATATGTATATATATATATATATATATATATATATATATATATATTTATATATATATATATAAGTATATGTATATATATATATATATATATACAAGTATATATATATATATATATATATATATAATATACATTCAGATGGAAAAGTAATGAAGTGAGTTGACACCTGAAGTTTTTTTTATAACCATTCCAAAAAAGTTTGGTTCAAACAAAACACGTTTTTTTTTAAACAAAGCACATATTGCTTTTCTCTGTTTGCTGTGCAATGTTTTTGATTATCAGCATAATTTTCATTGGAGCTGCTAATAGATTTTCTGTTATAATAAGACAAACCAAAAATGAGATTGATAATAGTGCCAAGAATCATCTGGAACGCCGGGAAAAATGATCTCGATCAAAGAACTATTACGCATTTCAGCTTCAAAGTCAATGGGGAGCTAATTATATGACGTAATGAGATAAAAGCAGTGAGACAAAAAATAAAAAACAATTAATTTATATGTCAGAAAGTTCGCAGTGTGAAAATTTGTTCAAAAAACTTAACCAGAGACGACAATACAATAGAGTTTCACGATAGCAGAAATGTAAACTACGCTTAGCTTACTGTTTTGCAAATGTATACAAAAGCTCGCCAAGATCCTTTTGCATTTTTTGGCTTGACATTGTTTTTAGAAGAGTTGATTTATTTTTTTTCCTCTGTTTAATTATTTAAATATAAGTTATATAAGTACAATTTGAATCATGTGCTCAATTTTTTACTGGGAGGCGAAGCAAAGAATAGATGTTTTAAGTGGTTGATCAGCGTTTGATAGTTTTGAGATTTTTCTTGTAATTAGTGAAATGAGAATACATTTTAGAAGACTTAAACAGCTATTTTTAGAGTGTTTTGAGTGTTTTTTAACATATTCGTTATACGAAATTCAATTATATTTTAGCAAATGTCCGTAGCGGAACGGCTAAATAAAATACCTTATGCCTGGAAATCGAGGAAGGAAAATTCCAAAACTCTAAAAAAATATTGAAAACTTAATTCCCCAAGCTTTTTCGAAATTTATCGGTAAAATCTTTCATAACAATTTGTTCAGCTTTTCAAGAGCCCTATAATGACACTAATTTGAAAATTTTTACCAAGTCAAAGATTTGCTAATTTCGTACGAGGACCATATATGATTTCATACTGCCAATACATGATTTGTTAATAGGATCCCTGTATGAAACCAAAGAAATCATATATAATCCTTGTATGATTACCAAGAACTCATATATGATCCTAGAATGATTACCGAGAATCAAACATCTATTTTTAATAAAGTTTTTACGGTTTCTGTTTTTTAAAACTTTTTTGTCGGTAGGGCATCACCTATGTGGTTCCTCGGCGTCACTTTGTGATCCACCGAAAGCCCCTAAAATACCATATCGATATCAATGTCAAAGTTGGGCACTAAAAAAAAGAAATGTCCAAATATATAATTAAATATTTGATATATTCTGAAGCCAGTTTAAGCTTTATAAATGCTTATTTTTAAATATTTTTTGAAAAAATTTTCATATAACCTCAAATTCTTTTGCTGAATATGTTTAAATCGCAAAGCTATTCTTTTATAGCACAAAAGAATCAAAAGTGGATTGCAAATGCGATATAATAATTTAATAAGTCCTCTGACTACATTATGCGGCATTTTGTGGAACCAGTCAACGTTCAAGTTCATCAATGCGATGCTGAGCCGTTGCGTTGCGCAATTTGAGTATAAATTTACTCTCAAAATAAGAGTAATCGACATTGAATATATATATATATATATATATATATATATATATATATATTTATATATATATATAAACAAACACATTCATATTTATATATATAATATATATATATATATTTATATATATATATATATATATATATATATAAAGAAAGAGGAAAAATAAGATGTAAAGCAAAGGCCAAGTATTTAAGCTAGGTGAAAATTTTTTGAAAGTTTTACATTATCCAATTGAACAAACTTTATTGGTTTAGATTCAATTGTAATATCTGCGGGATTTTGTGGAACCAGTCAACGTTTTAAGTGTCATATATGACCCTGTATGATTTCCAAGAAGTTTTTTCTACTTCAACTGATAATCAAACTTATACAATTTTTAGACTTAGAAAATTTTGGCATGATCCCTGTATGACTTCTAGGAAATCATTTATGATCTTTGTATGACTAAAAAGAATTCATACAAATCATATATGACCTATAAAACCTTGTATGATTACTAAGAATCACACATGACCTAGTACAAAATCAAAGAAAGTTGGGGTTTTTCCCATTATAGCCCCCCCCCCCCCCCCCAGCTTAGTGGTCAGATAACCTATAGCCCCCATCATGATATTTGTACCATAATGAGGGGGCTATAATTTCAAGGGGGGGCTATAATGGGAAAGACCAGAAAGTTGTATGACTGATGACCGGAGTTTGCAATATATATCCATTGGCTCAACAAAAAAGTAAAGGCTGGTGTATAGTTCGTAGCCCCCCAAATGAACTCGGAGGATATTAATGTCTTTAATCATTTTGAGTTTGATTTCAGTTTCAAATGATGCACAGCATGATACAAAAAGAAAACTGGTTATCAAATTTCAATTGGGGTCTATAAAACTAAACAAATATACAAATTTTAGACTAAATATTTTTTCATCATGATAAAAAAAATGAAAATTAAGTTGAGTCTGCTATTTTCGGATGCACTTATTATGTAAATTATTATGTAAATAAGTTGCGTGTTTCTGAAAAGTCTGCTTGTGATATTATTTTGGGTTACAATTGTAACATCGCTAACTTTTGGTTTTTCACCGGCGTCAATTTTTCGGCTAACTTCAAATCTGTCATCAAAATCTTCCAACTTTTCGTTTCGATTCGTTATTGAAATCAAAATTTCCCGTTGACGTGAATTTAGAGCCTCTGATTTTTCGGTCAAAAGATACGCAGCTTGTTTAAGCGACATTTTGTCAAAAATTTGATTCGGAATTCGTTTTATTTGTTCGTGTGGCAATATTTCGAAAGCTTCGAAAGGTATGAATTGAGTTTTAATATCGTGAAATTTTCTCAAATATGATTGGTTCAAAAAGAGATAACCAAAAACTCCGAGATCGTCGATATTGCCAATTAGCCGATTGTCGTACATCGGGTCGGTAAGCAGATTAAAAATATAAGATTGCAACATATTGATATCTTCAAACGGGCAGTTTTTAATTGCTAAAGAAATATCTTTAACAAATTTTGGTACCAAAATCTGTTTAATAGTTTCGTCTTGCGTTTCGTGACACAGCAAAGAGCCCATTGATAAAATATAAGAACGAGTTTCAATTTCGGTTTGGTGGGAAAAATCGATAGTTTTCGAATTAAAGAACGTTTGAAGCAAGCGAGAAGTTTCTTTTGACAGTTTCTGATTGGTCAGTAAACTGATGACGTCAAAGTTTCGTTTGTCCAATAGGAAGCGAGTATTTTCCAAATCAACTGAGCTGATATTGTGAAGGAAATTTTTGAGTTGAGCGAGAGATAAATATTGAAAATGATCATTTCTTCTCAATTTTTCCAAAATGGCTGAAGATAAATGCGCGACCTCTGATTGGTCAATTTCAGTTCCAAGGTAGTCCATGCATTTGTTAATTTCAGCTGAAGGCATGTTCGAAATTTGATCAGCTGTTATCCAACGAATGCCTGAAATGAAAATCAGGAAAATTAACTTTTTTTTATTCTCAACGGGGTTAAGTTTTCCCTGAAGTTAAAGATTTTGATTAAATAAATTTTTTATTAGTTTCGATGCTTTTTAAATAATAACTTTAGCTTTAGTTACCCCCCCCCCCCCCCGAAAATAACCCCCAGTGATTCTAATAGGAGAACCCCCGCGCCAATAAATCCTCTTGGGTTTTTTCAGTGGGAATTTTTTCTGAAACCAGTCACAAACATGTTTTAAATACTAATATGTTAGCAGACCGCACGAAAATTCATTGCAAATTATTTTAAAATAAATATATGATAACTCACCTTTTCCTAAAATTTTTAAAGTGTCGCATTTCAGATTTTCCGACTGTAAAAGGAGGATTAGTTCAGTTGAGTTTCTGTGACAGTTTTCATATCGTCCGAACTGCTCAGATAGCCGAAATTTCCGTCTGCATTGTGCATTTATGCTCGATTTTTCGGCTTGTTTAGAATCGATTTTGTGACCGTCGGCTAAAACACCACCTCGATTTACAAACTCGTAAATTGCCGAAATTGGATCTTTTTGTGATATTATATTATTCGCAGCTTCCGAAATTTCTATTAACGAAAAGTCGAAGTCAAAAACTTGACAGAATAAGTTAGAATGAATCATATATTCGACCTTCGGCTTTGTGACGTCATTTTCTTCTCCATTGTGATTGGTCAGTTTTTCGTAAATCGCTTTGCTCTGATTGGCTGTTAGGCAGCATTGGTCAAAAACTGACAAAGAACTTTCTAGAACATCTTTTTCCATTGCTTGAATGTAACTTGGAGAAAGATAGCAAACAAGATTTCCCATACTGTATAGCATTTGTTTGCTTATCGTTGTCTTCTGCATAACTTGTTTATGGAAGTTATGCTCGCAATTGTTCACAAATAAATGGGCAAATTGTTGATTCCGTGCGTCTGAATACCTGTAATTATCATTTAATTGCCCGATTTTCGAAATTAGCTCCCGGCAATAATAATTGGGCGAAAATGCGTTCATGGAAAAATGAGATTTCACTGGAAATTCTCTCAATAATTTTCCAGGAATCGATGCCAAAATTGGCTGTTCAATTAATTGTAAAGAAAACAACTGATCAATTCCTGTAAATGAAATATAAAATTTTTCAATTTTTTCGGCCACCGCTTTCGCATATTCGGAGCTTTGTTCGTCTGTGACACTTTGGATAAGCGTGAAAACATCAAAGAAATCCGAAGAATGTTCTAGAATTTCTTCAGGAAAAACCCAGCTACCTTTCGTTGAAATTGACCGCTTGATTCGTGTTTCAAACGATAATTTAAAATCTTCGTTCAAAACCTGCGCGTATTTCGATTTCCAAGCTTGGTTTAAAAACTGCTCTTTAATACTTTCTAAGTGAAACTCTGAAATTGATTTTGAAGCTTGTAAAAATCGGGGAAAAGGAACATTTTCCCACAAATTGACCTTTAAATTGTCATGCATGTCTGATGTTTTGTTAAGCAGTCCGGAAATTAGCAATCGTTTCTGAAATTGGCCGAAATATGTTTCGTTTGTCTGGAGTTCGTTAAGAATAATCGTTGGAACCTCTTTTTGGGAAGAGTTGACAACCATGTTTAAGATCTCATGCGTGTCGACACCGCTAATTAACCCTCCCAAAGTTTTTAACTTGCTGGTTAAAGGTATTCCTGTTATTTGATTGGATAAAACTAACGCAGCGACTTGACGTTTTGTAGCCCAAGATAATTTCCCGATCGGTATCAGATCGGTTTTGAAATTATTAAGTCGTAAAAGTTCTTCGCGTTCGTCGGGTCTTACGTAACCAATGCAAGACAACTCTTTCGTGTATCTGCAAGCGATTTGGGCTAATTTTGTGGTGAAAACTGAACTTTCGGGCAGTGAAAACATGTTATAAATTGTGATTGGGCTTTTTAAACTTCGACTGTAAGAATAGAGTTTTTTAATGTACTGAAAATGTTGATAAGTCGCGTATTGCCATAAATGTGATACAGAATCAAACGCAAAATTTTCACCATTTTGAGTATTTATAGAGGGCGCGTTTCGTAGAAAAAGAAATAATAAATTAGCGCCCATTTCAGGGCTAAAATCAAAATTTGGGTTTGTTTTTATAACCGAATCAACGACTTGAATGGTTCGGCTTTTAGACCGCAACGTTTCGTCAACGCTAACACAGGGCAAAATTTGTGCCCAAACTTTTACCCAAATTGAGTAAGATTGATAATAATCGTACGCGAAACGTGAATGAGTTTTCACTTCGTGAACTAATTTTCTAACAAATTCAAAAAGTTTCTGGCTTTCGAAGCAAGTTAGCGGTTCGTCTTTGAATCCGTTCTCGATTCCTGTTAGAATGCTTTGTAAGTAGTCGCGATATTGAGAGCTTTCTTTGAATAAATTTAGCTGATCAAATCTGAACCCTTTAGTTAGAATTAATGTCATTTTTGTGTAAATAATTGAGTTAAAGTGGGTTATGTAAGTTGGAGTTCGTGAAATGATTGCCAAAGCTTCTGGTTTCTGAATTGTGTCGACATTATCGATTAAGTTGAAAAGATCCGTTTGGCTGACAAGTCGAATTAGCCGAATTTTGACTTCAGTAGTCCGAGATGGCGACTTAAGTTCGGGTAAAAGAACATTCGGGTTTAAATCCGAAATAAAATTTTTCCGTATTGTCAACAAAAGAAGGTTAGAAAAGGTTTTCACGCTTTTAACTTTTTGTGGGTAATGATCTTTAATGGCACAAACAATTTGTTTATCTAATTTACAAAAGTCGTCATTAATTTGCGTGAAAAGATTGTAATTTTCTTCAAATAATTTTAAATTTTCTGGCTCGATAAAATGGCCGAGGTCACTGCTGACGTCAGAAAATGGGCACCAGCTTTCGGGCGAGTTGTCCCCCCAACTTGGGCAATTTATAGTAAGAATTGTATAAACTCTAGCTAATAACAAATTATTTATAACAAGAAATAAGTAATAATTTGGCGAAAAACTGACGAAAAACATTTTTAAAGGCGGAGAGAAAATTTTACTGCAAAGCTTTATAAATGAAACTTGAAATAAAGATAAATGTGCAAAAATTGTATAAAATGTAACAAAAATCTGTTAAGTAAGTCAATTCTTAGGAAACAAAAATTGCTGAGTCAAAAATGCTGAATAAATTATTGTTTAAAAAGCTGAAAAGGTCCGATGTATACAATAGCAATTGAAAATAGAAAAAGTCCAGCCGAAAGGATTTTTACAAAATATTGTAAAGATTTTTGACAGGAAAATAACTAACTCATTGCAATTTTTTCATAGGAGGCTAAACATATGTTACCGGATCCTTTGTGCTTCCTTTGCTAAAAGTTGAAAGATTGTAAGAATTATTACTGCTTGAGTGATTCTAAATGAAATTATAACTAAAATTAACCGGAATAATAACTCAAAATGAAATCAGATGCTGCTGATGAATTCAATCTTGTCTAGATTTCATTTCCCCACTCAACCTGGGCTCGGAAAAGTAGTTAAATTGAATAATTGATAACTATTAATAAATAACGACAATTTATAACCAACTTCACAGATTTTATAACTCTCAATGCCTGTAAGAAAACTTTAAAAGCGAAAGTAAGACGTCTTTTTACAATCTGAAAGCTAGTAAATTTTTCCGGCTTCTAAACTCCTGATTTCGAAGTTGAAATTTGCGCTTTTATAAGCCTTTTTCGCCAGATTTTTCCCCCACAAGCCAGCGTCAGCTTTCGCGTGTAACAGATGTTTATAAGTTTAACGCTCCAAAAATTATCCAAAATTTGAAGTCTAACTGTTCAAAGCTGCTGCGATTTGTAATTTTATATAACACACTTAAGTGTGGAAATTTGGTTAAATAGCGTTAAAATGTGGACAAAACTACACAAAATAGAAGTACAGCTTCGGGCATCTAGCTTTGTCTAAATTCCTGAAGTTCTCTAGTCGTGAACAGTTCAGTAATTACAGCTGTGACTTTCTCATACTAGGGGTACAAATCAAAGTTTGACTTTAACTCTCGAATTTTTCCTCAGGCGACAGGGAAACTGGGATAATATTGTTGATTTGCACAATTTACGTCACCAGGCAAAGTGGTTTGAGTAAACAAGTGATGTTTGTTAGCAAAATGATAAAGAGTCTGGTGTCTTTTATGTGGGGTAGTGTTAAAAGCGTCCCCCTAGGATAAACCAAACATTTACACAAAGCTAATACTCCTCAATTCGCTTAAGCAATTTGAGAAACTTTGGGAAAATTAAAGTTTTAATCGTCAGTTTTGATTCAATTTTCTCAAAATTTGTTATCTAAGTTTAAGAATAGAATTCGCTAAACAAACTGTAATTGAAGTTGATAATGTAACCTAGATATTTTCGAGAAATAAGTAGATTGAGTACAGAAAATAAGGTCGAAAAACGAGTTTGAAATTAAACGTCTCTAAAATTGAAAATAGAATTTGCTAAACATAAGAGCTGTAAAAGAATCGAAAAATTTAACAAATATTTCTCGAATTTAAAAAAAATCAATTCAAGAAAGTACAATAGAGAAATAAAATAAAAAATAAAAGTTTCTCAATTAAAAGTTGTGACAAATTATCTCAATAATGAAATTTTTTCGACAAAAAGCGAAAGTTAAATGCGACAACAATTTTTCCTATCCAAGTTTTTCTATTGATAGTGAATAAAAAATGAGGTTTTGGTTTCAAGAATTATCAATTTATTTTGCAACTAACAAAGATAAAAAGAAAACTGTCTCTTTGAGAATTCTGCTTCGAAATCGATATTATACGTGTAATTACAAAATGATCGAACTAATTTGATATGCTAATTTTGAAACCGATCAATTTCCACGTAACATACACACAAGAAGTGAACAAATTCAATTTTTCCAATCAATTATTTAAAACAGTAAAAGCACAGCTACAATTACTTTAACAAAGCAACATATTAGCGTAAGTGCAGGATATTTTCCATTTAAGTTGGGCTGAAATAAAAGCAATTTTTCTAGGATGTAGATTTTTATTAACTCGAGTGATTTGGAATAAAAAAGATTCCTTAAGTATATTAAGCTTAAATCCACTTATGGAAAAACTTGATCCCACTTTTTGTGATAAAGGAATCGCGCTAATCAAAAGCGGAATTAGAAATGAAGTGTATGTCATTTTGACAAAGAGGGAAAATTTCAAAAAATTCAATAAAATAGGGATTTATCTTTGAATCAAGTCAGCTACAAGAATCACAATTAGCATTTGTATTCACCCCACATCATAACATTCGGTCACTTTAGCCCCGTTTCTATTCATAATGCGTGTGGTCGTAATTGAATTTGAGCGAAGAAAATGCTAACGAAGCATTGATTTTGAGGAAAAAAGAACTACATATCTTTTTAGGAAACAATACAATAAAAGAACTACAATACTGCTAATAATCATGAACACTAATTTCAAACACTAATTTTGTTGATTTTTCGCTATTTTTCGGGTTTCAATTTTTCTCCGGAAGTGCAAAGCGGTTGAATTAGATCTTTCGTGAGACATAAAGTTAATAAACAAGATTTTCACAAATGTTAAATTTTTGCAAAACTTGTTTCTAGTTTTATCGTTAATTTTCACTTTTAGTTTTGCCATGGGCTTTAAAGCATGCAAACTTTCCGTGACTTCCAAAGTTTTGTAAAATTTTGCAAGGCAGATATTTAATTGGAAATTTTCACTGCATTACGTTGCAATGTGCAAAGTTGTTATTCACGATGGAAAATGGTTGCGTTGATCGTAAACATAACTAATAGAAAAGTATGATTTTTTTCACCCGTTTTTGCAGATAAACGTAACCAGTTTCAGTCTTCAGTTAGCCTAAAACCTAACAAATCCAATATATTTTGTCATTACTAGAGACCCAATTCAAGAGATTTAATTGTTCTTGTGAGCGTAGTAACAAAACTGCTAATTAACTTCTTAGTCCACATATAGAACTACCATAGATTCTTGTTAAATTAACTACCCATTAGTTTTGTGTTCATTTCGGTCCGAAACTTTTTTTCCAAACTTCACTCGTAAATGCCAATTGCAAAATGTTGAACAATAAGGAGTAAGAATCTGATACGAAATAGGTATCTGGTTGGAGATAACACAACAAAAAATCTTTAAAAGGTCAACCGATCTTTAAAACTTTGAGGTTTTCACGCATCAATAATGTCGTAAAAATGCGTCGAATCTTTCATTATCTAAAATAGACAGAACAAGCATAAATATCATCAATTCTATTTTTAACATCCATTTGAGGGAATTGTTGATATTCCTTATAGAAGAAAAATCAGAATTCAATTGAGAAAGTTTCATATCTAAAAAAACGGTAAATTTACTGCCCTAACGCTGAGCAAATGTTGTAGTGCAAATGTTGTAAGCATCACACAGTCTGTAGCTATTAAAACAGGTACAGAGAAGAAAGTCTGCAAATTTGGTTAGAGAAGGCCAAATGAGAAAAACCAATTGATACATTTTCCAAACATTCTTTGAAATTCTTTCCTTTTTCGTCATTTTTTTAACAATCAATTTCAATTTGTTGAATAGTGAACATAGCGTGCATTTTAACTAAGCGCATAAATTTACACAATTTCTATTTTACTGTTTTAAATTAGCTTCTATGCTTTCTGTAACGGCTGCTCTCCTTGTGTTTCACAAAGAAAGTTTTACACCGCCCAGTTCGTTCTGAGTGGTTACAAAATCTGTCCGGATACTTCGTTCATGCAGTTTGCTTTTGTAACTGTATATCCGTTCTGCTGTACTTACCGTTGCATTAACTATTTTAGTTCGTAAATATTCGCTGATTTTAGTTTTTTTAACTATCAATTTGAACTGGATTGCTACAGATCACACAATACGGGATCTCTTTATGTATACCAGTTCAATCCGATAGAAAAAACAAATCGAAGACAAAAATATATATGTCTAAGACCTGTTTGCGCAAAAATATTTAAATTTAAGTTGGCTTTTGCTGTTTGTACTCACAAGTTGAGAATACCAGAAGTTGGGGTTGTAACTGTTGAATTTCAGCTCCAATAATTCGTTGATACAAGACACAGTAACAGAATTTACTGCTCAAATTAATCTTTTTGAATACAAGACACAGTAACAATTTACTGCTCAGGAATATTTCTAGTTCAAGACACTGTAACACGTTATTTACTGCTCAAGACAATTTGTTTTGCAATATTTTGCTGAGTTATACTTTCAGCCGTTTTCTGGGGCTGCTACGTTGAGTTCTGTGTGTTGCTTTTGTTATTTCCCCCTTTTCTCTTTTTTCTCACGTGACAAACTGTAACTAGAACTAGAACTATAACTATAACTATTAAATGACTAGGACAACAGAAAGTGTTTTGTTTCTATTTTCCCGCCTACGCAAGCTTAGCGAGCTCAGCTCCAAGATCGCCGGCCTTGTTTTCCTTCGTGAAAACATCTTCGTCCATTGATAGCACTGGAGCGAGCTTCACTACTGGTCTCTTGTAATATCCATCTTTCGTTCGGATTGTCGCTGATCGAATCACTCCGTCGGAACCTTCAAAGGTTTCGGTTATTCGACCCAGATCGTAATATCCACGTTTGTCATTGTCTTCCACTAACCACACAAGATCACCCTGCTGAAGATTTCTGTCCGTTGTGGTCTGCCATTTCTTTTGACTGTTCAACGTTGGCAAGTACTCTTTACGGAATCTATCCCAGATGAGATCTGCGTAAGCTTGTGTTTGTCGGAAGAGCTTTCTATGATCAACAAATTGCTCTGCACCTGATAGATACGGTAAACAAAGGTTCTTATTGCCAAGTAGGAAATGGTTTGGAGTAATTGCTTCTAAATCCGTAGCATCAGAAGCAATTACTCCAAACCATTTCCTACTTGGCAATAAGAACCTTTGTTTACCGTATCTCTCATCTGGGATAGATTCCGTAAATCCGTAGCATCAGGCCGGTGTCAGCGGTCTAGCATTCAACGTCTGTTCAACAAGACACATCGTGGTCGACAGAACATCTTCCGTGACTGATCGATTGCCCAGCACTGCATACATTGCCTTCTTGCAACTCCTAACCAGGCTTATGCACACTCCTCCAATGTGTGGTACTGCAGGTGGGTTGAACTTCCATCTGATTCCTTGTTGAATCAGATGTTCTTCAATTCGCACCTTGTTCCATGCTGCTATATACTCTGCCAGTTCTTTTTCGGCTCCAACGAAGTTTGTCCCGTTATCACTAATCATTTTGACCGGTTTGCCTCTTCGAGCAATGAATCTCATAATTGCGTTCAGACAACTATCAGAGGCTAGTTTTGGTACAATCTCTATGTGTACCGCTCGTACAGTAAGGCATGTTAATAGACAGCACCAACGCTTTTCGTTTCTTCGACCAATCTTTACTGTGAATGGTACGAAATAGTCTACGCCCACATTCCAGAACGCTGTTGATGCGACTAATCGTTCTTCAGTTAGATCTGCCATTACTGGTGCCTTTGTTTGGGCTCTTCCCTTTCGACATCATTTGCATTTGTTTTTGATCGATCTCAAAGCATTTCGTATGCCTAGGATCCAGAATTTCTGCTGACCTATGTTTCTGATCTATGTTCATTTTGCTGAACTATGTTCATTTTGCAAGAATAATTCAACTACATGGTGCTTCAAATGTGACAGTATTGGATGCTTCGTTTCGAAGCTCAATTGACTTTTACCTATTCTTCCCTGAGCACGAATAAGTCCTTGCTGGTCAATGAATGGTGAAAACTGGAGGATTTTGCTGTTTTTTGGACTTTCCTTTTCAGCCATGAGAGGTTTCATCTCTTAAGCAAATTGTTCATGCTGCAGTAGTCTGAAGATGCTTGATTGTGCACCCTTTCTTTCTTCAAAACTTAGTGGTTTTGTTGCCGGTTTGTGTTTTTTAAACACGCGCTGCACGTATGCCATTGTATTTACTAGTCGATTGAAATCGCTAAATCGTTCCCACTGAATCATCGGCTTTTTCTCTTCAACCTTTACTGAGAAGACCATTTCGTCGTTTTGTTTGTCTGAAGCAATTGTTAAATTCACCTGTTCAGGCCATTCTTTCTCTCGTTGCTTCAACCAGGCCAGCCCAGTGAGCCATTCGCTTCTCTTAAGTTCGTCAACATTGATCGCTCGTGGCCCGATGTCAGCTGGATTGTTGATACCACTCACATGATTCCACTGTGAAACATTAGTTGTATCCAAAATCTCAGCCTCTCTGTTTGCAACTAACACCCGTTGCTTACGGTGGGAGCTATGAATCCTTTGCAGAACAGTAGTGGAGTCTGTCCAAAAGTTACAACTGTGAATCTTCGATTCGTGTTCCTTCACTATCTGTTCTTTAAGTCTCACCGCCATCACTGCTGCTTGTAGTTCCAAGCGTGGTATGGAAAGGTGTCGCATCGGTGCGACTCGGCACTTTCCGATTACAAATGCTAAGTCTGCTGAGTATTCTTTGGGCTTTGAACGTAGGTATGCCACAGCGCACATTGTGTCTTCAGATGCAATGTTGTTCATTTTTGGTCCAGATGCTCTTCAGGAGTCGTCTCATACGGACACTGAATGGTGTAAACAGTTCAAGAGGATCAAACACTGAAGAAATTAGAGATAAGATCTTCCTTTGGTTGATTGGGGTCTCAACTTCTTTGCTTGTACCCCTACAAACCTGTAGACTATCATCGGAAACCGTCCACTGAAGCCCAAGCACCGATGACCCTTCTTGGCTGGGTTCTACTTCAACCTGCTTTGTTTTGTTGATTGATCTTAAGTCCTCTGGGATTGCGTTGGTTACCACGTCGCTGTTGGTGATCCACTTCTTCAGTTCAAATCCATGTTTTGAGAGAAGACGCTGCAGTTGTTTGATAACCTTGATTGCTTCTTCAGGTGTTTCGACTGACTTCATGAAATCGTCCATGTAGAAGTTGTTTTGGATTGTTTTTGCTGCAATTGGGAACTCGTCCTCGTTATCGATGGCAACTCTCTTCAGAGCGTAGTTGGCACATGTTGGTGAACTCTTTGCTCCAAAAACATTAGGCTGATGCTCGTAAATTTGCACAGGTTCATTCATTGTTGGTGGCCACAAGAATCGCAAGCAGCTTTTATCCCGTTCAAGAACTTGCACTTGCAGAAACATTGATTCAATATCTGCGGTTAGGGCAATTGGTCCTTCTCGAAATCGGAATATTGTTCCGATCAAACCGTGTAGTAGATCGGGTCCGGCTAAAAACTTGTCATTTAGGCATACATCCTTGTATTTTGCTGCAGCGTTGCAAACACGGCGAACTTTACCCGGTTTGTTGGGGTTTAGTACTGGATGGTGTGGCAAGTACCATTCCTTTCCGAAAGTGCCTGTGACTTCCGATTTACCGAGGATCTTCACAAATCCCTTTTCAACATCTGTATCAATTGACTTTCGATACAATTCTTTTAAATTCGGGTATCGTTGAAACCTTCGTTCCAGTGAGTAGAACTGAACAAGGGCTGAGCCGTAGTTGTTTGGGAGAGTGAGTTCTGGTTCATTCCAGAGCATGCCCACTTTGTACCGCTCGCCTGTAAACTTTGTAGTGCTCTCTAGAAACTTTTGAGCTTGTTGCTCTTTCCTTGATTGACTTACAACATTTAATTTGGAGGCATAAGTTTCTATGTCCCACCATGATTGGATATTTTCAGTCACTTTCACATCTTCTGTGAAGGCAAAATGACAAACTTATTGACTTTTCTTGCCTGTCATGGGACCACTGACTACCCATCCTAATTCTGCTAAGACGGCAAAAAGATCACTTCGTGTTCCAATCTTATAGTCCTATGGACGTTGAATTTCGTAGGCATCCTGCCCAAGTATGATGCCTACTTCCACCAGGTTGAATGCTCTGTTAGTGAGAACATTCAGGTGTCTGAATTTGTTCTTCAGTTCCTTGTAGTGATATGTTGTGTTTCCCAACGAGATTGATGGGTGTGCAAACGCTTCAACACCTTTGAATGTAGTCCGTTTATTGTGATAGGAACCTTTTCTGTCCTCAAATCTTGCGTCCCATGTATGCCAGCTATGTTCAAGTTAACGTCCGTGCCTTTGGCTTGTGGTTGATCCTTGACACTTTGATCAATGAATGATACTGTTGACCCACTATCGAGGAAAGCGTAATTAGTCAACCTGTTACCACCACGCTGAACCGATACCGGAACGATTTGAAGAAAATTAGTAACTTGGTTACTCTGGTTGATTGTTGCTGCGCTTACATTAACTGCGTGACTAGCCTCGTCCATTTGGTTTTCTGAGTGTAGCAGTCTGTTTTGCTTTTTGGTACATCCATTTATACCGCACGGGTGGACTCTACAATCTTTGATTTCATGCCTTTTCCCTGGACAACCATAACATAAGCGTTCTTTTCTCACTGCCGCATAGCGGTTGGTGACATTCATACTCTTAAATATTGCGCAGTTCCATATTTTATGAGTGCCATCTGCTAGTGGACAGTTGCTGTTTTGCTTTTGCTTCGTTTCGTTCGCATTCGAACTCGCACTAATATTTGACGATTTAAAGAATCGTTTTTCTTTGTTAGCGTTTGGTCGATCATCTCCCCTTCGTTTGCTCTTAGTTCATGGCATTCCTTCATGGACAGAAGCCATTCGAGCTAACCATTTTTCAAGGAGAGTGAGATCGAATCTATCTTCTTGACACTCGTCAACGAAGGAGAACCACTTTTCTTTCAAGTGTGGGGTCAGTTTTTCAATTGCCACTTGCAGTGTTGAACTTGAACGCAGATCGTCCTCATAATTGTATTGCTTCAGAACATTAACTAGATTGCTGATTGTTATTGAGTAACCGTTGAGTCGTGCAGTCGAATTGGTTGTTGTTTGCGCAATATGTTGAGCTGAGTGTCGACAATTAGGTAAGGTCGGCAAAAATTCCGTCCCAGGAGTTCC
Source organism: Convolutriloba macropyga (assembly GCF_964194025.1). Classification (NCBI taxonomy): domain Eukaryota; kingdom Metazoa; phylum Xenacoelomorpha; order Acoela; family Convolutidae; genus Convolutriloba; species Convolutriloba macropyga. The sequence continues at coordinate 17,532,239 of NC_134482.1, forward strand.
CACGCTTGAGCGTAAAACTCTCCCGAATAGCCCATTCCTGATATAGCTGACTTTGCTTTACCTGTCAAGAATGTTTTCAAGTTGCTAATTTTCTCTGAGTCAGGTATATCGCGATGATGAACCGTTGCTTTGAACATATTCGACCACTCCGGCCACTCTAGGGGGTTTCCGTCGAATGAACTCAACTTCAACTTAGGTAGTTGACTACTACTGCTTGGTTGATCACGCTTAAATTTGTCTTGTTCCCAGGCTGCGCTGGCACGCTCTCCACTTGGTGACCGTGACTTAAGTACACCTTCGCGATTGAGGTTTACCCTGGGATAATTGTTGTCGATCCTGGTTTTTGCACGCTCGAAACTATAATCGTGCAAGTTGGAGAATTTATCCGAGCTATCGAGCCAACCGGAAACATCTTTGTTCTTCGGGGTTTTCCAATTGACTGGTGATCTACTTCGAATACTAGGGGCTGCACTTTCATCAGAATCTGATGCTCTCGCGTCAATAGCTTCTTTTTCGTATTCCAGTTTCAGTGCACCTTCTTCTTCAAAAAGTTGCATCTCCATTTCAAGCTCTTTCCTTTTCAATTCGAATTCAATTTTCTTCAACCTCATTTTTGCTGCAAAGTCTTTCTCAAAGTTTTTCTGCCTTTTTTGCTCGTTTATCAGAGGAGGCCTTTAAATCATTGTCCTTGTTTGGGTTTCCATTTTCAACAGTTCGTTGAGAAACTCCTACAACAGACTGTGAATTCTTGGCAGCAGTTGGTTCTGCATCGCTTGTCAATTGAACAGTTTGATTCTGTTGATCCTTCATGTTTGTTTCTCCGTGGATATACGGTAACCACTCTGCGTTTAATGTTTGTAAGAAGTTTAGTCGTTCGGCTTCGTAACGTTCAAACAATTCGGGATCACAAAGAGTAGTTGCCAGCTTCCGAGAAAGAGTGCAATAAGAGTCGTCAAGCTTCAGTATCTGTTGATAAATGGTCTTGAGTTCGCTTGATCTATCGTTGTTTCTGATTATCTCCTGGCCCTCCTGAGTTTTTTCGTCCAGTCGTTTTTTACAGTTGTTAATCTGTCTTTGCAAAATGTCTTGACTCTGTGACGGAGTCACTTCGTTTGTACTTTGGGACTGCAGCTTGAATATCTACAGTACTTTTGTTTATTTGCTTTAATTAAGCTTTGATATTCAACTTCTAATGCACTTTGCCTAATTGGCTTTGCTTCGTTGGATTGCCTGTTGAGTTTTGCTTTATTTGTTGATGCCTTTAGCACTTCACTTTTTGAGTTGGACAGCAGTTTGTACTTCACTTTCCGGGTTGGCGGACCAAATGTAACGGCTGCTCTCCTTGTGTTTCAAAAAGAAAGTTTTACACCGCCCAGTTCGTTCTGAGTGGTTACAAAATCCGTCCGGATACTTCGTTCATGCAGTTTGCGTTTGTAACTGTATATCCGTTCTGCTGTACTTACCGTTGCATTAACTATTTTAGTTCGTAACTATTCGCTGATTTTAGTTTTTTTAACTATCAATTTGAACTGAATTGCTACAGATCACACAATACGGGATCTCTTTATGTATACCAGTTCAATCCGATAGAAAAAACAAATCGAAGACAAAGATATATGTCTAAGACCTGTTTGTGCAAAAATATTTAAATTTAAGTTGGCTTTTGCTGTTTGTACTCACAAGTTGAGAATACCAGAAGTTGGGGTTGTAACTGTTGAATTTGACCTCCAATAATTCGTTGATACAAGACACAGTAACAGAATTTACTGCTCAAGATTAATCTTTTTGAATACAAGACACAGTAAAAAATTACTGCTCAGGAATATTTCTAGCTCAAGACACAGTAACACGTTATTTACTGCTCAAGACAATTTGCTTTGCAATATTTTGCTGAGTTATACTTTCAGCCGTTTTCTGCGGCTGCTACGTTGAGTTCTGTGTGTTGCTTTTGTTATTTCCCCCATTTCTCTTTTTCTCACGTGACCAACTGTAACTAGAACTAGAACTATAACTATAACTATTGAATGACTAGGACAACAGAAAGTGTTTTGTTTCTATTTTCCCGCCTACGCAAGCTTAGCGAGCTCAGCTCCAACACTTTCATATTTCATACCAAATCTGCAACTCCATTTTTTTTTGCTCTATCAATTATTGATTGTTGAAAATCTAGTCTCATCCTCTTGGAACTGATAACGTCTTATCAAAAGATCTGATCATATTTTCTAAGTGAATGCAATTCCACTCAGACTGAAATTGAGTGAAACATTTAGCTAAAATACTGAAATCTGGAATCAAAATACGAACTTATGCAAGTTATTGAATTTGAATTTCTCCTGTATATTTATATAGCACGAAAAAGTTGCGGAAACAGCAGAATGCGCTATTAAAATTATATAAATCCAAAGTTTCATCAGGAGTGAACGCTCGAAAATTCTAACGTATCTTTAATAAGCGCTCTGACATTATTTGAAGACAAGTTTTTTTGGCTTTTCATTTTGTATGATCAAAATATATTGAAGTGCATTGACTAGTTTTTTTTTACTTTTAAACAGGACGTGGTCTTTTTCGAGCTCGGGTAGTATTTTTTGTGTTCAATAAAAAATTTATCAAACTTCTACGGCGATACCCAGAGATGTCCGAGTTCAATTTTCTTATGAGGTTTTTGTTTGTATAATGCGATTGGTTTCCGAGCGAGTTTTGTAGGAAAAATTTAGATTTGCGTTCAAAAAATAATTCATGATTTTGTATGATTGCAACCCAAAAACATGACTTAAGGCTGAAAAAAATGAGTTGTTTTGTGTATAGATCACTAATCGTAAAAAAATCGATTTCGATTGAGGTTTCAAAGTTGGATTCTCTTTTTCTTTTGTAACAGTTATATTTTTTGCGGAATTTTTAGCGTCGTTCCACCATAAACCAGAATTCCACAGTCAGAAACTGATGTCTCCGAAGTTTTGTAGAACATCACGATGATGTTGCGACTGCAAGTTTTCCTTAGACTTGCAATTATTGCGATCAACTTCTTCAAGTTTAAACAAATGGATTCCACATGTGCTTCGAAAATTAAATTCGCGTCTAAATTTAATCCTAGATATTATTAAGTATTGCACTGTACTCTGAAAAATGCAATTTTCTGTTGATAATTTCTGTTTGCCTTAGTTGCAAAAAAATCATTACAAAATTTATAACTCTCTTTAATCCAATTTATTTCGATGTAGCCAAAATGAAACTGAATGAATTTCAGTATTTAATTCATTAGAAGTTGCTCTTCTTTTGAAAAAGAGCCTGGTGTCGTCGGCAAAAAATACGGAGTGAATAATATACAAGCGTCCACAAAGTCATTAGATTACAGTTTGAACAATACAGAACCCAGAACAGAACATTGAAGAAATCCATTATTTACCATCAGTTTTTTCGATATTCTTTTTTTCAATATAACACACTGTGTTCTTGATTTGACATTTGAAGAAAACCAGCCTAAAACCTGACCCCTAAATCCAATATTTCTTATTTTTTCAACAGCAGCGAGTGATTTACAATGTTGAACGCCTTTTCAAACCAAGGAAGACCGTGGAGCTATTGTTCACTTTTTCTTTTTCCAATCTTATATATTCAACTACATTTACAAGTGTATCAACTGTTGAAATGTTACTGCGGAAACTAAACTAACTTTCATCAAGAATTTTGAATTTCTCAATGTAGTCAACAATTTTGTTTTTTATAATTTTTGCAAAGATTTTCCAAAAGACCGCAAAATTTTAATTGGTTGACGGTTATTGAATTCAGTTGGGTAACTGCTCCTTTCAGGCTATTTGGGAAAACTCAGCTCAAAAAAGATCAATTGATAAAATTAACTAAAAATTTTTGTCAAACCTTATAAAAAAGGTGTTAGTGATCAGATCCACACCATGCAAAAAAGAATTTTGTAGGCTTGCTATTTGTGAGAACATTTCTACCACATTTGTTTCATATAGCATCATAGATTGTTTTTCAGTCCAATTAGATGAAAGATAGCTTATTTGAGGTAATTTGTTATTTATTTCATCTGTGACCTTTACAAATTGTTCATTGAAATAGTCAGCTATGGTGTTGTTGTAATCAGTTCCAATAATAATGTCACATCACCTCTGCGGTGACTGCCTGTCATTTTGTTTACGATTTTGTACATTTTCCTTGAGTTCCTACCACAGTTTTGAAGTTTTTTTGTATGAATAACTTTTTTTTGTTGTTCATGATTTAGGTGCTCTTCAGTTGAAGATATCTTTTTTATCGGTAGTGTTTTTGTTCTCAACGATTTGGTTCTTGAATTGTTTCTCTTCGCAAAAAGATTTCTAAATCGATTTGTGACCCACTGTTTCCTATTTTTGTTTTGTTTGGTTTCAACCAAAGTTTGATATTTGTCGACTACAAAATGCGTTGAATTTTTGATCCACATTTTTGTTCTAAATTATGATTAAGTTATTTTCGGGTTCCTTTTAGTATTTTTTAAACCGTCTTTTGTTGTTGAAAACAGACATACAACGACGTTTAGATGCTTTTATCTTGGGTTTTATCATTTCTTTTGTTAGACGAAAAACTACGGGATAGCGATCTTTAATGTCATTACTGATAGATTCAACTACGCATTGTTTTTTATGGATATTTGTCAGAAAAATATTGAGGGTTGTTTTTGTTTAAATTGCCACCAATCAAATAAAATTGAAAAGAAATTTTCCAAAAATTGAAAAAAAAAGAAATTTCCATTTGCAAAAACTGATCAAATTGATTATTATTAAGATTATAGGTGAACTACTGGCCTGAAAAGCATTTAAAATTCAGTACATTAAGAACAACTAAATTTAATGTTTTCGCTTGTGATGTTTTTTGTTAATATTATATTGTGAGGTTGCTTTCGCAAAATCTCAAACTTTCAAATAATTATCTTGCATATTCTCATATTACTAAGATATTGGAAAATTTGATTTTTTTTTCATTTTGATATGTGGCATTTCAGCTTATACAGAATGAAGTTTGAGGTAAGGTGGAAATAATATCGCTGAATCTCTGACAAGATCTTTTGTATATTTAAGAAAAATCCGCTTAGTGTCTCATCACTGATCAGGAGTTGAAATTGTCCGAATCAGAAAGAGAGAGGAGGTCGTTTCTGTATTTGTTCTGTATTTTGATCAGATACGTTCCACACATGGTTTTAACGGAACATTTTAAACAGTCGCGTTTCTCTTAAAGGGAACTGATTTTAGTACGTTGTCATTTAAAAATTCGAAAAGCTTTTAATAATTTGAAAAGCCTTCAACAATTTCAAAAGTTTTTAAGAATTTGAAAAGCTTTTAACAATTTCAAAAGTTTCTAATAATTTGAAAAGCTTTTAACCACTTGAAAAGCTTTTAACAATTACTGAAATTGTTAACCGTTTTCAAATTTTTAATTGACAACCTACATAGCAGCCAATTTGAGCCTAGTTGAACCTCAAACACAGAAGAGTCAGATTTTTTTCAAACCAAGTCTTTTTGTAATTTACAATTTTGTACATTTTCTTTGAGTTCCTACCACAGTTTTGAATTTTTTTTGTATGAATAACTTTTTTGCGTCGTTCATGATTTAACTGCTTGTCAGTTGAAGATATCTATTTTTATCGACAGTGTTTTTGTTATCAACGATTTGGTTCTTGAATTTTTTCTCTTCGCAAAAAGATTTCTAAATCGATTTGTGACCCACTGTTTCTTATTTTTGTTTTGTTTGGTTTCAACCAAAGATTAATATTTGTAGACTACAAAATGCGTTGAAACTTTGATCCACATTTTTGTCCTAAATTATGATTAGGTTATTCTCGAGTTCCTTTTAGTATTTTTTAAACAGTCTTTTCTTGTTGAAAACAGACATACAACGACGTTTAGATGCTTTTATCTTGGGTTTTATCAAAATTTTTGTTAGACAAAAAACTACGGGATAACGATCTTTAATGTCATTACTGATAGATTCAACTACGCATTGTTTTTTATGGATATTTGTCAGAAAAATATTCAGGGTTGTTTTTGTTCTTGACGTTTCTTTATTTGTACCCGAATCTATTGGGTTCATACCATTCCTAGAGATAACACCATCAAATTGTTTTTTTATAGGAATCAGAGATAGTTGATTTATATTGAAGTCTCCACATAAGATAAGGTTTTGGTTCACACCCACCATAGTCTCAAGATAGCTGTCAAATTCAGTTAAGAACTGGTTGTGGTTGGTTTTTATTAAACCCTCGGGGAACATAGTTTGTAATCAAAGTATAGTTTTCGTCTGATGTTCCCCAAGGTGTCTGTTTAAAAACCTGACGTTCTCCAATATGTTTGTTTAGAGACCGGATACTAACAATCAAGACTGCAGTTAGTTTTTTGATGCGCAAGTCCTGTTTTGCTGCAATGAAACATCGTACATTTTGTGTTTTTTGCTCATAGGAATATCAGTTCCACTGTTTGTTGCGTCCACATTTGGCGAAAAAGCATAGGTTATTTCGCCATTTAAGAATGGAGTGCCATTATTTTGTATAGTTTGTAAACTCGTTTGTTGTCTCCTTTGATAATCCGAGAAATCGCTGATCTCACCAAGTGGGTGATATCTTTCATCATCAAAAGCTCATAAGTGGGATTTCTTAAATTTTTACTGAATGTCCAGTTCTAGCGCTTTTTTTCTAATGATAACATCCTGGTTCGCTGGTCCTTCATGAAAAAAAAATAGGATTCCACATTGAACGTCTCAGACCTCTAACAATGAAGCATTTTCAAAATTATGTCCCTTTGTAGCAAACACAAAAATTGAACAATGACAAGGTTTACCTTTTATAGTGGGCAGGCAATCAAGATTTCATCGGGATTCAAACAAACTTGTAAGATAATGTTTACTATCTGCAAAATTGGTGCAAGTACATTACCATCAGCTGGGACGTCAACGTTAGTTAAAAAAGAAACGATCTGTTTTGATAGCTTTCTACTGTTTTTAATCATTTTTCTAACTGGTAGATTTTATTTCCTGAAGTAATTTGTATATTCTCAAGTTTTTTGAGAAGATCCGTAAGATTTTGTATGACTAGGTTTTGTTTTGTTACAGTATTTGTAAGTTTTTCAATAATTTGTTTTAATTCGGTAATGTTTTCTGTAGTAAGGCTCTTTTGGTTGGCCATTTTGATACTTTGAAATTCACGTTGGTTGGCCAACGTGAATTTCAAAGCTTTTGAATAGCATAAAAAGAGCAAGAAAGAGCAACCACTTGTGCCATTTAAATTGCCACCAATCAAATAGAATTGAAAAGAAGTTTTCCAAAAATTGAAAAAAAAAAGAAATTTCCTTTTGCAAAAACTGATCAAATTAATTATTATTAAGATTATAGGTGAACTACACGCCTGAAAAGCATTTAAAATTCAGTACATTAAGAACAACTAAATTTAATGTTTTCGCTTGTGATGTTTTTTGCTAAAATTATATTGTGAGGTTGCTTTTGCAAAATCTCAAACTTTCAAATAATTATCTTGCATAATCTCATATTACTAAGATATTGGAAAATTTGATTTTTTTTCATTTTGATATGTGGCATTTCAGCTTATACAGAATGAAGTTTGAGGTAATGTTGAAATAATATCGCTGAATCTCTGACAAGATCTTTTGTATATTTAAAGAAAAATCCGCTTAGTGTCTCATCAGTGATCAGGAGTTGAAATTGTCCGAATCAGAAAGAGGGAGGAGGTCTTTTCTGTATTTGTTCTGTATTTTGATCAGATACGTTCCACACATGGTTTTAACGGAACATTTTAAACAGTCGCGTTTCTCTTAAATGGAATTGAATTTAGTACGTTGTCATTTAAAAATTCGAAAAGCTTTTAATAATTTGAAAAGCCTTCAACAATTTCAAAAGTTTTTAAGAATTTGAAAAGCTTTTAACAATTTCAAAAGTTTCTAATAATTTGAAAAGCTTTTAACCATTTGAAAAGCTTTTAACAATTACTGAAATTGTTAACAGCTTTTCAAATTTTTAATTGACAACGTACACAGCAGCCAATTTGAGCCTAGTTGAATCTCAAACACAGAAGAGTCAGATTTTTTCAAACCAAGTCTTCTTATAGCTTAGCACTCAAAATACAGACTTAGTTATTCAGTCTTACAAATTGATGAAGATTTTTTCAAGCGCTATTTTGAAGCGCATATGTATGCCCTAGACGTTGGTTTTAAAAATGAGTACACAAATTTTTGCTTGAAGACTATTGGAATATATTAGAAACTTATATCAAGTTTAGTATAATATAACTTCTTAGAGTTTTAACAATAGATGTGATGTTTAAAAAACGTGTAAATTGTGGTATTCCAACAATATTTGTTCCAACTTGTATGAAATATACCGTTATCTGAAGTTTCTTGGTAAAAGTATTTAGTGTTTTGGCAAAAAATAATATGAAGTTGGATTGATAAAGCTGGAGAAAGAGCCAAAGGGGAGGAACTAGATACTCAAACGGGTTTTTTGTCATATCTGGCCAATCGGTATATTCATCGTAGAGAGTTGTGAGTGGTATCATTAAAAAGCCAATAGAATATGCTGCGCTGAATATGTAAACACGACGCTTTTTTTCAATTTCAATTTTTCCGGGGTTTTTTCGAGGTTAAAAACTTTTTGATTAGTAACATGATTTCCGTTGTTTTCAATCATTGTCCTATCATTTTTTCTGCTAAAATTTAATAAAATTGTCAGGAAAGTTGTTGTCGGTTTTACTTTTAAAGATTGAAGCGGGTTTCTCAAAAATCTCATCCATGTTTTTTGGCTAAAATTTTTCATGAACTGATTGCACTGCAGACTTTTTCATCAAAAATGAATCGAAATTTTTAAAACCAACTTTCTTCAAGTTTGCCCAATGTAGAGCCCTGAAAAGTGCTGGCACAATTTTGTCTCAACTCCGATCAAAGTCTAATTTTACTACCACTTCTAAAAGAAGATCTCATGAATGAAAACATTGCCCGCTATCCCACAATTTAATTAGATACGTATCCTAAATGCATCTTTATTGTTGATATTAAAAAATGTACTTTTCAAGTTTATATTTCTTGCAAATATTTGGAGCAAATAGCTGTAAATCAAGGTTCATTTAATTCAAATCCCAATTGCATAGGAATGAGCTGCAATTAAATTAATTTATAATAGGATTTCAGCATGAACTCGTTGTTTTGTTACATTGCAAACTTTTTTTTTGTAAACAAATCTTCAACCTTCAATCTAGAACTTAAATCTAAAATGTGAACTTGGACTCCTGTATTTTGCCTGCATTTATTTTTCGCGCGTTCTGCTAACTTAGTCTTGCTAATCAAAGATCTAATCGGCTTCTTTGCTGGCACATTTAAAAGTGAATTATGTTTTCAGTTGATATCTGATGGGTCTTCTAACTTCGTATATTATTGTTTTAAGAAAATGTCAGTAAAATTTTAAACTTAGCATCTCATTGATGTTACTTCAATATTAATAGAGATCTCAGTATACACAAAGCCATCATCTTTTTCTTGTGAAAACAATTTTTTGACAATTTTGGTCTTATTTTTAACTAACGGTTTCTTGGCTTTTTTGCTACCAATTTTCAAGAAAACGATGGGATATTGACATGTAATTTGCTGTTTTTTCTGTATACTTGACACATTAGTAATTAATGAAAGACCCATTTGGTGTTCGAAAGTGTGTGATCGAATATATTCATAATTTTTGAGAGTTTTTTTTCTGTTTTTTGACGGCTGAGGTACCACTCACTCTCAGAATTTCTATAAGAATTTACAATTTTTAGCTGTGTTTATTATTTTTTTATAGTTTCCAGATAGTGAAAGATCTTAGTTCTTTTTAATTACTACAGTACCGATTTTTCACTGACTGATACAAAAATTGTTATATTTTTGCTGCTATGGTTTTTCATGTCTGATAGTTTAAGTGGTTTCAATACTGTTGTTTCGTAAAAATTGTGAAATTCTGAGTTTTTTTTCCGAAATTATTCTTTTTTCGCCTTATGACTTAGTCTCAATAAAAACACAATTGGTTTCCTAAGGAGTTGCAAGATGATCTTTTGTTTGTTTTTAGTTGAAAACTTATGGTTTTTAAAATTTTCGAAAGAAAAGTGTTATAACTTGGCCAGTTTTTACCATAATTCTGTCAATATGCAGCTAATATCTGTAAAAAAAAGGATCGAATCCTCTCTCTAATGAGTTGAATTCTCATCTTTATATGTGCTATTTTTTCAACTAATAGTTTGCTGGCTTCGATATTGCGCATTTTTGCTTAATATTTACGATTTCTCTACATCTGAAAATTCTGAGTTTGTTTTCTGTTCCTTGCCACAATATCACGCTAATTGGAGGTCCCATTGGCGTCCTTAGAATGCTCAAAGGAATCTAAGTAATGTTTTCAGTGAACTGTTTATGGTTTTTACGGCAGTCAGTCCCTATTAAATTATTTGGTTTCCAAAAAAGCGCCATTTTTTGTTCTTTTTGAAGTCGTATGACATATTCTGGCTAATGTAAGGTCTCAATTGCTTCCTGAGAAAATATTAAGAAACAGGTCCCAGTGGCTCCTTAATTATACCTCAACGGGAATAAGGGAGACTTTTAATGACTTCAGATGAATTCAAATGATTTTAATCACTTGATCTTCGAAATTGAAAAAATGATCTTCGAAGTTGGAAACTTACTTTTGAGTTTTGCCTTTTCTGTAGTTTCGTGTCAAATATTTATGGAATCTCTTTAAAAGCAGAGCTCATAACTTTTTATGGTGCAGCGCACCTTTGTTTGTTTTGTGTATTTTTATCTCATGCCAATTTGATTTTGTAATTGTGTTTTCTTTTACATATAGAGTTTATAGAGTGTCGGGTGTAAATAAAGTTGTTGTTGTTTGACCATGAAATTTCATATTCCCACTATTCTGATTAATTGCAGGTTTCATCGGCCATCTAATGCGGGATTAATATATATATATATATATATATATATATATATATATATATATATATATATATATATATATTCAGTGATATGCTGACCAAAATGTGAATTTTTGAAAGTTTTGTCTTTTTTCCATTGTGAAGACATTTAAGTAAAAAATTTAGATGAGCGTGGTAGGAACTTTATGTTTTATAAAAAATATTTATGCCGCTGTATTTAATTAACTCCAAAGCAATTATACGCAAAGATAAAAAAAAACATTAACATTTCACTGACACTTTAAATATATAGTTTATAGAGTTTCGGGTGTAAAAAAAGTTGTTGTTGTCTGACCATGAGATTTTTCATTCCTAGTATTCTGATTAATTGCAGGTTTCATCGGCCATCTAATGCGGGATTAATTTATATATTCAGTGATATGCTGACCAAATTGTGAATTTTTGAAAGTTTTCTGTTTATTCCAGTGTGTAGACATATAAGTAAAAAAATTAGATGAGCGTGGTAGGAACTTTATGTTTTATAAAAAAATCATAATCTGCTATATTTAATTAACTCAAACACCAATTATACGCAAAGATAAAACACATTATCTTTTCACTTATACTTTAAATATAGAATTCATAGAGTTTCGGTTGTAATTAAAGTTGTTGTTGTTTGACCATGAAATTTCTGATTCCTAGTTTTCTGTTTATTTGCAGATTTCATCGGGCATCTAATAGGGGATTAATTTATATATTTAGTAATATGCTGACTAAAATGTGAATTTTTGAAAGTTTTCTGTCTTTTTTCCTTGGGTAGACCTTTAATTAAACAATTTAGATGAGCGTGGTAGAAACTTTAAGTTTTACAAAAATACATAAGCAGCTATATTTAATTAACTCAAAAACCAATTATACGCAAAGATAAAAAACATTAACGTTTCACTCATACTTTACATATACAGTTTATTGATTTTCGGGTGCAAATAAAGATGTTGTTCTTGACCATGAGATTTCTGATTCCTAGAAATCTGATTATTTGCAGGTTTAATCGGTCATCTAATGCGGGATTATTTTATATATTTAGTGATATGCTGACCTAATTGTGATTTTTTAAAAGTTTTCTGTCTTTTATCCATTGTGTAGACATTTAAGTAAAAAATTTAGATGAGCGTGGTAGGAACATTATGTTTTATAAAAAAAGTATATCAGCCGCTATATTTAATTAACTCAAAAACCAACTATACGCAAAGATTAAAAAACATTAACTTTTCACTCATACTTTAAATATAGAGTTCATAGAGTTTCGGGTGTAAATAAAGTTGTTGTTGTTCGACCATGAGATTTCTGATTCGCAGTATTCGGATTAATTGCAGGTTTCATTGGCCATCTAATGTGGGATTAATTTATATATTTAGTGATATGCTGACCAAAATGTGAATTTTTGAAAGTTTTCTGTCTTTTTTCCATTGAGTAGACATTTAATTAAAAACTTTAGATGGCCGTGGTATGAACTTTTTGTTTTACAAAAAAATACAAGCCGCTATATTTAATTAACTCAAAAACCAATTAAACGCAAAGATAAAAAAGATTAACGTTTCACTGATACCAGTTTCAAATTGAAACTTCGACATTGCTAAACCTGAAATTATGAATACATTTTAATTAAAACCAAAACAAATGAATTATTTTGAAATGCAGAATAAAAGGGTCGTTAAATTTGAAAGCACACGAGAGATTATGATGCAAGCTGTTATCTGTCTTGCAAAAAAACTTGATCCTGGTTTAAACAATAATGTATAGGTTGTTGGATCAAAATATTAACAAGACGGATATAGCGAGATTGTGCGTACCACATAATTTTCCATCATATATCTCAAAAAAATTCATTGTTCTAAGTGGAACAGCTCTTTTGATGTGCTCGTTTGATGTGCTCGTTTGATGTGCCACGCAGACAATTTTTGCCACGCAAGTTATTTATCGGAGGAACTTTGATTAAGCCATTCTTCGTCAAAAAAAACTGACAAACTCGGAAAAAATTCATGTGGTATTACATTTTTTTTTTCAAAAAATGTTATACCACACGAACTTTGTTAATTAATTGTGTTTTGTTATTTTTTGACCAAAAGTAATACCACATGCATTGTGAATTATTTTTTTAAAAAAACAGTTTATACCAAAGTTTTCAGTTCATAAGAGCCATCAGAGCTATCAGTTGAAACAAAATTGGCTAAAACAAAAAGGGCAATTTTTGCCGGCAGAATAGATGCAATCAGTTTACCTGCAAAAAAAGCACGTAAATATACTACTGGAAATGAGTTTCATAATAAGTTTAAGGACCAAATTAGCTTAAGGGAAACTAAAAAACTAAATTGTGTAAATAAAAAGTTCTCATATTCTATGTTTTTCTAATAAAAGCAGCCTTAATGATATTTTTACCACTCAGTTTGACTCAAAATAAAGTTGAAGATTTTGCTCGAGAAAAAGTAAAAAAAATAAATCATCAATAGATAGCATTTATTTCCAGTTTAGTCTGTTTGGAAGAAAGATCAATTCAAGTTTTTTTTTGTTGCAAAGAGACCACCGTGTCAACTTTTGGAAAATTTTAACGAACACAAAGAAAACATTTTTCTTGAATATATTTCGACTAATCGATGAAACAGTTTGAAGACAAAAATATTTTGCTTTTTCTGAACCAAATACGAACGGCTTTGCGCATCAATTACCTCGGGCTAGTGGATTATGTAACTTGGTAAATTGGTCAGATATGGATCAATTGTACAAACTTTGTTTTAGAGGAAATCGAAATGCAGCTGAGAAGAATGTTAGCGCATTTCTCTACTATTTTTATTAAATGTTATGAATCCCGCTACACTGAAAGTCAAAAGCAGCACTAGTCTAACGGGAAGACTTAGTTTCAGCTATTATTTAACTCTAACTTAGAAAAAAAATAATTTCGAACAAAACAATAGATTTTTTTATATATTAATTTTGTCAATATAATCTGTCAATATTGTAACTTTTAATCGAAGTAATGTTCTTAATTAGCTAAGGGAAATCGCTTTTTGCTTTAGCTTAAGTTCACAGAACTTAAAACATAGTAAGTTTCTCTCGTTTTTAGTTAATGACCTTTTTGAAATCAAAATTGTAATTGTGACAATGTTCCAAGAATTTTTCATGGAATCAAATACTTTTTGATATTGAAACTAGAAGAAAAGAAGTGGGAACGCGTTTTTCTCGTGCTCTAGGAAAATTAATTTCTCGAATTTTCTTGTATATCAGTAGCAGCTAAGTGTACAATTTCTAGCGTGAAAAACCATATAAGTTAAGGAAAAGATACTATTAGATTTTAAATTCATTTTAAGCGTGCAAAGAATAAAAATCCAGCATTTTTCCTGTTGGCTTTTCAAAAAAATAGCGTCTGTTTAAAATGTTTCTATTACACTTTATTTCTAAATGAGAAATCTGTTTTTTACATTAATACAAAAATCTTCATTTGACACCTATAGGAAAAAAAACACCTGAAATTTAAGAAAACGGTTGTTTTGTTCTTTTTGTTTAAAGTTTTCTGTTGAATACTTATGATAAATTGTTTGGTTTGTTTTCTTTTGGTTTGATTTATATCATTTTTTGCAATCTAAATCAGTTTGTTTAACATAACTTAAAAACGGCTTTTTGTATTATTAATTTTATTATTACTTCTTCATTATAAATACCTCCAAAAACTAATGCATTTCTTTTTTCTTTACACGAAACGCAACCAAAAACCAAACAAAAAGTGAAATTTTGACTGAAGAAAAAAAAATGGCCTCGCATATATATTCCCACATTTTTCTTTAGTCAAGGAGGTTTTGAAAGGGAGAAAATCAGTCAAGGGCTGTTTTGTGAAATGAGAAAAGAAAAAAAGTTAATGTTCTGTGACTATAATCATCAACCGCACGGATAATTTTCATAGAGACGCTTATCGTTTTCGTTTTCGTGGGGTTGTTGGAAACGGATCTTCATATGGAACGGACAGATCAAATGATCTTGATAGAACCCATTGGTTTTGTACATTCTCGCTGGTCATCTTTCGCGAATAAGCTACAAATTACAATTTTGGGAGCCATAAATTGCAAGCACCTAGATGTATCACAAGACGAATAATGCGAAACTAAGCGTAGTACAAAAAACATACGTTTCAAAATTATCAAAAGACTGTCCGAGTTTTCAGAAAAAAATTCTCTCGAAAAAATTCACTCCACAAAGAAATTTTCCATGAAAAAAAAAACAGAACATTCAATTCGATACACATGAAATTGTTTTGTAAAATACATCTTTACACAGAAGATTAAATCTGAAAATAAAGTAATCAGTCGCAACAAAATTATCTGACGAAACACAATTTTTAGTCAATTGCTAAAAAGTTTTTACTATCAGTTTACAAGCGGAAAATAGAAATATACAAGAAACTACATATAGTATAAAGGATTAGCTATTAAACTAAAAAAACAAAGGAAAATCAAAAAATGAGACAGATTTATAATGATGAAGTATTTGGTAATGAGGTTGAGTCAAGAATTATTTGAAAATATGACTTTCAAAATTAAGGAAAAAAAATAAAAGAAATTCGAATGTGAAGAAAAATTCTTGTCTTTTGTTTTTTACGTTGAACTAATTCAAATATGATTTACATCACTTATTCTATAGTTCCACTCTCTTGAAATTAGAACAAAACCAAAAAAAAAACAAATAATGAAATTTTTCATCCTTCTCAGTAATGTTTACGTTTAAAATTGAAGAAAAAGTATGCACATAGTTTTTTTTCTACAGTTTTCATAACAAAATAAATAATGGCATAACATACCCGGAGCTTGGTGGCACATCAAATCAGCGCTGAAACAGTCCAAAGACATTCTGTTTTTTAAGATGGCCAGTACTCTGTTCATGTCGCTATATACACTGGCCAGTCTGATTATTGAGTTAAATTCACTGCATGAAAAATAATAACTTCAGCTTAACTCCCGCCAACAGGGTTTGCTATACATTCGATCGGAACTTCCGCATGGGTACTTGTGACATTTAATTTGCGTAGCAAGTTGTAACTACTGAGCTAAATGGGCTTTGTGGTAATTGCCTACAATCCAGCTTATATATAAATAGTGTGTATACTACTATAGTAATTACCAGTTATAAGCAACAAAATTTTGCCTTTCTTCTACTCAGACATAATTTTGGGGAATGAGTAATTTTCAGACTATACAGGATAAGCTTAGCCTGGGCGAACTCTATGACATCAATATTATCATAATTGAGAATTACTGCACATAAAAAAACTTAAAATATTCTGGAAACACCCTTTTTCAGAAATGAATTAAGTGTTTGCTGTTGAAATGTGCTGGTCCAGCGCTGAAATCTCTGCGACTCGACTCCGGATAATTAATTACAAAAATAATTTCGTTTTGCAAATCAAGTGAAGCCAGCTGGTCATGTCGACTGTCTAATTATAATATTATTTGATCAATTTTGAATAAAATGTAGAAATTATGTTTAAAAGTCTACAAATCATCGTTTCACAAAATCGGAGCAGTGAAATATTTGCCTTTGCTGTACAATTTGTTTTGAGATATTGTTAAAAATCTCCAAAAATTAAAAACAACCTTAAAATCAAATGGAATCATTAATTAAGGGGACACATTTCTTTTTAGTATGTTGCAAAAACAGACAATTTTCTAAATGACTCAAAGAATCTAACTTCATACTTCAAAATCAATCATATACCTCTCCTTTTTTTGAATGACTCCTAAGGAAGTAGTTGAGAAAATTTTTTCCATGTAGGCGCCCAAAAAGATAACAGCACGGTTGAAACGCTTATCGACCAATTGCGCAGAAGCGACATCTATAAAAAGATTACGATTTTTTTCGAGCATGTTTTCTCTTTGGGGTTTCAATTTCTGATTGAAAACTAAACTATACAGGTGGCTGCTTCACATTTGTCTGTTGCCAGAAACAACCAGAAAAATGGAACTGATTCAAGAGTTTAAATTGAGATGCCCGAAAATAGAGTCTTCGAAAAGTCAGATGAAACAGTTGGTAGCTTAAGGATGTAATTCTTTGGTCAAATAAAACCCAGATAATAACTACGAATCTCAATAATTTTTAAAGAATTAATACAAGAGTTCACATATCAAAGTAGAACAAAAGTTTTTGCCGGATATAATCAGTTCCAAAGCATTAGGAATATTTTCTGTTTTGTTTATGTCGTGAGACCTACTACATAAAATGAAAAAACGAGGAATTTCTATACGCTGATTTTGATGAAGAAAAAAACTTTTGAACATGAGGGAAATTTTTTTTCCTTCGAAAACAATCAAAAAGTCATCTAATCATTGCTTTTGAAAGCAAGGTTTAAATATTTTTTTTCCGTCTGACTTTGTAACTTTTAATGCACATCTATTAACAAAGTTAAATAAAATAATTTAACAATCACCCCTCCAGAACTGAATTAAGTGTTTGCTGTTGAAATGTGCTGGTCCAGCGCTGAAATCTCTGCGACTGAACTCCAGTTAATTAATTACAAAAATAATTGCGTTTTGCAAATCAAGTGAAGCCAGCTGGTCATGTCGGCTCTCTAATTGTATTATTATTTGATCAATTTTGAATAAAATGTAGAAATTATGTTTAAAAGTCTACAAATCATCGTTTCAGAAAATCGCAGCAGTGAAATGTTTGCCTTTCCTGTACAATTTGTTTTGAGATATTGTTAAAAATCTCCAAAAATTAAAAACAAACTTAAAATCAAATGGAATCACTAATTAAGGGGACACATTTCTTTTTAGTATGTTGCAAAAACAGACAATTAGTTTTTCTAAATGACTCAAAGAATCTGAATTCATACTTCAAAATTAATCTTATACCTCTCTTTTTTTTGAATGACTCCTAGGGAACTAGTTGAGCAAATTTTTCCATGTAGGCCCCCAAAAAGATAACAGCACGGTTGAAACGCTTATCGACCAATTGCGCAGAAGCGACATCTATAAAAAGATTACGATTTTTTTCGAGCATGTTTTCTCTTTGGGGTTTCAATTTCTGATTGAAAACTAAACTATACAGGTGGCTGCTTCACATTTGTCTGTTGCCAGAACCGACCAGAAAAATGGAACTGATTCAAGAGTTTAAATTAAGATGCCCAAAAATAGAGTCTTCAAAAAGTCAGATGAAACAGTTGGTAGATTAAGGATGTAATTCTTTGGTCAAATAAAATCCAGATAATAACTACGAATCTCAATAATTTTTGAAGAATTAATATAAGAGTTCAGATATCAAAATAGAACAAAAGTTTTTGCCGGATATAATCAGTTCCAAAGCATTAGGAATATTTTCTGTTTTGTTTATGTCGTGAGACCTACTACATAGAATGAAAAAACGAGGAATTTCTATACGCTGGCTTTGATGCAGAAAAAAACTTTTGAAAATGAGGGGAAAATTTTTTCCTTCGAAAACAATCAAAAAGTCATCTAATCCTTGCTTTTGAAAGCAAGGTTTAAATATATTTTTTCCGTCTAAGTTTGTAATTTTTAATGCATATCTATTAACAATGTTAATTAAAATAATTTAACAATCACCCCTCCAGAACTGAATTAAGTGTTTGCTGTTGAAATGTGCTGGTCCAGCGCTGAAATCTCTGCGACTCAACTCCTGGTAATTAATTACAAAAACAATTGCGTTTTGCAAATCAAGTGAAGCCAGCTGATCATGTCGGCTGTCTAATTGTATTATTATTTGATCAATTTTGAATAAAATGTAGAAATTATGTTTAAAAGTCTACAAAATCATTGTTTCAGAAAATCGATGGAGTGAAATGTTTGCCTTTCCTGTACAAGTTGTTTTGAGATATTGTTAAAAATCTCCAAAAATTAAAGACAACCTTAAAATCAAATGGAATCATTAATTAAGGGGACACATCTCTTTTTAGTATGTTGCAAAAACAGACAATTAGTTTTTCTAAATGACTCAAAGAATCTAACTTCATACTTCAAAATCAATCTTATACTTCTCTTTTTTTGAATGACTCCTATGGAACTAGTTGAGCAAATTTTTTCCATGTAGGCCCCCAAAAAGATAACAGCACGGTTGAAACGCTTATCGACCAATTAATCAGAGGCGACATCTATAAAAAGAGTACAATTTTTTTCGAGCATGTTTTCTCTTTGGGGTTTCAATTTCTGATTGAAAACTAAACTATACAGGTGGCTGCTTCACATTTGTCTGTTGCCGGAAACAACCAGAAAAATGGAACTGATTCAAGAGTTTAAATTAAGATGCCCAAAAATAGAGTCTTCAAAAAGTCAGATGAAACAGTTGGTAGATTAAGGATGTAATTCTTTGGTCAAATAAAATCCAGATAATAACTACGAATCTCAATAATTTTTGAAGAATTAATATAAGAGTTCAGATATCAAAATAGAACAAAAGTTTTTGCCGGATATAATCAGTTCCAAAGCATTAGGAATATTTTCTGTTTTGTTTATGTCGTGAGACCTACTACATAGAATGAAAAAACGAGGAATTTCTATACGCTGACTTTGATGCAGAAAAAATTTTTTGAAAATGAGGCAAAAGTTTTTTCCTTCGAAAACAATCAAAAAGTCATCTAATCAAGTCATGAAAGCAAGGTTTAAATATATTTTTTTTCTGTCTAACTTTGTAACTTTTAATGCATATCTATTAACAAAGTTAAATAAAATAATTTAACAATCACCCCTCCAGAACTGAATTAAGTGTTTGCTGTTGAAATGTGCTGGTCCAGCGCTGAAATCTCTGCGACTCAACTCCGGGTAATTAATTACAAAAACAATTGCGTTTTGCAAATCAAGTGAAGCCAGCTGGTCATGTCGGCTGTCTAATTGTATTATTATTTGATCAATTTTGAATAAAATGTACAAATTATGTTTAAAAATCTACAAATCATCGTTTCAGAAAATCGAAGCAGTGAAATGTTTGCCTTTCCTGTACAATTTGTTTTGAGATTTTGTTAAAAATCTCCAAAAATTAAAAACAACCTTAAAATCAAGTGGAATCATTAATTAAGGGGACACATTTCTTTTTAGTATGTTGCAAAAACAGACAATTGGTTTTTCTAAATGACTCAAAGAATCTAACTTCATACTTCAAAATCAATCTTATACTTCTCTTCTTTTTGAATGACTCCTAAGGAACTAGTTGAGCAAATTTTTTCCATGTAGGCCCCCAGAAAGATAACAGCACGGTTGAAACGCTTATCGACCAATTGCGCAGAAGCAACATCTATGAAAAGATTACGATTTTTTTCGAGCGTGTTTTCTCTTTGGGGTTTCAATTTCTGATAGAAAAGTAAACTATACAGGTGGCTGCTTCACATTTGTCTGTTGTCAGAAACAACCAGAAAAATGGAACTGATTCAAGAGTTTAAATTAAGATGCCCAAAAATGGAGTCTTCAAAAAGTCAGATGAAACAGTTGGTAGATTAAGGATGTAATTCTTTGGTCAAATAAAATCCAGATAAAACTACGAATCTCAATAATTTTTAAAGAATTTATATAAGAGTTCAGATATCAAAATAGAACAAAAGTTTTTGCCGGATATAATCAGTTCCAAAGCATTAGGAATATTTTCTGTTTTGTTTATGTCGTGAGAACTACTACGTAGAATGAAAAAACGAGGAATTTCTCTACGCTGACTTTGATGCAGAAAAAACCTTTTGAAAATGACGCAAAAATTTTTTCCTTCGAAAACAATCAAAAAGTCATCTAATCATTGCTTTTGAAAGCAAGGTTTAAATATATTTTTTCCGTCTAACTTTGTAACTTTTAATGCATATCTATTAACGAAGTTAAATAAAATAATTTAACAATCACCCCTCCAGAGCTGAATTAAGTGTTTGCTGTTGAAATGTGCTGGTCCAGCGCTGAAATCTCTGCAACTCAACTCCGGGTAATTAATTACAAAAACAATTGCGTTTTGCAAATCAAGTGAAGCCAGCTGGTCATGTCGGCTGTCTAATTGTATTATTATTTGATCAATTTTGAATAAAATGTAGAAATTATTTTTAAAAGTCTACAAATCATCGTTTCAGAAAATCGAAGCAGTGAATTGTTTGCCTTTCCTGTACAATTTGTTTTGAGATATTGTTAAAAATCTCCAAAAATTAAAAACAACCTTAAAATCAAATGGAATCATTAATTAAGGGGACACATTTCTTTTTAGTATGTTGCAAAAACAGACAATTAGTTTTTCTAAATGACGCAAAGAATCTAACTTCATACTTCAAAATCAATCTTATACTTCTCTTTTTTTTGAATGACTCCTAAGGAACTAGTTGAGCAAATTTTTTCCATGTAGGCCCCCAAAAAGATAACAGCACGGTTGAAACGCTTAGCGACCAATTGCGCAGAAGCGACATCTATAAAAAGATTACGATTTTCTTCGAGCATGTTTTCTCTTTGGGGTTTCAATTTCTGATTGAAAACTAAACTATACAGGTGGCTGCTTCACATTTGTCTGTTGCCAGAAACAACCAGAAAAATGGAACTGATTCAAGAGTTTAAATTAGGATGCCCAAAAATGGAGTCTTCAAAAAGTCAGATGAAACAGTTGGTAGATTAAGGATGTAATTCTTTGGTCAAATAAAATCCAGATAATAACTACGAATCTCAATATTTTTTAAAGAATTAATATAAGAGTTCAGATATCAAAATAGAACAAAAGTTTTTGCCGGATATAATCAGTTCCAAAGCATTAGGAATATTTTCTGTTTTGTTTATGTCGTGAGACCAACTATGTAGAATGAAAAAACGAGGAATTTCTCTACGCTGACTTTGATGCAGAAAAAACCTTTTAAAAATGACGCAAAAATTTTTTCCTTCGAAAACAATCAAAAAGTCATCTAATCATTGCTTTTGAAAGCAAGGTTTAAATATATTTTTTCCATCTAACTTTGTAACTTTTAATGCATATCTATTAACGAAGTTAAATAAAATAATTTAACAATCACCCCTCCAGAGCTGAATTAAGTGTTTGCTGTTGAAATGTGCTGGTCCAGCGCTGAAATCTCTGCAACTCAACTCCGGGTAATTAATTACAAAAACAATTGCGTTTTGCAAATCAAGTGAAGCCAGCTGGTCATGTCGGCTGTCTAATTGTATTATTATTTGATCAATTTTGAATAAAATGTAGAAATTATTTTTAAAAGTCTACAAATCATCGTTTCAGAAAATCGAAGCAGTGAAATGTTTGCCTTTCCTGTACAATTTGTTTTGAGATATTGTTAAAAATCTCCAAAAATTAAAAACAACCTTAAAATCAAATGGAATCATTAATTAAGGGGACACATTTCTTTTTAGTATGTTGCAAAAACAGACAATTAGTTTTTCTAAATGACTCAAAGAATCTAACTTCATACTTCAAAATCAATCTTATACTTCTCTTTTTTTTGAATGACTCCTAAGGAACTAGTTGAGCAAATTTTTTCCATCTAGGCCCCCAAAAAGATAACAGCACGGTTGAAACGCTTAGCGACCAATTGCGCAGAAGCGACATCTATAAAAAGATTACGATTTTTTTCGAGCATGTTTTCTCTTTGGGGTTTCAATTTCTGATTGAAAACTAAACTATACAGGTGGCTGCTTCACATTTGTCTGTTGCCTGAAACAACCAGAAAAATGGAACTGATTCAAGAGTTTAAATTAAGATGCCCAAAAATAGAGTCTTCAAAAAGTCAGATGAACCAGTTGGTAGATTAGGAATGTAATTCTTTGGTCAAATAAAACCCAGATAATAACTACGAATCTCAATAATTTTTAAAGAATTAATATAAGAGTTCACATACCAAAATAGAACAAAAGTTTTTGCCGGATATAATCAGTTCCAAAGCATTAGGAATATTTTCTGTTTTGTTTATGTCGTGAGACCTACTACATAGAATGAAAAAACGAGGAATTTCTATACGCTGACTTTGATGCAGAAAAAAAACTTTTGAAAATGAGGGAAAATTTTTTTCCTTCGAAAACAATCAAAAAGTCATTTAATCATTGCTTTTGAAAGCAAGGTTTAAATATATTTTTTCCGTCTAGCTTCGTAACTTTTAATGCACATCTATTAACAAAGTTAAATAAAATAATTTAACAATCATCCCTCCAGAATTGAATTAAGTGTTTGCTGTTGAAATGTGCTGCTCCAGCGCTAAAATCTCTGCGACTCAACTCCGGGTAATTATATAAAAAAATAATTGCGTTTTGCAAATCAAGTGAAGCCAGGTGGTCATGTCGGCTGTCTAATTGTATTATTATTTGATCAGTTTTGAATAAAATGTAGAAATTATGTTTAAAAGTCTACAAATCATCGTTTCAGAAAATCGAAGCAGTGAAATGTTTGCCTTTCCTGTACAATTTGTTTTGAGATATTGTTAAAAATCTCCAAAAATTAAAAATAACCTTAAAATCAAATGGAATCATTAATTAAGGGGACACATTTCTTTTTAGTATGTTGCAAAAACAGAAAATTAGTTTTTCTAAATGACTCAAAGAATCTAACTTCATACTTCAAAATCAATCTTATACTTCTCCTTTCTTTGACTGACTCCTAAGGAACTAGTTGAGCAAATTTTTTCTATTTAGGCCCCAAAAAGAAAACAGCACGGTTGAAACCCTTATGGTTCTATTGCGCAGAAGCGATATCTTTGAAAAGATTACGATTTTTTTCGAGCATGTTTTCTCTTTGGGGTTTCAATTTCTGATTGAAAACTAAACTATACAGGTGGCTGCTTCACATTTGTCTGTTGCCAGAAACAACCAGAAAAATGGAACTGATTCAAGAGTTTAAATTAAGATGCCCAAAAATAGAGTCTTCAAAAAGTCAGATGAAACAGTTGGTAGATTAAAGATGGAGTTCTTCGGTCAAACAAAACCCCAGATAATAACTACGAATCTCTATATTTTTTCAAGAATTTATATAAGAGTTCACATATCAAAATAAAACAAAAGTTTTTGCCGGAATAAATTTTCAGTTCCAAAGCTTTAAGAATATTTTCTGTTTAGTTTATGTCGGGAAACCTTCTACATAGAATGACAAAAAGAGGAAATTCTATTACGCTGACTTGACGCAGAAAAAAAACTTTAGAAAATGAGGGAAAAAATTTTTCCCTTGAAAACAAAAATTCAACTAATTATTGCTTTCGAAAGCAATGTTTAAATATTTTTTTTTCGTCTAACTTTGTAATTTTTAGTGCACATTTATTAACCAAGTTAAATAAATAAAATAATTGAACACTCACCTCTCCACAATGCTTTTCTTGTTCTCCTGTTTGTGTTTGCTTTCCGTTTTTTAACCGACTCACCTTTTTGAACCTGATAAAAAATGCAATTTAGAATTGGTAGCCACTTGCCACACCACCATTAATATGCCTTCAATTGACCGCGTGAGAAATTTTAGGACGTTTTTTCAATCTTGGTAGGTTATCTTGCTGGCATCACATCAAATTAGCAAAAATTTTTTGTAAGAAATAGCTTCTGAAATTGAAAAAAATTATAGCAAAAAACCTGAGCCATCCGAGGTTATAGCACACGGTCAGGATAACCTCTAAGCTATCCATGGACCCAACAAAAGTTTATTTATTGCATCAAACAGACAAGCGTGGCTATTAGCACTTATATGCCGTAAAGTGTGCAGCTCTTCATAAATTTTTAACATATTATTTAAATAACAGAACATTTCAAATCAAAGCTCACTAGTGATAGGTCCAATTCGCTTCTTAATTAGCTCCAAATTAATGTATCTAGTTTTGTACTTGAAAACTTGTAATCGTTCTGACTTTTAAAAAAATTTGATTTTCAAATAAGTAATGGCTTATTGAAATTTGCCTCAATTTTTCTCTTGATTTGGTCAACTTGTAGCTGAGTGTCAGCAATGAAAGAATAATTGTTCTTTGTACCGAATTCAAAATTCTATGTTTATAGCTGTTTTACACCTTAAGTTATGGTTTTCTGGCTTTATTGCTACTAGATTTTACAATACTTTTATTTTCAGGTACTTGCCCATTTTTCACGTTTTCTAGTTGGGTCACATTATCACGTTATTGGCAGTTCATATATCTTATTATTGGCATTCACAATAAGACACAATTGATAATAAAAAAAACCGTAAGGATATATACTCTGGTTTTAACGGCTTCGACGATACTTTCTCGAAGAATTTTATTGAATTTTTGAATTTTGTTTTTAGCTTTTCATGAAAGAACACATAAGCCAATATTCTGATATTAGAAGATAGCTGATGGTTTTCACGACTTTGAAAAAAAATTATTTTCCAAAGTAAAAGAAAACACTTTTTTAATTCACAACTTTGTTCCTTTTATTGTCTGTTTGTTACCTTGTCTCGATAATTAAAGGCCAAATATGAAAATACTGTTGTCAACGGAAGTTGTCAAAAAGATTGGTGTCACAAAATCTAATGGTTTTAAAGAATTCGTTATGACTTTACTGGCTTCGACACGGGTTTTTCACAAAAAATGTAAATTAAATTTTGAATTTTGTCAGATTTTACTTTCTTTTTGTAGACGTAATATATATTCTGGATAAATGCATGTATCAGTGGCTTCTTTTGGAAGAAGAAACGAACCTATTCAAATACTTGATTTCGTAAATAATGGCTTTCATGTCTTTGGGAATAATTTTTTTTCGAAAAAAAATGTCAATTAATTTTTGCATTTTTTTTCTTTTTTGTCTAATTGTTACTTGGTTTCAATAATGAGAGGTCCCTTAGTACATTATTCGTATTCGACGATGGTGCAACCGAACATGTTTTGGGAGCCAAAGTAGCACGTATGGCTTTACGGCTTCGAAATCGTTTTATTTCAAAACTTATTTGAATTTTTGTTTGTTGTCTAATTGTTGTTCTTCTTGTAACAGCATAAAAATTGAATACCGACTGTTCTTAATTCCCATATTTAGAAACACTGGTAATTGTAAAGCTACGAGATATTTTAGTTGATTTCTAATTGTTATCATTACTTTGAAATTACTTGTTTCTAAAAAATTAAGCGAATTTCTCAAATTTACTGTTTTCGTTCTCTACTGTCTAATTGTTACCAAGCCTTATTGTGGACTGATCCCATATTTTTTTGGTGAATTACAAGTTATTTTGTTTAGTTTCAGTTTTATCTGACGCCATTTTGTTATTAAGTTTTGTTTTTTAAAACGGACATAAATTTTTGATATAATTAATGTTTGTTGTTGTTGTTGTTGTTGTTGTTGTTGTTGTTGTTGTTTGATTTTGCTGTTCATCTTGACTCGCTTTCTTAATACTGACATATCTCATCAATCTAATGCATCATTTTTTACTCCACTGAATTATTTGCTTTGGAGGCTATCTTTTCGTTCAGACACCAGTTTTTTTGAAAATCACTTGACTTTTTGGTGTTTTCTATCTGTTCCTCATTTGGTGGACAATTATGCCAAAATTGTGAATGAGTCGGAACGTTAAGTGCAATCTCGCATTACTGAGCCTCCTTGTTTATTCAATGATTTACTATGTAATGGCTCGTGTTCTTTAACTGGGGTTGCGTAAACTTACTTGACCTACTTGTAGAAATATAAAAAATCAAAAAAATCTTTTAGTAAATCTTGTTTTGCAGCACGAAAACAACTTTAGAACAAGAACAGCATGTTAGTTTGAAGAAAGATTCAGTAAAATATCATATTTTTTGATACAGCTCAAATAGGCAAGCTAATATAATTTAATTTTAAATAGTTTACAAAAAAAATCAATAATCAAGAAGAAACATCAGTTGAACCAGCTTTTCAGGCCCATGATACACAGAAACTTGTAAAAAAGTCACTCAAACTATAAATTGGTTGATTAATCGAAAAGTTTTCTACCCATTGAAACATTATTTAAAAATTCTGAAAAATCCTTTTCAGAAATTTGAGTGTGATCCCATTACACTTTGTACTTGTACTTGTTACGGGTTTCTGAAGTTCAGTTCTAATAACGTGCCAAATTAATAGATATGAAAAAATATCTAATCAATTATGTCTCAACTGAATAATATTAACCCTAATAACGATGGAATTCAAAACATGCAAAAATCTTGCAAGAATTTAATTTCACTCGAAAGACAAAGTTGAAATACGAAATTCAATTTTTTCATATATATAGGGTGACATACGAAAAGCATCGTTATATTTAATATTTAATAAACAAAGCATTGTGATAAGTAATTCAATATTTTTGAACATATCGTAAACAAACGGTTAAGCTGTTTTAATTTGCATGCTTTCTTCAAAAAATGCTGAAAAAGGGGAGAACCAATGGAACAAATTTTTTCTTCCCGTTTTAGGATATGACTGGGTGTCATGTCGATTTAATCGATCCTTTTTATTCTAGTTTTTTTTCTAAACAGAATCATAAATTTAAGGTAATTGGCGCTGTTAATAACTTATGTTTAAGTTGTCTAAACCAATCTTATCTAATATTGAAGTTCTCATGAGAACATAAGCACCCTCTTAATTCAATTCGAAATCTTGGATGTTTTGGTCTCTTGAATAAACAGGTGAAGCTCTTCCAATCACGATGTAGGCAAATGACAACTGTTACCGGGGAAAACAGCCGCAGTCCTTTTTTGGGTTTTGCGTAATAAGACAGGACATGGGATTCAACAAGTACAATTGATCTCTTTGTCATAGAATTAGGAAAGAATAAATAACTTTTTTTTGCAAATTGGTATTATAAATTGCTCGCAGCAAATTAATAAATGGCAGCGTTTTTCGGAGCCCCCACACTCGGCTCAGAGATTTCGAAATATTCAAATTTTTACTTCAGCCCCCCCCCCCCCCCCCCGTCTGAGTACACTCTGCTTTTTACGAGCCTTTCCCATTATCTTTCCCATTTTTACATGCTATATATACAAAGCATATAGTTAAATAACTGTGCGTCATATACAGTACGAGAGGGGAGGGGAAGGGATGGGGGTTGGCTGAATAGACCAGTTTTCCCTTTCTTTCTGTTCCACTTATCCGCACGTGATCGTAACCCAAAGCGCCCTCCTGAAAACGGGCCCCGAGACGATGTAAGATAAAAGGTTGATAGAACTCTGCATAACCAGAGATCCGTCGCCCAAATTGTACGCCCACGCATAACCCTCTGTGATTCCAAGATGGATGAAAACGGATGCTCCAGTTGCGAATATTGCGTAAGAGATGATGAGGGATACAATCATTCTGCGGAATGCCGATTCCACTCGAAGTCTTTCCGGAGAAAGAGACGCTCCGCTAACTAAAATCAGTTTTTTTCTCACTAACCTTAACCTGGGATGACTAGGATCTATTTTGTTTCCCCCAAGTGTGTTTTTTAAGCCCCTAGGGCAATTTATGTGTTAATTGTTTGATAAATAGGACATTACTATGTGAAAAATAGCACCTGCGGCTGGCGGAGAGGGAGGGGTGCATAGGGTACTGGGGGCACAAACGGAAAATATCCTATTCGCCCTATGTGGACTTTGCCTATTTTGGATTTTGGGGTTTCTAGCCGATGCTCATAGCCAAAATCTTGAAGAAAGTCGAGCAATCAGACATCCAAAACAGCACAAAATTCAAGAAGAACTGCCATTTATGTGCATGGCTGAGATCTCTAAAACTGAAAACAGTTTAAATCACTATAAACCAATGTAATCTATTAGCAACCAATCATATCAATATCCTTGAGATCTAATGTCACTCAAGGTAACATCAGCTCAATGAAGCCCACGGACTATTTTACTTCATAATTGAGACTACGTTTATGGGGTTTCCAGAAACATCATAAGCGTCTACCGGTACCGAAAAAAACTGCTTAAAAAAGAAAGCGGCAGGCGCTTTCCGCGTCGATTTACATTGCATGCAGAAAACGTGTAAATTTTATGAAAGGGGTTTCCACAAAGCATTAAAAGCCTTAAGATGAAAAATAGGATCAAATAAATGTGAAAAGTGCTTAAGTTTGGTGGTGTAGGTATACGGTGCATAGGTATACGGTGTAGGTGAGAGGGAGATAGGTGGGTGAGGGGTAGGTGGGGGTAGATGGAGGAGGGTAGGTCAGATAGAGAGGAGGGACTTATATGGGATCAAAAGTTCTCGAAGTGATCCTTTCACCTTGAACATTACCAGCAGTTCCCAATTACTATACGTTAAAAACTAAGCTACTGTTCAGACTAAGTCAACGTTCTTAAAACAAAAGTCAGTGCTCGAAAATAAAAGTCAAAAGTTCAAGTCATGAACAAAACTCTCTCAGCCTCGTCGAGTCGAGTATTGATTAAAATGTGTAGCCTTCAGGATATCAAATTACATATGTAATATATTTCACAGGTCACCTACCAATTTTTGTTACGTATGGATGTAATTATAACTTTACATTACACTGTTGCTTATTTTTGAAACCGAAATTTTTTGACGCATTTGACGACAGCTCACAACGAGAAAAAGCAAAAAGATATGAATGAACTGACGATTGAAAGCTGAACAACTTGGTCTCAAAGCCCCCCCTGCCTGTGTTTTTCAGTCTAACGGTCTGAATGGGATGAACCAATAAGAGATAGTTAAAACGAGTCGGTTGCCAAAGAAGTCGCCTCAAAATTTTAAAGGTTTTTGTGGGTTGCAAATTGATATTTATCGTTTTTTTTACAATTCTTGGATACACTTGGCTGACGTGTGCTCTAAATTTTTTGACTGAATATGCTAAACGGCAAAAACACTTTGCAATAGCTATTGACAAAAAACATTTTGACATTAAAAAAAGTTAACAAAAAAGTTGTTGCAATTTTTTCAATTAGAATTTCTACATGTGTAAGAAGTAAAAATAAAGATCATTTCCGGATAAAAGCAAGATTTTTCTGTAAATTTGCTCAAAAAACACCTTCTAAAGTCAATTTATAAAAATCTAACAAAATAGAAAAAGTTCAAAAAAGTTGTTATTACCTTTAGATTTGTTCAGCTTGTAGATGAACCCAGCAGAGAAGCCCAGAATTAAAATTCCAGGAATTGCGAAGTAGAACACGTACACCTGCACCTGGACAAAAATGTCAACAAATCGGGCCGAAACCCAATCGAAAACGATTGCACAGTCGTCTCCCTCCTTTTTTTGGATCCATTCTGCTATCAATTGTTTCATAACATAATTAAGAGGGCTCGTGCGCGATTTTCCATCTTTTAAAAAATAATAATAAAACAAAACATTTCTAGTTGCTAACAGCAATCATATTTGATATATTGCGCTGATTCTATTTTCCTGAAACTTAGGTACCAGTTTTTTCTTGTTAGGTACCAAACAAAAAATTGTGAAATTGTGTTGAACAAAAGATCGCTTTTTTTACTTTTTGTAGTTTTTGGCATCCTATTTGAGAAACAAAACTGTTCCTTAACGTCTGAGAAAAAACCGAAAATTATAGAAATTCAATTTCTGTGAAAAAACTGGCGCCTTCAAAAACAGATACCAAATTGTAAATTCTTCAATCTCAAAATATGCATTTTTTGAGTAAAAATCTTGTGATCTAAAAACCGCTTCATTATTATAGCTTTTAAATTTTAAGACACTAGTCTTTCAATCAAAACTCATCTTAAATTTTTATATATCTAAAACTTTTATCAATCATAATCTAATTATTTTAAAAATTTGAAAAAATATATTTTGTCTATCAATTTTGTTTAGTTTGCTCTGTCTATTTCAAATACCTTCATACTCCTTGATTTTCGAATGAATGACGGTTCTAATGAATCCTAAGTTTAAAAAAAAATAAAAATATCTAGGATAAAATTTCAATCCAGAGAAATAAAAAAAGTTGAAGCTAAAAACAGAGTTAAAAAGACCGGGAGACGAATATAACCATTTCCATATTGTGTTTGTCAATGAAACAAATTTTTCTCTTTTTTCTCATTAGATGCACAAGGTTCTTTGTTTGTTGTCTTAATTAATTTATTTCCCGCTGACCAAAACAAATAACATCCAAAGTAAGTTATTGATAATAATAAAAACCAACAAATAAAACAGTTGGTTTTAAATTTTATGATATTGTTTAATGAACAAACAGTTGCTGAATATTTATTAGAAGCTCTTGTTCTGATTATATGTACGCAGAACAACAATTTGTAAAATTGTAGGTTGAATATTATTTCGTCAAAATATCAAAATGCTACCGTTTTTCATTTTGTAAAAAAATGCCACTTTTAGTGCTTATCCAGTGTCGAATCATTCACAATTTGGGGAAAAATAGAGTTGATTGTTTCGTCTTATTCTCCAAATACGTTGAACACTTCGGAAAAGCAGAAATTCAGCAGAATCAGCGCTTTTCATACTTAAATTTAGAACATTTCTAATAAAAAAATGCACTTATTCAGCACAGTCGTTACATAAAATCAGCAATTCAAAAAAATTAAAACTTAACCCAATCATGCTTTTCCAATTCAAAAAAGTTAAAATTGTTTTTAAACTTGACTAAATTCCTCAATAGACTAACAGCAGGCTAGCGATAAATTGATGCGCCAAATGATGTTTATTTATGAAATGTAGTAAAAATTTGCCAAAGAAATCAAGAGTTGAAAATATGTAAAATTTTAGCTGCAAGTGGCAGAGCCAGCTGGTAATTTTTACAAAAATATTCGCTCAATTTCTTGAGTTTAGTTCAGACATTCCGTGGTAATTCGTCACATTTAGCAGATAACTATGTAGAGCTGATCAAATAAAAATTCTGCTTCGAGGTTGTCAGCACGCATTTCTCATACAGATTTCATTAACCTAGACAAACTAGGACGGTTATCTGCTAAGATCTTGCAAGAGTCTTGCAAATAACGGTTATCTGCTAAGACGCAATATTACAACGGGTATCTAGTAAGAAATTTACAATAACCTTATCAGATAACCGTCACAATTTTTTTATTAAAGAACTCAAAAAATGAGCACTTCTCACTGGAAAACCCAAAAAAAAGAAAGCTATCACTGCAAAAAATTATGAGATACAATAAGTTAAAGCAATTTACAACATATCTGTTTGAAACGGTTTTTATTGTATGTGTGCACATACTACCGCCTAAAGATGTTAAAATTTTCGACCTAGACTTATTAATAAATTTTACAACTAAAGTGCGGTGGGGGGGGGGGGGGGGGTTGAAGACGAAATACTGTTCAACGTCTCGCTAACGTTTCATCATGGGTCAAGCAAAATCTTGCCTAATGGAATTCGACTCAAATCAAGGAACAGTGTCAAAGTAAATAAAAAAGATCTGAATTGGAAAGCAGAACGGGATCCCTTTCTGAACATGATTATGATTGGGATCTGAGAAATCCAGGTAAAGAGAACTGAGACCAGACTCAGCGTCCAGATGTGTCTTTGGGACCATCGGCTGAAGTAGAATGAGGGCATTGCCACCGACAAGTACCTGGAAAATAAGCCAAAAAAATCAATTTCAAGGACATTCTAAATTGAACAAAACGGATAGCACGCAGAATGGATTTGTACAGGTTATGTGACTCTTACGAAGTCACAGAAACTCTCGCATCAATCGATATCTCCGTAGCTATTCGAGATGTATTTAAAAATTTCGAAGTGGGTTTAGTAAGGAAACGCGCAATTTGTAAGACTTAAACTTTCCACAATATTTCAATCTAGCGCTGTATGTAAAGAAAAAACGAAATACTCTATCTATTCTCCACTCTTATTCCACTTATGTTTCCTAACAACGGACAGATAAACACACGCACGCACTTACGCACGCACGCACGCACGCACGCACGCACGCACGCACGCACACACACACACACACACACACACACACACACACACACACACACACACACACACACACACACATACACAGACACACACACACACACACACAAACATACACAAACATATAAATTGTTACCCGATATGCTTTTGAAATTTAACCAGGAAGAAAGCCTTCACTTTTTAACTAAACTTCTTGTCGTCTCAACATAAATAAGTAATAGTGTTGCGATATGGAGATTTGCAGGCGGAATCAAAACGTTATAAACTTAGTAAAAACAATGAGAGAACAAAAAAACGAAATCTTACAGTAGAGTTAAAAGATTTACAGAAGGGATCTCATTAATAGATCAAGATGGCAATTTGATTTTAGGGATGGAAAACGATCCAAAAATCAACTTTATATATACAATATTAATGAAAAAACCAAGATTCTTATCATAGCACCATGATGCATAGGGGGTCAACAGGGTTGTTAAATATGGTTTGCTTTTGCAAATTTCCTAGAAAAAATTTGCATGGTAATCCGTGAAAAGTCTGCTTTTACAAATTTTAAGAATTTCTTTGCACTTGTCGAAGTACCAAAATCAATCAACACAGTTTGAGAAGAATTGACATCTACGGATATCACTTTAATAAAGGCTATCTAGATTAATCCTTTTGAACCGACAATTGATTCTAAGCACTATTTAGTGAAGGTTTACTTATATCAATTGAGTGACGTGATCAGTTTGTCACAAAATAACAGGTAAAATTAAACTTTCAAAAAAATGTTCTTACTAAGTTTAGTCATTCGTTTTAATGGAAATTCTTGCATCCCCACAAACACTTGTAGAGTCTGTTTCAATCGGATATTTTCTTAATGTTTCCAATTTCGACACGAAATGATTTTGAGAAGATGTCTGCTGCTATTTTGTAAGCAGGAATATAACGAATGGAATTAGTTTCATCCCCAGTCTTATCTACCCGATGTGCTTTCCGCTTCATGAATAGCTAGGCTCTGTTAGAGTTTGATGCAGCTCAAGTTGTTCTCCTCAATTGCTATGGAATGTTTCTGTTGGATGCATAAGTTCTCGAGGAGTTGTTTCAAGAAAACTGCTTCTTGAACTGCTGCCAGAGCCCTGTATTCTGCTTCTGATGATGAGAGAGCAACTAAGGCCTGCTTCCTAAACTTCTTAAAACCACAGCTGAGTGCTGCGCCAAGTTTCTTGTAATTGAACTAGCAGCCCATTGTTGATTTTCTGTCCTTCACATCACTAGACCAGTCTGCGTCGCTTTCTTTCATTAAGCCATAGGCGTTTTCTTTTATGCAAATAAATTTGTTAACTTTTTAACCTTTGAATTAAAGTAGGAGTTGCTTTTTGCATAGATAGTGTTGATTAACGGGTGCATTCATTTGCTTCGACAGAACTTTGACAGTAAACACGCTGCCTGGATTTGTGTAATTGTCCTAAAACGAATTGATCCGTCCATGTTTTCGTAGATTCTCTGATCCAATTCTTCTTCTGTGCTGCCTACCATTTCAAATCCAAATCAATTTGAATCTGAGGGTTTGATTTTTCCTATTTGAAACCGCTCAAGTTTTGTTTCAATGTAGGGCTTTTGATCGACTGTGGCTCTGCTATCTTCCTGACCAATTCCGAGACTCACCTTGTATTCCATATTAATTGTGTTTTCTGGAGCCTTCTTGACATTGGAAACCACTGTCATAGATGTAGATGCTACCATGACTTCGTCATCCCAGACCACGGAGAAGGTGTGACTATCTGTCTTTGATCTTGCCAACAGGCAATGGTCGTGCATCTGGTGAACCCTTGTCCGAGTAGAATTTCAGCAAACTCATATTACAAATTGAAGGCAGTCTATTTAAAAAAAAGATCTACTTAGTCGACACACTAAGTCTTTTCCATCTGATCCTCGTGTCAAAACTTCATGCGGTTGCTCCATATAAACCTCTCCCTTTTTGAGCGCAGTGAAGCCGCCATGATATCATACTGACCACATGGCCTTGGTCTGCTGGTAACTGAATTGGAATCTTAAATGTCTCCGATTTGCGTGTAGACACAAAAGTCTCAGAGTGATTCCGTCCAACCACCTGCTAGATACTTTATGTCACATAGCGTGCTTTGCATTTGTGATACTGACCATTGAGTCCCATTTGGGTCCCTATCAATGTCTCTGATTTCCTAGGCCTCATCCTTCATTGCTCATCTCACTGGTCCTAATAATCGCCTTGCTTTGCTGCATAGAGTATCTTAGCCTGAACATAATCTCCCTGAGTTACACCAAACTGGGCCCTGACTTCTCCAAAAAAATTGCGGAACGCTATTCGCTCGGATCCTTCGTCCGCGCCCTGCACTGCTCGTTTGCTCCTATGCTTTCTCGTCAAAATCAACAGTCTCTCTGGGTTAAAGTCCTCCATGTGACTGTTCTCCCTTAACTCTGAGTCTCTGTGACACCCTCTTTCTGTAGATTCTTACTCTTTGGCTCATTTCTCAACATCCAAGATCTATTGTGACAATGGTCTTTTTTAGTGTTCACACCTTCTTCTATTGCAGTGTTAGCCCTCTTTTATTGCAGTGTCTGCCCAATGTGCCCTGTCTCTCTGTGTTGCCGTTGTCTGGACGACCATCATCTGGATGCCAGATCCAATTAGTTCTGACTCCTTTTTAAGTGGTTCAGGCGTCTCTGTAACGTACAGAGCCAAGACCACTTCATGCCCTTGATGACCATTATTGAAACTGCCATCATATGGCGTCTGTTGGGTACGTTTACGAGGTATCCGTTGTCATCCTCAGTTTAAGCCGCAAATATTTTTGTAGTGCGTTGGGTCCAAGTTTGCTAACTTCTCTGTGGCTCTTCTTCGTGAAGATTTAGCACGTAAAATTGCTACTTTTTTAACAAAGAATTAATGTTTTACACCTCTAATCAGCTTCGCTGGGCATACTTTTAGTCTCAGAAATAAGTTTCTTAACCTTGCTGTGTGAACAATTGCGCTCTCCACAACATCTTGCGAAGTCCTGAGTCCATTAGGAAACGTCTTGCCAACTTCAGCAATGTCCTCCTGCACCTCTCAGCGAATTCGCGGTTGTAGCCTATCTGACATTGTTTTCTTCTGTAGAATGTCTGAAGAAAACAGTACGTTATCAAAAGTTCTGAGAATAAATTTTTTGCATTGATTTTCTTTAGCTTGCTGCTCCCCCCAAACTCGAAATCAACTTCTTCAGGCTGGCCCGTGCGTCACTCTGTGCCTTAGGCACGTCCACGAACACAAATTTTGTGTACTGATATGCAAAACAATACAATACTTAACTGTAACCCTTAGTGCAATTCTAATCTGAATGGTCTCATCACTTCTGTGAACATCAATCCAGCTTGTTTACTGGTTTAAACTCTTCAACTGCTGGTGCAGTGAACTTTTTGATTCTGGTCAATGCGAAAACATTGCTTACGTCCTCGAGTTCCTCCGGCTTGTTTGGTGCACTCCTGGCCAGATAATCTAAAATCAAAAAAAGCCCAATGGTCTGCTGTGCCACTTCCTTGCACAGTAAATTTCCACACTTTTGCAACTCATCTTGAATTCTCGAACGCTGTAGGGTAAGTGAAGCAAAAGTTTTTTATCTTTTAATTTTACCTGATTTGATGTTTGGAGCTTCAAGCAGCTGTTTCTTGTCTCGCAAGTGAAACTTTGTTTCCACTCCGTGCATCTTCAGGCGGATAGAAGATTCGAAGAATAGTCAGGTGCTTAAAAAACGTGGTTGAGTTCGCGTTGGATTTGTACATTGTTTGCTGATATGCTGATCTTTACCTAGCCAGTGGAAGCCTCCCAATAGAAGTTCTTTCAAATGATTGAATGGGTACAAAAACTATAGGGCGTCTGAGCTGTGCACTATGTGATCTGCGCAACCGCTGTCCACTAACGAGCCTGCTGTTTTCATTGGATGTGAGATGCTACTATTCCTCATCTGGTGTAGCAAATCTTTCTCCCATTACAATCGAATCATATGTCCGATGCATGCTTGTTTAAGTGACCCTTCACATTACACTTGCTTCATTGCGCTTTTTTCTTCCTCTTGCAGTCCTTGGAAAAACTTCCAGACAAAGTCTTTCCCTTTCTTATGGCATTTTCTGAAGCCAGGCGTCAAGGCTACTGCCACAGAGCTTTTTTGTCCTTTGTGTTTCTTTGCTCTGCTCTCATAGAATCTCTGCAACTTACCTCCGGAATAAACCTCTCGTGCATAGCGAAGCTTTCATACCTCATTGACCGACCATATGGGACCAGGGCGTTGCAGAGGAAGCTGCCCATGAAGAAGTTGACCAAATCTTCGGATTACCCTAACTAAAATTGATCCAGCTCATCTGTGCCACTAAAGTCACCACTTTGGGCATCCCCACACTCTGAAATATAACTCGCAAATGCTTCGACGCTTTTGCGCACTGTCTTATTCTGTCATCTTTCACAGAGTCATGTCTCATCACCTTGAAGACTATTGCATCTAGAATGAATGCAAGAAGTCACCAAACGTTGTTGCGTTTCTCCTTGATGTCAGCAAATTCTTTCTCAAATGCATCCTTCGGCACCTTATTGTTTTTTTCTCGTCTTGTTTTCCGTTGATTTGGACACTGGTGAAGACTCATTGGGTGGCTCCTCTTTCCCAGTAGTGGGTTATAGAAAGCTTTTGTCCGCATCATTGCCTAAATTCTTGTTCTCCAGGTTCGGAATTCCTTTTCCTTTCCTGTGTATTTAAGCAGCTTCACTGTCTGTTGATTAATCTCAGTGTGAGATATGCATCTCCCTGAGTTACAACAAACTGGGCCCTGACATCTCCAAAAAAATTGCGGAACGTTATTCGCTCGGATCCTTCGTCCGCGCCCTGCACTGCTCGTTTGCTCCTATGCTTTCTCGTCAAAATCAACAGTCTCTCTGGGTTAAAGTCCTCCGTGCGACTGTTCTCCCTTAACTCTGAGTCTCTGTGACACCCTCTTTCTGTAGATTCTTACTCTTTGGCTCATTTCTCAACATCCAAGATCTATTATGACAATGGTCTTTTTTTAGTGTTCACACCTTCTTCTATTGCAGTGTTTGCCCTCTTTTATTGCAGTGTCTGCCCAATGTGCCCTGTCTCTCTGTGTTGCCGTTGTCTGGACGACCATCATCTGGATGCCAGATCCAATTAGTTCTGATTCCTTTTTAAGTGGTTCAGGCGTCTCTGTAACGTACAGAGCCAAGACCACTTCATGCCCTTGATGACCATTATTGAAACTGCCATCATATGGCGTCTGTTGGGTACGTTTACGAGGTATCCGTTGTCATCCTCAGTTTAAGCCGCAAATATCTTCGTAGTGCGTTGGGTCCAAGTTTGCTAACTTCTCTGTGGCTCTTCTTCGTGAAGATTCAGCACGTAAAATTGCTACTTTTTTAACAAAGAATTTATGTTTTACACCTCCTATTCATTCTAGACTATTGCATCTAGAATGAATGCAAGAAGTCACCAAACGTTGTTGCGTTTCTCCTTGATGTCAGCAACTTCTTTCTCAAATGCATCCTTCGGCACCTTATTGTTTTTTTCTCGTCTTGTTTTCCGTTGATTTGGACACTGGTGAAGACTCATTGGGTGGCTCCTCTTTCCCAGTAGTGGGTTATAGAAAGCTTTTGTCCGCATCATTGCCTAAATTCTTGTTCTCCAGGTTCGGAATTCCTTTTCCTTTCCTGTGTATTTAAGCAGCTTCACTGTCTGTTGATTAATCTCAGTGTGAGGAAAGAAAGGGCACAAAGCAGAAAAAGAAAATGACTGTCAACAACAATTTAGTTTTGTTTCAGAATATAGTTTGAGATGATTCTCTAAGAGAGTTGCTGGGCCCATGTTCAAAATCGAATTATATTTGAATAATGTTATCAAAACTAGACAGGATAAGTAGCCTAATTTTGTAGTTCAAAGTTTTAATATCAAGTTTGTTGATGCAAACAAACATCGGATGTCTTTTTGTTTTGTGTAGGCTTTTAGCGTCAGTGAACGAAGGCTTAATGGTCGAAACAATCACGGGATGTCTTTTTAGTGTACGAAAAAGTACTAGCCAAAAAACAAATGCTCGGAATTGGATAGAACTACATAGGCCAGAAGTCTTTTGTTATTCATAAAAGTGCCCATCAAATTTTCTCAAGAGAATCTAAGAATATGTTGGGTACCGCATTTTTACAACTGCAATAAATCATAGCATTTCAGTATCTATTTTCAGGTCACACATTTAAACAACGAGTAGCAAAATACCTAAGTGTTTTGTTTGGCCCATTCAAAACAGTTTCACTTGAAATGTTTTTAATAATCGTTTTCAACTAGCTTTTGAAGACGGAGAGGCAACTGCCGTTTCAGATAGATCTCCTTAAATCAATCATCAATATCTTTTCTCATGTCTAGTCAGAAAATTTTTTGTATTCAAATTGCTATAATTTCCAACCGAACATCAGTCGTGGGGATAAAATGTTACGTAATCAGCTACGTTTTAGATGGAACTATTTCATAACAAGATTTTTATTACTCAGATTTTTTTTTAAAATCGGCATAATTAATTCACGAAATTAGAAAATCTTGGTTCATAAACGATCAACGATCATTGTTATCAGTTCAGCCCATGCAATCAATCATGCAATCAAAATAGTTTCCTTTTTGGAAAAAATGTTTGAGGTAAAACTTCCTGTTCTGGACAATCACATTTCACCCGCCACTGAGGTACAACTAGTATAATAATTCATTAAATTTGGGCTCCCCGCTCATTGGGTGAGTCAAAAACTTATCACTATAGATTGTCCCCGCTCATGGATGACACACTATTCAATGCCGACTCGCCTCTTAACTTCTGCAACAAGGATTCAAAGATCTGCTCCCGTTTCATATGTGTCTATAATCTTGCATCCCTTGCAAGGAGCATGATTGCAGAAGCAAGAAGCATGTTTGTAAAATCCATATAAACAAACCTTGATCGATCGTTAAAAAAACACTAGAAATTGCTGTTCATCGATGCAAAAAATTCAGAAAATAATAATTACTCGCACATTTTGATTCATGTACATCGTTTTGTTAATGCTTAGAAACTGTTTAACAATAGTTGTTTTCGCTTGTTCTCATAATTGAATGTGAGCAGCGTTGCTTCTTAAATAAGAATAGTTTAGGATGCAAATATGAAAGTATGCGTCAAAGTCACACAAAGTATTTCTTTTAAAATGGGAATTAACAAATCAAGCCACTCAAAACCAGGAGACCATTTTGTCAAATAAAAAATACTCAGTATCATTTTTCAGAGACAAAAACAATCTAAGATCTTCACCTTGAACATCAAGTGTAAACAAGACATGTATTTTATACCGTAAGAATAGGATTTGAAAGATGTCATACTTATTAAATTTATATTTTTTTTGTTTAATATATAAATTAATCATATCAAAAAGTTCGAGATTTCAATAGCGCTTACAAACATTTTTTAGAAGCAAAATCAACAGAAAAATTTCTTCAGAGGGAACACAGCTTTAATAAATACAGAAAAATATTAATAAGTTTGATTTATAAGTATAATTAACGCAATAGCAAAAAGGCTCAAGTCAACCATAAAATAAACTTACTTGGTTCCAGCGTGGTCTTTTCTGCGCCAGAAATTAAATTTGAGTTTTCATAAAATTAATAGCTCAGCTGCTAGTATAAGCTTATTCTTCATATCTGGGCATAATTGGATAGAATTCTGATCAGACCGTTCGGACTATAGAAACTTTAACTCAGATGTTAAGAAAATTTTGCTGTGGAATACATACAAACATACCTTGACCATGCGTAAAAAGGTACTAGAAACAAAAAAAAATCTAAGATCTTTTCTAAACCGAAAAAATCTAACATCTGTCTGATCACGGAGACATTAAAAGGCAATTTTAGTGCACACGGATTTTCGAGCACACGATACTCGATCGTCTGTCTGATCACAGTTCTATTTTGTCTAGGATGATTTGATTAGAGACAATTTCGGTCTGGTCTTCAAACTCTTTCAGTACAGACTCTAGAAGAGGCTTGATGAAACAATCCGGACTAGATGAGATCCTCGTTCCTTGTTCACGTAGTTAAAAGTCAAAATATTCTCTTCGAAGTAAACAACAACTTTATTACAAACCTGTCTAGACAAACAATAACGACATGCCAATTGGCCGAATGATTTCCAAGCCAATCAAAACTCTTCAGCATTTTGCAGAGAACTCCTCGACTGTCCAACGTGAACAGATTGAAGTCCAAAATTGACTTGAAGGTCATTTCGAACACTGCGTCTCCCAGAACAGCCATCGAGTCCCAAAACGCCAGGAGTTGAACTGCCAGACCAGAGGCACTGTTTCTCGCGTCTTCAAGCTAAACAGCGTCTTGTTTCTCGCATAAAAGCATAAAAATTTTGGCATTTTTGTAATACTATAGGCTGATCATTATATATTAATTATCATAAACTAAACAGTTTATTTAAAATAATTACAACTTTTTAGATGAAGAGTCTGTTCATTATTTTCAGGCATTTTCTTAATATGGCATCCAATTTCTACAAAATTGTATTAGGAAAACTTCTTTCTAAATAACGACTTCTCATTCAAATTTTTTTGTTTAAAATGATAACTTCTTTTAATTTCAAGCCAGGGACTTCAATTTTTTCAAAAACTATTGGGCAAAAACTATTATTTAGATTATGCAGATAATTGATTTGAATTTGTTTATCAGCAACATAGTTCTAATTAAACAAAATAAAATTTATTTAAAAACAAACGTTACGCATGGAGGGAACACTTGAAGAGACTACTGCCTCATCTAGCAAGAGCTCGATAAAATTTTTTAAAAAACCGAATGAATTACAGGAGGTCAAAATAACAAAATTAAAATTTAATAGCTATCTTGAATGTAAAGGTAACTAAAGGATCTTAAAAAAATACTGAGCTGTCCAGCAGTGAGTTCCCTGATCTCTCCTGGAGTTAAGTTATTTTCGTGTACGCTTTGGCAACTTTGATCCTTAGCAAATAATCAATGTTTTTTGTAGTGAATATCTATAAAAGTTTGTGTGGAATACTTCTAGTTTCAGGATGGTTGCTGAAGAAATCTGAATTTATTTAAACTGACTCAGGTTTTCTTAACTCAGGAGTTCATATAACGCGAATTGGAAGATATTATTAGCAAAATTTCAAAAACGGTAAGAGTCTGATGCTTTGTCATAATGTCCCTAATCGCATCCGCTTTTCCTTGAATGAAAATAGCTTCACAAATTTAGAGATAGGTCTTAAAAGTGTTTTTCGTATATTATAAAACCATATTTTACTGTAGATTTCACATAGACAATTTACTATTTATTTACCTCTTAGGCAACACTTGAAAATTTTGTCAACTTTTATAAAATTTTATAAAAGTACGCACATTTCATCGATTTGTCCGAGTTAATGCCTAAATAATTGCATTCGTTTTTGAAAAGAACGTGTTTGAAAATTCCATCCAAGTATATAGCTTTTTATTTGCGGCCGAAAAATATTAGCATGCTTTTGCCATTGAGTGTTGAACAATTTTGATCGAACCATTCCTTTACAATTCTTTCATCAGACGACAATTTGGCATTTTATTAAATGAAAACTATGCTATGATAGTAACATCTGCTCACATAACCACTTCGGAGTTTAAACAGCATTAAAAACATCATTAATGTATCAGAATGAAGGTTTGTCTTTGTCCTAAAATGGATCCCTGTGGTACGCCGTTAATATTTTTAGTTGAAATTCAAGTTTAATTGTTTGCTGAAGCCCCCGTTTTCTAGCTTCGAAATCGAAATATGATAGCTGAATATATTGGTAACGAAAACCTAATAATTTCGTTTTCAACTTATCTTGTGGTCTAAAAGATCGACAATGAAGGGATAGGTCCAAAACCGAGAAAATAAAAGCATTTTTAGGAGTGGCACCAA
Source organism: Convolutriloba macropyga (assembly GCF_964194025.1). Classification (NCBI taxonomy): domain Eukaryota; kingdom Metazoa; phylum Xenacoelomorpha; order Acoela; family Convolutidae; genus Convolutriloba; species Convolutriloba macropyga. The sequence goes on from NC_134482.1 coordinate 17,574,877, forward strand.
AAAACACAAGACGCTAATCCATTACAAGGGTCAACTCCAAATTTCTTAAAATTTATCCCGAAACTTGTATATCATACTGAGCACTCCAATAAATACTCGAAAATTCGAATAGACATTGGAGTTGGGGAGAGGAAGTACGAAAGGCATTCGACAAAATATAGAGTAAAATTTCAGATAGATAAAAATACCTAGCAGATTACGCCATGAAAATAATATATTGTTTGTTGAGAGACACAAGGACTCCAAGAATTTAAAAAACACCTACGACTCTATGAATTAGGCAGACGAAAATTGTCAATATACATCTGAGTGGAAAAAAAGTGAATAGAGAACACGCCATGAACGAATTGGAAACGCTATAGCTTGTAAAAGGACAAATACTTCAGAACCTACGTTCTCGGCAGGAAGTTTGCGTTGGAAATGGATACAAGTCATCAACTAGGGTATAAGGCCAACAAAAATTGACGAAGATTTAGAACAATCGACTTAGTAGACAAAAGGAACGATCAATAATGTATCTTTTCGAAATCAATTGCTACAAGAAACAATTACAGGTGATTAGAATTTTTTCTCACAAATTCCCTACCAAGAACACGTAAAAGGAGATAATTACCCGGAAGCGTTAATCGTCATTTGTTTAGCCAACCGGAACAAAAACAGAATCAACAGATGTATGACACAGTTACAAAGCACGATTACGCATTTAACTTAGTCAGCAAATTTAATTCTAAAATTTTAAGACCAATATACAGTCATCATAATGTTTTAATATTTAAAGAGCCCTAAAAAATTCTCCCTCATACAAGATCCAGAAAAAAGAGTAATGAACAACAAGGGGAGTGGTAATGCAGGATGATCAAAATGATAATACTCAAAAGCTTCTAAAATTGATTTTTCGCGGCGCTGTACTGATCCCGGGCGACAGAGGGCAACAAAACTGAACGATAATTCCAAACTAGCATTCTGACCAGACGTGGATGCTGGAATCGAACAAAGAGTAAACAACCCTTCCATTGGCACACCCTCAGTGAATAATCTAAAAAAAGCTAACCAAAAGCAGACACAGAAAAAATCAACCACTATTTAAGCTCACTCAAAAAAGTATAAATTGTCTTTTTACGGTCCAGTTGAAAACAAAAACAAAAAACTTAAGTTTTGGTCTCTTTGGACTGCTTCGCAATAGTGAAAAACATATAAAACGTTGACAATGCAGGAAAGAAACACCAAAAACTAGTTTAAAATTATAAAACCGATAACGGTTTCCCGGAAACAATCAAAACAGATCACGTTGGAAATGTAACAGCTAGAAACAATTTTTCCCTGATAAACATATAAAGCCTGAGTAGATAACACCATATGTACACACAGGAAACAGCACAAAACAACCGGAACGATAGATACCAACCTGAAATTTTTCGGAGATTACGCCCTCTAGGACCGACCCGGGCCAACGTCCCATAGTAAACCAGTACTGAATCATACTATTTCAATTCTGTAACTTTACTCTGAACAGTACTATGTTCATGTCATTTTTTAGACTTTTCATGGTAAAATCAGAACAAAAAATTAGGTTTCGCTGAATTTAAGCTGGGACATACTGCATCATCAGTCTGACAAAAAGCTGCATACTGAGTCAACAGTCTGAGAATGAGTTGCAAATACACTTAAGCAGACTAAAACATGGAACAATCAAGAAAAGATTTAATTAAAAAAAACGGTTAAAATACAAGCATTTAGTTTAAAAATAAGAGAGTATATGTTGCTAATTGACCTGCATTGATCCCTCTCGATAAACATAGTGAATGACCCAGTAGTAGCATAGATCCACTTTTCTTGAATGAGACAACCGGTTACTTTCCAAAGGTCAGAAAGTAAAGCTTTTAAAGTTGCGGAGATGATAGCCAGACTAATAGCCAGACTAATTGGAAAGCTGCCGTTTTGTGTGGAGAAAAAAAGAGACTACTACTACTACTACTACCCCCCCCCCCCCCCGCGAACGCACATTGCCGAGCCTTGGGGAGAAAAAAAGAGACTACTACTACTACTACTACTACTACTACTACTACTACTACTACTACTACTACTACTACTACTACTACTACTACTACTACTACTACTACTACTACTACTACTACTACTACTACTACTACTACTACTACTACTACTACTACTACTACTACTACTACTACTACTACTACTACTACTACTACTACTACTACTACTACTACTACTACTACTACTACTACTACTACTACTACTACTACTACTACTACTACTACTACCACTACTACTACTACTACTACTACTACTGTTTCAACACTTTAATTCCAAATATGAAATAAAGGCACGGTTGGCAACAAATACAAACAAAACAAGAAGAGTTATTTGTTTGGTTATTCTGTGAAGTGCTGTACGACGAAATTGTTGAAGGCATTCTTTGACCCGGTTGCTGCTTTCTCCTGCAATCTGGTGAACGATACTTTGTTTCGTACACAGTCTCCTTCGATTTGACTCATCCACGTTTTCCGTTGCCCCCCAGGAGCGCGTCTAGCATGGACGTATTGATCGGGCGGGTCCCAATCGAAGGCACTGCGGGCTAATCTTCCTGGTTCCATTCTCTGGATGTGTCCGTACCATTTTATCCGTTTGAGCATGATCATCGTGGATAGTTGGGGCATTCGTGATCTTGACATAATTTCTTCGTTCGTTGCTTTCTCCAGATATGACACACGTAGAATTCTCCGAAGACAACCACAGTGGAAACTCTCAAGTTTTCTCTCCATTAATTTCGAAAGAGTCCAAGTCTCTGAGCTGTACAGCACGGCTGATAAAACGAGTGCTTTGTACAAATTGCACTTGAGGTGCACGCTGAGCTGCTTGCTCTTCCAGAGATTTTGGAAGTTAGCAAACCGTTGTCTACCTTCTGCAAGTTTGCAATTGACTTCCTGCAGGTCTCCATGCTTGAGGCTGACATATGATCCGAGGTACTTGAACGCTTCTATGTTTTCAAACTCGTTTCCGAGAACATCTTGTACTTTGCAGGAAAACACGCGTGTTGCAACTGCTTCAGGTTTGCCACAGTATCTCGATTGGTGAACTTTTCGGCCATTGACTGTTTTGAACTTTCTTTCACACTTGTCACAGGTAAGGCTCGCCTCTAGTTGCTCGAACTTTGACTTGTCGACGACATTCTTTGACAAACCGGCTTTGCAGAATCTTGTTTGTGCACTTTGCGTCCGGTAACTGTACTGAATTGCCGCTGACAATTCTGACATCTTAAAGACTCTTGGTCAGCCACCACTGACCGACTCTCATTTTCTAGCGACTCTGAATCTGCTACCGCAGATTGTTGTTGTGAAGCTACCAACGCTGGCTTAGCCACCGCTAAGCTTTTCAATCTTAGCTTCCGGCCATCTTGTGTTTCGAACCAGCCCGCTTTCTTTTTCGTTCCCAGCAGCACCTCCGTGCTGATGGTTAGTCGTGACTGGCTAGATGTCTCTGCCAGGAGTCCTAGTTTGCCTTTATGTGTTCCAGTGAGTATCTCCACGTTCTGTTGGATACTAGGCACTGCAACAACATTTGGGCTGTCGCATTTTACGCCCATATTCTTTGTTTTGGCCACATTAATCTTCAGACCAGCGGCGTCCGCAAGGGCCTCGATTCGATGTAGGTTTTCTTGCACCTCACTGTCTGAGACCCCCACGAGAGCAACATCATCAGCAAAATCTAAGTCAGCCACCAATCTCCCAATGTCTAATCCTCCATGCACCGAGTTAGCCAAAATGTAGTTGATGACAAGGCCGAATAGGATTGGGGACCACACATCACCCTGCCTAACGCCCGTTCTGACATCAAATAAGCGTCCTTTCTCACCTTCGGCTTTGACTCGACATTTGAATCCATCATAGCTGTTTCTTATGATGTTTATCACTTTTTGCGGAAGACCATAGTGTTTCATTATCTGGTACATCTGCTCACGATCGACAGAATCGAATGCCGCTCGAAAGTCTATGAAACAAAAGCTAATATCCAATTGAAACGCCATTGATTTCTCTATTATTTGACGCAGGGCAAAGAGTTGATCGGCGCATCCTCTGCTTTTTCTGAAGCCGCACTGCTCTTCCCTTAAGACGCGATCCACTGAATCTTTGCATCGATTGAGAATAACGGAAGCGAACACTTTGCCTGGTACTGACGATAGAGAGATCCCTCGGTGGTTCGAACACTCTGACCTCTTTCCTTTACTCTTGTATAATGGGACAATTTCTGCTACCTTCCAGTCATCGGGCAGAACTTCCGTCGGCCAACACTTATCTATGATGTCCCAGAGCCAATCGACAATACCCTTGTGTGCTTTCAACATCTCACAGGAAATGTTATCGGGTCCACTTGCCTTGCCATTCTTCAACCTGCGGACAGCTTCAAGCACTTCTTCAAATTGAATTGGGCTCAGGTCAATCGACAAGCTTTCAGCTGCTTCTTCGGGATCCAATCTCGTACTGCAACTGGATGTTGAGGGATTCAGGAGTTGACTAAAATGTTCCGTCCAGCGTTCAAGTCGTTCCTCTTTCGTCCGTAAGTTGACGCCAGTGCTTGAAACTAATTTGGTCAACTGGGGACTCCAGTTTCGGCAAATCTGCTGTGATGCCCCAAAAACCTCCTTCAAGTTGCCTCTGTCCGCAAAGTTCTGCACTTCTTGGCCTTTGCGTTCAAGCCATGCCCGTTTGTCTGCACGTAGAGCTTTTCTGACTTCCTTACAGCAGTTTGTGAACTCTAACAACGCCACCGAGCTGCTGTGTTTCTTCAACTGTAGATCAGCTCGTTTCCGGATAAGTTCCAGAGAATCTGGAGAAATCCAAGGTTTGTTCACTCGCTTGTCCGGAAGGAGGCATTTCACTGCTGCTTGGTTCAGGGTTTTTCGAAAATTGTCCCAAGACTGCTCTGTATTCTCGAAATCGCCGCTCTTATCAAGATGTAACTTGACCTCCTGCGTAAATAAGTCACGCGTTGTTTCATCTTGCAGCTTTGCAGAACTGATTCTGGGCGTGAAACATGGCTTTTTAGACAAAAGTTTCATAGATACTTCCGCAATGACCAGTTCATGATCGGTAATTGTGGTTTTCCCTCTTCTGGTCCTCACATTCGTCAGACATCCTCTGTATCTCTCTGCAAACAGAATGTGATCCAGCATCTTTTTTCGACAACTCGGATCGGGAGGGTTGTAGGTGTACCGATGCACTTGTCGATGCTGGAACCATGTACCACCTACGAGCAATTTGTGTGAAGTGCAAAATGATAACAACTTTTCCGAGTTTTCATTTTCTTCACCCATTCCAAACGGGCCTCTGCAGCTCATGGTGTCATTCAACTGGTGTCCAGGCTCTGCATTGAGGTCACCGATGACACAAATACGCTCCCTATGTTTGAAGCTGGAAACTAGGTCTGAAAGTTGACTCCAAAACAAATCCTTCTCTTGGAGACTAGCTTCATTCGTAGGTGCGTAGCAGACAACAACAGCTAGATTGGCTCTCCTCCGACCCGCGAACTTGACGTAGCAAATACGTTCACTTAGAGCCACTTGTTCTACGATGCTGTTTATCAATGACTTCTTTACAGCAACGCCCACTCCTCCTTGTCTCGACTTTACACCAGACAACCACGAGTCAGACAGGTAGAGCTTGTGGTCTCCGAGATCAGTTTCTTGCTCCTGCAATCTCGTCTCCTGCACTCCCAGATTATCCAACTTGTATTGCGCCAGATCCATTTTCAAAGCCTCTAAAGATCCGGCTTGGGTCAGTGTTCTGACGTTTAAAGTTGCAATTCTGAGTTGGTTCCTCGGGAGATTCTTAGCACCCCTTACCCGGGACTCGGGGCCATGGTTGAATGTACTCATTGCTTTGATGTTTGAAGGCTGAGATACGACTAGTTGCGCCACAAACTAGACAACTACTACTACTACTACTACTACTACTACTACTACTACTACTACTACTACTACTACTACTACTACTACTACTACTACTACTACTACTACTACTACTACTACTACTACTACTACTACTACTACTACTACTACTACTACTACTACTACTACTACTACTACTACTACTACTACTACTACTACTACTACTACTACTACTACTACTACTACTACTACTACTACTACTACTACTACTACTACTACTACTACTACTACTACTACTACTACTACTACTACTACTACTACTATTACTACTACTACTACTACTACTACTACTACTACTACTACTACTACTACTACTACTACTACTACTACTACTACTACTACTACTACTACTACTACTACTACTACTACTACTACTACTACTACTACTACTACTACTACTACTACTACTACTACTACTACTACCACTACTACTACTACTACTACTACTACTACTACTACTACTACTACTACTACTACTACTACTACTACTACTACTACTACTACTACTACTACTACTGTTTCAACACTTTAATTCCAAATATGAAATAAAGGCACGGTTGGCAACAAATACAAACAAAACAAGAAGAGTTATTTGTTTGGTTATTCTGTGAAGTGCTGTACGACGAAATTGTTGAAGGCATTCTTTGACCCGGTTGCTGCTTTCTTCTGCAATCTGGTGAACGATACTTTGTTTCGTACACAGTCTCCTTCGATTTGACTCATCCACGTTTTCCGTTGCCCCCCAGGAGCGCGTCTAGCATGGACGTATTGATCGGGCGGGTCCCAATCGAAGGCACTGCGGGCTAATCTTCCTGGTTCCATTCTCTGGATGTTTCCGTACCATTTTATCCGTTTGAGCATGATCATCGTGGATAGTTGGGGCATTCGTGATCTTGACATAATTTCTTCGTTCGTTGCTTTCTCCAGATATGACACACGTAGAATTCTCCGAAGACAACCACAGTGGAAAACTCTCAAGTTTTCTCTCCATTAATTTCGAAAGAGTCCAAGTCTCTGAGCTGTACAGCACGGCTGATAAAACGAGTGCTTTGTACAAATTGCACTTGAGGTGCACGCTGAGCTGCTTGCTCTTCCAGAGATTTTGGAAGTTAGCAAACCGTTGTCTACCTTCTGCAAGTTTGCAATTGACTTCCTGCAGGTCTCCATGCTTGAGGCTGACATATGATCCGAGGTACTTGAACGCTTCTATGTTTTCAAACTCGTTTCCGAGAACATCTTGTACTTTGCGGGAAAACACGCGTGTGGCAACTGCTTCAGGTTTGCCACAGTATCTCGATTGGTGAACTTTTCGGCCATTGACTGTTTTGAACTTTCTTTCACACTTGTCACAGGTAAGGCTCGCCTCTAGTTGCTCGAACTTTGACTTGTCGACGACATTCTTTGACAAACCGGCTTTGCAGAATCTTGTTTGTGCACTTTGCGTCCGGTAACTGTACTGAATTGCCGCTGACAATTCTGACATCTTAAAGACTCTTGGTCAGCCACCACTGACCGACTCTCATTTTCTAGCGACTCTGAATCTGCTACCGCAGATTGTTGTTGTGAAGCTACCAACGCTGGCTTAGCCACCGCTAAGCTTTTCAATCTTAGCTTCCGGCCATCTTGTGTTTCGAACCAGCCCGCTTTCTTTTTCGTTCCCAGCAGCACCTCCGTGCTGATGGTTAGTCGTTACTGGCTAGATGTCTCTGCCAGGAGTCCTAGTTTGCCTTTATGTGTTCCAGTGAGTATCTCCACGTTCTGTTGGATACTAGGCACTGCAGCAACATTTGGGCTGTCGCATTTTACGCCCATATTCTTTGATTTGGCCACATTAATCTTCAGACCAGCGGCTTCCGCAAGGGCCTCGATTCGATGTAGGTTTTCTTGCACCTCACTGTCTGAGACCCCCACGAGAGCAACATCATCAGCAAAATCTAAGTCAGCCACCAATCTCCCAATGTCTAATCCTCCATGCACCGAGTTAGCCAAAATGTAGTTGATGACAAGGCCGAATAGGATTGGGGACCACACATCACCCTGCCTAACGCCCGTTCTGACATCAAATAAGCGTCCTTTCTCAAATTCGGCTTTGACTCGACATTTGAATCCATCATAGCTGTTTCTTATGATGTTTATCACTTACTACTACTACTACTACTACTACTACTACTACTACTACTACTACTACTACTACTACTACTACTACTACTACTATTACTACTACTACTACTACTACTACTATTACTACTACTACTACTACTACTACTACTACTACTACTACTACTACTACTACTACTACTACTACTACTACTACTACTACTACTACTACTACTACTACTACTACTACTACTACTACTACTACTACTACTACTACTACTACTACTACTACTACTACTACTACTACTACTACTACTACTACTACTACTACTACTACTACTACTACTACTACTACTACTACTACTACTACTACTACTACTACTACTACTACTACTACTACTACTACTACTACTACTACTACTACTACTACTACTACTACTACTACTACTACTACTACTACTACTACTACTACTACTACTACTACTACTACTACTACTACTACTACTACTACTATACTACTACTACTACTACTACTACTACTACTACTACTACTACTACTACTACTACTACTACTACTACTACTACTACTACTACTACTATACTACTACTACTACTACTACTACTACTACTACTACTACTACTACTACTACTACTACTACTACTACTACTACTACTACTACTACTACTACTACTATACTACTACTACTACTACTACTACTACTACTACTACTACTACTACTACTACTACTACTACTATACTACTACTACTACTACTACTACTACTACTACTACTACTACTACTACTACTACTACTACTACTACTACTACTACTACTACTACTACTACTACTACTACTACTACTACTACTACTACTACTACTACTACTACTACTACTACTACTACTACTACTACTACTACTATTTCAACACTTTAATTCCAAATATGAAATAAAGGCACGGTTGGCAACAAATACAAACAAAACAAGAAGAGTTATTTGTTTGGTTATTCTGTGAAGTGCTGTACGACGAAATTGTTGAAGGCATTCTTTGACCCGGTTGCTGCTTTCTCCTGCAATCTGGTGAACGATACTTTGTTTCGTACACAGTCTCCTTCGATTTGACTCATCCACGTTTTCCGTTGCCCCCCAGGAGCGCGTCTAGCATGGACGTATTGATCGGGCGGGTCCCAATCGAAGGCACTGCGGGCTAATCTTCCTGGTTCCATTCTCTGGATGTTTCCGTACCATTTTATCCGTTTGAGCATGATCATCGTGGATAGTTGGGGCATTCGTGATCTTGACATAATTTCTTCGTTCGTTGCTTTCTCCAGATATGACACACGTAGAATTCTCCGAAGACAACCACAGTGGAAACTCTCAAGTTTTCTCTCCATTAATTTCGAAAGAGTCCAAGTCTCTGAGCTGTACAGCACGGCTGATAAAACGAGTGCTTTGTACAAATTGCACTTGAGGTGCACGCTGAGCTGCTTGCTCTTCCAGAGATTTTGGAAGTTAGCAAACCGTTGTCTACCTTCTGCAAGTTTGCAATTGACTTCCTGCAGGTCTCCATGCTTGAGGCTGACATATGATCCGAGGTACTTGAACGCTTCTATGTTTTCAAACTCGTTTCCGAGAACATCTTGTACTTTGCAGGAAAACACGCGTGTGGCAACTGCTTTAGGTTTGCCACAGTATCTCGATTGGTGAACTTTTCGGCCATTGACTGTTTTGAACTTTCTTTCACACTTGTCACAGGTAAGGCTCGCCTCTAGTTGCTCGAACTATGACTTGTCGACGACATTCTTTGACAAACCGGCTTTGCAGAATCTTGTTTGGTGCACTTTGCGTCCGGTAACTGTACTGAATTGCCGCTGACAATTCTGACATTTTAAAGACTCTTGGTCAGCCACCACTGACCGACTCTCATTTTCTAGCGACTCTGAATCTGCTACCGCACATTGTTGTTGTGAAGCTACCAACGCTGGCTTAGCCACCGCTAAGCTTTTCAATCTTAGCTTCCGGCCATCTTGTGTTTCGAACCAGCCCGCTTTCTTTTTCGTTCCCAGCAGCACCTCCGTGCTGATGGTTAGTCGTGACTGGCTAGATGTCTCTGCCAGGAGTCCTAGTTTGCCTTTATGTGTTCCAGTGAGTATCTCCACGTTCTGTTGGATACTAGGCACTGTGACAACATTTGAGCTGTCGCATTTTACGCCCATATTCTTTGTTTTGGCCACATTAATCTTCAGACCAGCGGCTTCCGCAAGGGCCTCGATTCGATGTAGGTTTTCTTGCACC